>NC_091984.1:240717967-241017967 GCF_044704955.1 Pristiophorus japonicus | reverse complement strand
GGTGGGCAATGGTAGCTGACTGAGAGCATCAACACAGTTCTCTGTGTCTGGTCTGTGCCGAATTACATCGTTATATGCAGACAGCATGAGCGCCCATCTTTGGATTCGAGCAGAGGCATTGGTATTAATACCTTTGCTCTCTGAGAATAGCGATATGAGCAGTTTATGGTCAGTTTATAACTCGAACTTAAGCCTAAACAAATACTGGTGCATTTTTTTCACCCCGTAAACGCATGCCAGAGCTTCTTTTTCAATCATGCTGTAGGCCCTTTTGGCCTTGGAC
This sequence comes from Pristiophorus japonicus, assembly GCF_044704955.1. Classification (NCBI taxonomy): domain Eukaryota; kingdom Metazoa; phylum Chordata; class Chondrichthyes; family Pristiophoridae; genus Pristiophorus; species Pristiophorus japonicus. The sequence goes on along the minus strand of NC_091984.1, from coordinate 241,017,684 downwards.
AAACTCCTGGAAGCATAAGCAACCGGTTGCAATGTTCCCAATTCATTTGCTTGTTGTAACACACACCCGACCCCTTACGAAGACACATCGCAAGCTCGCACTAAATGTTTACATGGGTCATACAGAACAAGCAGTTTGTTGGAACATAACAGATTTCTGGCTTTCTCAAAAGCAGTTTCTTGTGATTTCCCCCACACCCAGTCATCTCCCTTGTGTAGCAACATGTGTTGTTAGAGGTTCCAGCAAGGTGCTTAACCCGGGTTGGAAATTACCAAAATAATTGAGGAGTCCCAGGAACGACTGCAGCTCCGTCACTTTCTGTGGTCTCGGCGCGTTCTTGATGGCCTCCGTCTTGGCGTCGGTGGGTCTGATGCTGTCTGCCGCGATTCTTCTCCCTAAGAACTTGACCTCTGGCGCCAGGCAAACACACCGAGCATTTCAACCTGAGTCCCACACGATCTAGCCAACTTAGAACCTCTTCCAGGTTCTGCAAGTGTTCGATGGTGTCCCGACCTCTGATCAATATGTCGTCCTGGAAAACCATGGTGCGTGGAACCGACTTTAGCAGACTCTCCATGTTCCTTTGAAAAATAGCCGCGGCCGATCGAATCCCAAACGGGCATCTATTGTAGATGAACAGACCTTTGTGCGTGTTGATGCAGGTGAGGCCTTTCGAAGATTCTGCCAGCTCCTGCGTCATGTAGGCCGAGGTCAGGTCCAACTTGGTGAATGTCTTCCCTCCTGCCAGCGTCACAAACAGGTCGTCTGCCTTGGGTAGCGGGTACTGGTCCTGCAGTGAAAAACGGTTAATCGTTACTTTATAGTCCGCACAAATTCTGACCGTACCGTCGCCTTTGAGAACCGGAACAATCGGACTGGCCCACTCATTCAACTCAACCGGCACGATGATGCCCTCTTGTTGCAGCCTGTCCAGCTCGAACTCCACTTTCTCTCGCATCATGTATGGTACGCATGTGCCCTGTGGTGGATGGGCCGTCTACCGGGAACCAAGTGGATCTGCACCTTCGCCCCAGAGAAATATCCAATGCTTGGCTCATACAACGACGGAAACTTGCTCAAAACCTGGGCACATGAGGCGTTGTCGACGGACGAGAGCACTCGGATGTCGTCCCAGCTCCCGTGGTTTTTCCCAGCCAGCTTCTGCCGAACAGTGTGGGGACATCACCTGGTACAATCCATAGTGGGAGTTCGTGCACCACTCCATCATAGGAGACTTTTACTGCTGCACTGCCAATTACAGGGATCAGCTCTTTAGTGTAAGTTCTCAGCTTGGTATGAATAGGCTCAACTTGGTCCTTTGTGCCTTGTTGCACCACAGCCTCTCGAAGGCCTTTTTGCTCATGATAGACTGACTCACACCTTTGTCCAATTCCATGGATACTGGAATTCCGTTCAGTTCAACTTTTAACATGACCGGTGGACATTTTGTGGTGAAAGTGTGTACCCCATACACTTCTCCCTCCTCGGTTCAAGTCTCTGGTTCAGTTTGATCCGCCATGGATCGGTCTTCCTCTGCAACGTGGTGGTTTGAAGGGTTTGCAGCATGATTTCCCTTTCATAAATCCATGCTGACTTGGACCGATCCTGTCACTCCTTTCCAAATGCGCTGTTATTACATCTTTAATAATTGATTCCAACATTTTCCCCACTACCGATGTCAGGCTAACCGGTCTATAATTCCCTGTTTTCTCTCTCCCTTTTAAAAAAGTGGTGTTACATTAGCCACCTGCCAATCCATAGAACTCCCAGGTCCCGCTGTGCTGCGGCACTTTGCAATCTTTCTCCATTTAAATCATAACTTGCTCTTCGATTTTTTTTCTGCTAAAGTGCATGACCTCTCACTTTCCAACATTATACTCCATCTGCCAAATATTTGTCCACTCACTTAGCCTGCCTATGTCCTTTTGCAAGTTTTTTGTGTCCTCCTCACACATTGCTTTTCCTCCCATCTTTGTATCGTCAGCAAACTTGGCTACATTATACTCAGTCCCTTCATCCAAGTCGTTAATATAGATTGTAAATAGTTGGGGTCCCAGCACTGATCCCTGTGGCACCCCACGAGTTACTGTTTGCCAACCAGAAAATGACCCATTTATCTCGCCTCTCTGTTTTCTGTATTAGTTAGCCAATCCTCTATCTATGCTAATATATTAACCCCAACCCCGTGAACTTTTACCTTGTGCAGTAACATGTAATGTGGCACCTTGTCACATGCCTTCTGGAAGTCCAAATACACCACATTCACTGGTTCCCCGTTATCCACCCTGTTCGTTACATCCTCAAAAGAATTCCAGCAAATTTGTCAAACATGACTTCCCCTTCATAAAACCATGCTGACCCTGACTGAATTATGCATTTCCAAATGTCCTGCTACTGCTTTTTTAATAATGGACTCCAACATTTTCCCAACCACAGATGTTAGGCTAACTGGCAGTAATCAAGGAGATCTTCCTGTGCTAAATGGTATATACTTCAGTGTAAGGAGTATAGCGAATAAGGCGGATGAGCTGAGAGCACAGGTAGACACTTGGGAGTATGACATTATAGCTTTACAGAGACATGGCTGAATGAGGGGCAGGTTTGGCAGCTCAATATTCCTGGTTACAGGATTTTTAGACAGGACAGAGAGGGGGTAAAAAGCAGGGGGTGGGTAGGTGGCGCGGTATTGATTGAAGAAACTATTACAGCGGTGAGGAGGGATGATATGTTAGACGGATCATCAAATGAGGCCTTCTGGGTCGAACTGAAAAATTAAAAAGAGGTGATCACACTGCTGGGCGTGTATTATAGACCCCCAAATAGTGGCAGGGAGATAGAGGAGCAAATATGTAGGCACATTTCTGTGAAATCCAAAAACAGTAGGGCAGTAATAGTAGGGGATTTCAACTATCCTAATATTGATTGGGACAAATATAGTGTGAAGGTTATAGAGGGTGCAGAATTCCTAAAATGCATTCAAGAGAACTTTTTTAGTCGGTATGTAATAAACCCAACACTGGAGAGGGCGGTTCTGGATTTAGTTTTGGGGAATGAAGCTGGGCAGGTGGAAGGGTATCAATGGGAGAGCACTTGGGTGCCAGTGACCATAATTCAGTCAGATACTGTCATGTATTCAACCAGCATTGTAACCCATGTATAATCTGACCTAAGTTGTACACTGTGAGAACAATGACCACTAGGTGGTGAACTTGTGGGAGACACTCCTAACCTGGACCTTCGGGTAGAAAAGGGGAAGCTCCGCCCACCTTCATCACTTGAGTGCTAAGGAATAAAGGACAGGTCACAGACTGACCTTCTCTCAAGCATGGGCCTGGTGTGCATTTATACTGTATAGTAAGGACCTATCAATGGCGATGAAAAACTGAGATTTAAACCACGCGAGCATGGCCACTAGCAGAATACACGAGAGGTACTGTGTTAAGAAATGGTCGGGACAGAGATTCAACATTGTTAAAGCAGCACACAGTTCTCCAGGCAGACAAGGGCAATCAGGCATGCCCCAACATGTAGTCAAACCCAGAGGGGGAGTTCGACAGAAACAATGACAAGCTGAACAGCGATTCACACCATTGCAAGGGACAATGCGGCCAGTAATGGGGCCATCAACACCTGTTAATGGTGCACTCAAGGACAATAACAGGGGCAGTCAGGGACGATCGACTGGCAAGGGATCTTTTGTTTTCAACAGTAGCTCATGTTGGAGGCATGGAGGCATACACTCAGCCGGAGTTTGCAGAGATGAGCAAAATACCTGCAGAAAGTGCAGAAATGAACGCTGGGGGAAATCGCTGGAAGCTGAAGTTCAGCGAGTTCATGTGGAGCACGTATACAGTTCATACACCAGGACGCCACCGATAATGATGAAAGTGCTCCTCAATGGCATCCCAGTATCAATGGAGCTAGACACGGGTGCCAGCCAGTCCCTGATGGGTATCAAACAGTTCGAAAAGTTGTGGGCATCCAAGGCCAGGAGGCCAAAATTATCGCCGATTGACGCACAGCTACGGACTTACACAAAGGAGATCATTCCAGTGCTCGGCAGTGCCACGGTAGTCGTGACCCACAAAGATTTGGAGAACAGGTTGCCACTCTGGGTTGTCCCGGGGGATGGTCCCGCACTACTGGGGAGGAGTTGGCTTGCTGTCATGAACTGGAAATGGGGCAATGTCAATGCAATTTCCTCTGTGGAGCGAGTATCATGCTCACAGGTCCTGGACAAATTTGATTCATTATTTCAACCCGGCATTGGCACTTTCATGGGGGCCAAGGTAGTGATTCACATAAACACGGACACCAGGCCAGTACACCACAAGGCCAGAGCGGTGCCGTATGTGATGCAGGAAAAGATAGAAGACGAATTGGACCGCCTGCTGAGGCATCATCTCGCCAGTCGAATTCAGTGACTGGGCGAGCCCGATCGTGCCGGTGCTCAAGGCGGATGGGTCAGTCAGGATATGTGGCGATTACAAGGCCACCATCAATCGGGTGTCACTCCAAGACCAGTACTCGCTACCGAGAGCGGAGGACCTCTTTGCGACGCTATCCGGTGGCAAACATATTTCAAAATTGGACCTGACCTCAGCTTACATGACCCAGGAGCTGGCGAATGAGTCGAAGAAGCTGACCACCATCACGACACACAACGGTTTGTTTGAGTACAACACATGTCTGTTTGGGATTCGCTCGGCCGCCGCGATCTTCCAACGAAATATGGAAAGACTCCTCAAGTCGATTACAGGGACGGTGGTTTTTCAGGACGACATCCTCATGGGTTACGATACTGAAGAACACCTCCACAACCTGGAGGAGGTGCTACGCAGACTGGACCGGGTAGGGCTGCGACTGAAAAAGGCGAAGTGCGTCTTCCTAGCTCCAGAGCTGGAATTCCTAGGGAGGAGGGTAGCAGCAGACGGGATCAGCCCTACTGCGTCCAAGACGGAAGCGATCCAGAGAGCACCCAGACCCCGTAACACGACGGAGCTGCGTTCGTTCCTGGGGCTCCTGAACTATTTTGGTAACTTTCTTCACAAATTGAGCACGTTGCTAGAGCCGCTACACGTGCTCCTACGCAAAGGTCGCGAATGGGTCTGGGGGGACAGCCAGGAAAGGGCTTTTAATAGAGCACGCAATTTGTTATGTTCCAACAATCTGTTAACGCTATATGACCCATGTAAGAAACTTGTGTTAACGTGCGATGCGTCGTTCTATGGTGTCAGGTGTGTGTTGCAGCATGTCAATGCCAAGGGTCAGTTACAGCCGGTAGCTTATGCCTCCAGAAGTCTGTCCCGGGCAGAAAGGGGTTACAGGATGGTAGAAAAGGAGGTGCTCGCATGTGTATATGCTGTAAAGAAAATACACCAGTACCTGTTTGGCAGGAAATTTGAGCTGGAGACAGATCACAAACCCCTAACGTCCCTTTTGGCCGACAACAAGGCCATAAATGCAAACCCATCGGCCCGTATACAGAGGTGGGCACTCACGTTAGCCGCCTATGACTATACAATTCGGCACAGACCAGGCACCGAAAACTGCGCCGATGCACTCAGCAGGCTCCCACTAGCCACCACTGAGGGGGCTACCGAGCATGCTGCTGAGATGGTCATGGCTGTTGAAGCTTTCGGAAACGAAGGCTCACCCGTGACAGCCCGTCAGATTAAAGTCTGGACAAATAGAGACCCGCTATTGTCTCTAGTCAAGAAATGTGTCCTGAATGGGGACTGGGCAGCCATGTACAGGGCATGCCCTGAGAAATTTAAACCATTTCACAGGTGCAGGGATGAACTCTCGATTCAGGCCGATTGCCTACTGTGGGGAAACCGAGTAGTCATGCCCCAGATGGGCAGAGAGGTGTTCATCAGAGAACTCCACAATGAGCACCCGGGCATTGTCATGATGAAGGCAATTGCCAGGTCACACGTTTGGTGGCCAAGGATAGACGCAGATCTGGAACTTTGTGTTCACAGGTACAACACGTGTGCCCAGCTGGGCAACGCACCCAGGGAAGCCCCCCTTAGCCCCTGGCCATGGCCCACCAAGCCTTGGTCACGCATCCATGTGGACTAAGCAGGTCCTTTCATGGGAAAAATGTTTTTGGTTGTAGTAGACGCCTACTCCAAATGGACCGAGTGTGAAATTTTTAATTCAAGCACATCCTCTGCCACAGTAGAAAGTCTACGGACAATGTTCGCCGCCCACGGTCTACCGGACGTCTTGGTCAGTGACAATGGCCCGTACTTTACAAGCATTGAATTCCAGGACTTCATGGCAGGCAATGGAATTAACCATGTCAGAACAGCACCGTTCAAGCCGGCCTCAAACGGCCAGGCAGAACGAGCAGTGCAGATAATCAAACAGGGGATGCTCAGAATCCAAGGGGGTTTCTTACAAAGACGCTTATCACGCCTCCTGTTGGCCTATAGATCCCGACCACACTCGCTCACAGGGGTTCCACCCGCAGAGCTGCTAATGAAAAGGACGCTCAAAACCCGGTTATCCCTTATACACCCCACCATGAAAGAAATTGTTGAGAGCAGGCGTCAATCACAATATGACTACCATGACAGGAATGCGAGGGCGCGATGTATTGATGTAAATGACCCTGTTTTTATCCTCAACTACGTTGCAGGGCCCAAATGGCTCGCAGACACTGTGATTGCCAAAGAGGGAAATAGGATTCTGGTAGTTAAACTTACCAATGGACAAATCTGCCGCAAACATGTGGATCAAACAAAAAGGAGGTTCAGCAACCCCATAGAAGAAGCAGAGGAAGAACACGATATAGAGTTCGCTCCACCACAGGTGACCGAACACCGGAACCAAAGGGAGGAGAGCCCAGTCACTGTGGGCAGTCCGGACAGGCCTGAGGTACCGCAAACAGCAGACACTCAGGCCAGCGCCCAACAACCGAACCCCCAACTCAAGCGCTCTACAAGGGAGCGTAAACCACCAGAGAGACTCAACCTGTGATCCCAATAAGACTTTGGGGGGAGGTGATGTCATGTATTCAACCAGCATTGTAACCCATGTATAATCTGACCTAAGTTGTACACTGTGAGAACAATGATCACTAGGTGGTGAACTTGTGGGAGACACTCCTAACCTGGACCTTCAGATATCAAAGGGGAAGCTCCACCCACTTCCATCACTTGAGTGCTAAGGAATAAAGGACAGGTCACAGACTGATCTTCTCTCAAGCATGAGCCTCGTGTGCATTTATTCTGTATAGTAAGGACGTATTAGATTCAAGGTAGTTATGGATAAGGGATAGAACAGGAATAAAAGTCCCAAATTGGGGAAACACTAACTTTACTAAGTTGAGAAGTGATTTGACCACAGTGGAAGGTAAATCAGTGTCGGAATAGTGGGGGCATTCAATGAGGAGATCCGGAGGGCTCAGGCCAAACATGTGCCCTTTAAGAAAAAGGGTGGTAATAACAATTCTGGAGACCCCTGGATTTCTAGGGACATGCAGGAGAGGATAAAGAAAAAAAGGGAAGCTTATGTCATTTACCAACGGCTAAATACTGTAGACTCTCTGGAGGAATATAGAAAGTTCAGAGTTAAATTAAAAAGGATGTTCGGAATGCTAAGAGAGAGCATGAAAAATTCTTGGCAAGTAAAATCAAGGAAAACCCAAAGATGTTCTATAAATATATTAAGAGCAAAAGGATAACTAAAGAAAGAGTATAGCCTATTAAGAACATAAGAACATAAGAATTAGGAACAGGAGTAGGCCATCTAGCCCCTCGAGCCTGCTCCGCCATTCAACAAGATCATGGCTGATCTGGCCGTGGACTCAGCTCCACTTACCCGCCCGCTCCCCGTAACCCTTAATTCCCTCATTGGTTAGAGACCATGAGGGTAATCTGTGTGTGGAGGTGGAAGATGTTAGTATGGTTCTTAATGACAAAGGAAAGGGGCAATGCAGATACTGCTATCGAGGAGTGTGAAATTCTGGATGAAATAAACATAGTGAGAGAGGAGGTATTAAGGGGTTTAGCAGCTTTGAAAGTGGTAAGACCCCAGGCCCGGATGAAATGCATCCCATGCTGTTGAGCGAAGAAAAAGAGGAAATAGCAGAGGCCTTGACCTTCATTTTCCAGTCCTCTTTGGATCTGGGCATGATGCCAGAGGATTGGAGGACTGCTAATGTGGTACCCTTGTTTAAGAAGGTAGAAAGGGATAGGCCGAGTAATTACAGGCCTGTCAGCCTAACCTCAGTGGTGGGAAAATTATTGGAAAAAATGAAGGACAGGATAAATTTACATTTAGAAAGGCAAGGATTAGTCAAGGACATGGATTTATTAAGGGAATATCGTGTTTGACCAACCTGATTGAATTTTTCGAGGAGGTAACCAGGAGGGTCAATGAGGGTAGTGCGTATGATGTCGTGTATATGGACTTTAGCAAAGCTTTTAATAAGGTCCCACATGGCAGACATTCATGAAGGTAAAAGCCCATGGGATCCAGGGCAAAGTGGCAAGTTGAATTCAAAACTGGCTTAGAGGAAGGAAGCAAAGGGTAATGGTTGATGGATGTTTTTGTGACTGGAAGGATATTTCCAGTGGGGTTCCACAGGGCTCAGTACTGGGTCCCTTGCTTTTTGTGGCATACATCAATGATCTAGATTTGACTATGGAGGTATGAGTAAGAACATTGGTTGTGTGGTTGATAATGAAGAGGAAAGCCATGGACTGCAGAAGGATATCAATCGACTGGTCGGGTGGGCAGAACAGTTGCAAATGGAATTTAATTCAGAGAAGTGTGAGGTAATGCACTTGGGGAGGGCTAATAAGGAAAGGGTATACACATTAAATGGTAGGCCACTTAGAAGTGTAGATGACCAAAGGGTCTGTTGTATATGCTGACTATGGATATACTCTATATGTTGTCACTGAGATTGTATAAGATGGAGACTTGTTTACCAGATGTACTATCAATAAGGTTCACACCGTGTACATACATGATGGCACCACTAGAGGGTGCAACTGGTGGAGACCGGGGGTTTCCTGCCCTGGTGGCAGGGCCCTGTATAAAAGGCTGCCCACCAGGCTTGCACAGCACTCTGGAGTTTGGAATAAAGGACCAAGGTCGCGACAGTTCAAGTACAACACATTGCATTGTGGAGTCATTCATAAGTACACTATAGACATAACAGGGTCTTTGGAGTGCTTGTCCACAGATCCCTGAAAGTAGCAGGTGGATGAGGTGGTTAAGAAGGCATACGGTATGCTTCCCTTTATGCCAAGGCATAGAATACAAGAGCAGGGAGGTTATGCTTACATTGTATAATGCACTGGTTCGGCCACAGCTGGAGTACTGTGTGCAGTTCTGGTCGCCATATTATAGGAAGGACGTGATTGCACTGGAGAGAGTGCAGAGGAGATTGCCTGGAATGGAGAATCTTAGCTGTGAGGACAAATTGGATAGGCTGGGTTTGTCCTCTTGGAACAGAGGAGACTGAGAGACCTCATTGAGGTGTATAACATTTTGAGCGGCCTGGATATAATGGATAGCAAGGGCCTTTTTCCTTTGGTGGAGGGGTCAATTACGTGGGGGCATAGATTTAAGGTAGTTGGTGGAAGGTTTAGAGGGGTTTTGAGGGGGGGCTTCTTCACGCAGAGGGTTGTGGGGGTCTGGAACTCACTGCCTAGAAAGGTGGTAGAGGCAGAAACTCTCACCACATTTAAAAGGTGGTTGGATGGGTACTTGAAGTGCCGTAACCTGCAGGTTTACAGACCTAGAGCTGGTAAGAACATAAGAAATAAGAACATAAGAAATAGGAACAGGAGTAGGCCATACGGCCCTTCGAGCCTGCTCCGCCATTCAATACGATCATGGCTGATCTGATCATGGGCTCAGCTCCACTTCCCCGCCCGCTCCCCATAACCCCTTGTCCCTTTATCGTTTAAAAAATTGTCTATTTCTGTCTAAAATTTTTCAATGTCCCAGCCTCCACAGCTCTCTGAGACAGCAAATTGCACAGATTTACAACCCTCTGAGAGAAGAAATTTCTCCTCATCTCTGTTTGAAATGAGCGGCCCCTTATTCTAAGATTATGCCCTCTAGTTCCAGTCTCCCCCATCAGTGGAAACATCCTCTCTGCATCCACATTGTCAAGCCCCCTCATAATCTTATACGTTTCGATAAGATCACCTCTCATTCTTCTGAATTCCAATGAGGCCCAGCCTACTCAATCTTTCCTCATAAGTCAACCCCCTCATCTCTGGAATCAACTGAGTGAACCTTCTCTGAACTGCCTCCAAAGCAAATATATCCTTTCGTAAATAGGGAAATCAAAACTGCACGCAGTATTCCAGGTGTGGCCTCACCAATACCTTATATAGCTGCAGCAAGACTTCCCTGCTTTTATACTCCATCCCCTTTGCAATAAAGGCGAAGTAAGTGGGATTAGACTGGATAACTGCTTGTTGGCTGGCGCAAATACGATGGTAAGTACTTCAGGGAATCTAATATGGCAGAGTGATCTCCTGGACTAGTTTCGATCGCCTGGATGGGTCGGAGAGGAATTTTCCCAGATTTCCCCCCCCCCATTGGCCTGGGTTTTTATCTGTTTTTTTTTTCCTCTCCCAGGTGATCGCATGGCTCCAGGTGAGGTGGAGTGTAAAATGCTGCAATACATGGTATATCGCAGTTTTGTGGGGTGGACTGGTTGGGCCAGATGCCCTTTACCTGTCCACCATTGTTCATTGGTTTATATGTAACCTTCAGGGCTGCTGACCGAGGGCCGTGTGGCTCTTTGTCGACCGGCGTGGACACGTTGTGCCGAAAGGGCCTCCTTCTGTGCTGTAAATTTCTGTTTCTATGTTAGCTACCTGTCAGTCCTCTGGCACTACACCTTTTTTCTAATAAATTACTAAATATGTATAGTAATGCCTCTGCTATTTCTTCCCTAGATTCTTTTAAAATGCGCGGATGTAATCTCTCCGGAGCAGGGGTTTTATCCTCTTTGAGTTTCATTAGTTTATTTAGAATAGCTCCTCATTTTATTTTAAATGCAGTTAACTCATTGCTAATCTCATCATCCAATGTCATATCCACCTGTTCTATCTCCCTGGTAAATATTGAAGCAAAGTAATTATTTAATATCTCTGCCATCTCTCTGTTGCTGCCTGTGGTATTATCCTCTCCATCCCTTAGTTGCCCTATTCCCATCCCACGCTTCCTGTTTTTTTATGTGCCTGTAAAATATTTTACTATTTTGTTTTATGTTCCTTGATAATTTAATTTAATAGTTCCTCTTTGCCTTCCTACTCCCTTCATATTCTCCCTTATCCCGCTCTCCAAGTACTTAATATATGCCTCTTTCCTTACCCTCATTTTTTCCCCTTTTGGCTTCATTCATCCATGGTGTCTCATTTGTGTTTACTTGTTTTTTAGCGGATATATAATTTTCCTGGACTGTGTTGAACACCGTTTTTAAATGTTTTCCATTGTTCTACGTCATTATTTGCCAATATCGTTGTCCATTTTATTTTCCCAAGTTTTCATCTCAGCCCCTCAAAATCAGCTTTTCTCCAATGTATTAACCTGGTCCATGTCAGACTTATGTCCTTCTCAATTATTATCTTAAAACATATTATATTATGGTCACTATTGCCTCGATGTTCCCTTACTTTTACTTCTCTTATCTGCTCTGGTTCATTCCCCATTATTAGATCCAACCGCGAATCCTCTCTTGATGGCCTTTTTACATATTGGGTTAGAAAGGAGTCCTGTACACATTGTAGGAACTCCATTCCCTTATCCCCTTTACCTACCTCTTATATCCAATTAATATCTGGGCAGTTGAAATCCCCCATGATTTATTATTCTATGTTTTTTAGTCATTTCCCTAATTTGTTTGCATATTTCTTCCTCCACCATTCCCTTCTACTTTTTGGTGGTCTGTAGACTGCCCCTATTAATGTGATTAATCCATTATTAACTTTTATCTCTACATGGATTCTATTTCTGACTTGCTGATATCTGTGTCGTTTTTTTCTACTGCCATTATGTTATCCCTAATAAGTACAGACACTCCAGCTCCTCTTTTTCCCTCTATTTTTTCTAAATATGTTATTCTTTGCAATGTTTATTTCCCAGTCCTGATTTTTCTGTAGCCATGTCGCAATAATCCCTACTATGTCTGGTTCCTCGCAGGTGCTGGATCTGAATTATCAGGGAATAGCCCATATCTGACCTTGTGATGGAGGGAAGGTCATTGATGAAGCAGTTGAAGATGGTTGGGCCTCAGAAACTTCCCTCAGGAATTCCTGCAGCAAAGTCTTGGGGCTACAATGATTGACCTCCAACAACCAACATCGTCTTCCTTTGTGTCAGGTAGATCTGCAGCCACGGGAGAGTTTCCCCCTTGACCCCAAATGACCGCAGTTTTTCCAGGGTTTCTTGGTGCCACATTTGGTTGAATGCTGTCTTAATGTCATGGTCAGATTCTCTCACCTCTTTCCTAGCATGTGGCTCTTGCATCCACATTCTGATTAAGGCCGTGAGAAGGTTTGGAGCCAAGTGGTTCTGGTAGAACCCCAACTAAGTGTCCGACTGTTCCTGTGGTTCAGATGAGTGTTAACAATTTCTTGGTACTCGTGGTACCATAGAAACATAGAAACATAGAAAATAGGTGCAGGAGTAGGCCATTCGACCCTTCTAGCCTGCACCGCCATTCAATGAGTTCATGGCTGAACATTCAACTTCAGTACCCCATTCCTGCTTTCTCGCCATACCCCTTGATCCCCCTAGTAGTAAGGACCTCATCTAACTCCTTTTTGAATATATTTAGTGAATTGGCCTCAACAACTTTCTGTGGTAGAGAATTCCACAGGTTCACTACTCTCTGGGTGAAGAAGTTCCTCTGCATCTCGGTCCTAAATGGCTTACCCCTTATCCTTAGACTGTGACCTCTGGTTCTGGACTTCCCCAACATTGGGAACATTCTTCCTGCATCTAACCTGTCTAACCCCGTCAGATTTTAAATGTTTCTATGAGGTCCCCTCTCATTCTTCTGAACTCCAGTGAATACAAGCCCAGTTGATCCAGTCTTTTTTGATAGGTCAGTCCCGCCATCCCGGGAATCAGTCTGGTGAACCTTCGCTGCACTCCCTCAATAGCAAGAATGTCCTTCCTCAGGTTAGGAGACCAAAACTGTACACAATACTCCAGGTGTGGCCTCACCAATGCCCTGTACAACTGTAGCAACACCTCCCTGCCCTTGTACTCAAATCCCCTTGCTATGAAGGCCAACATGCCATTTGCTTTCTTAATCGCCTGCTGCACCTGCATGCCAACCTTCAATGACTGATGTACCATGACACCCAGGTCTCGTTGCACCTCCCCTTTTCCTAATCTGTCACCATTCAGATAATAGTCTGTCTCTCTGTTTTTACCACCAAAGTGGATAACCTCACATTTATCCACATTATACTTCATCTGCCATGCATTTGCCCACTCACCTAACCTATCCAAGTTACTCTGCAGCCTCATAGCATCCTCCTCGCAGCTCACACTGCCACCCAACTTAGTGTCATCCGCAAATTTGGAGATACTACATTTAATCCCCTCATCTAAATCATTAATGTACAGTGTAAACAGCTGGGGCCCCAGCACAGAACCTTGCGGTACCCCACTAGTCACTGCCTGCCATTCTGAAAAGTACCCATTTACTCCTACTCTTTGCTTCCTGTCTGACAACCAATTCTCAATCCACGTCAGCACACTACCCCCAATCCCATGTGCTCTAACTTTGCACATCAATCTCTTGTGTGGGACCTTGTCGAACGCCTTCTGAATGTACCGATGGTGCATCACTCGCCAGAAACATTTGATCTACATGAACCTTCCTAATGTAGTCACCAATTTTCACTGCTTGGTGCTACATACCAATAATTGTACCAACATCCCATTTGCGTGGACCTGCCCTTTTTGACACACTGAGAACTCTGCCTCATGTTCACCGATGATCCAGCCTGTAGAACTTGTTTCCGCAAAGCCTCCTTGACAATCCTGACCGACCTTTCAGCTGCAACATTCGAAACAGGATGATATTGTGCTACTAACGTGTGTTTGATACCATTGTGTCCAGCAAAATTCAAAAATTGCATGCACCGAAATTGCGGCCCATTATCTGACACCATTTCTTCAGGCAGGCTATGGTATGCAAAAATATCCCGTAATTCATCCAATGTACGCTCTGTAGTCGTAGATGACCCCATATACCGTACTTTCAGCCATTTCGAATGGCTATCGATTAGAACCAGAAAATTATCGCTTCCCTTCTTACAAAAATCAATATGTATTTTTTGGAATGGTCTCATCGGCCAACTCCATGTTTGCAGCGGCATTTTAGCTGGCATGGCTCAGCAGTCTTGACAGATAGTACACTTGCTTACTAATAATTCTAAGTTATTATCCAACCCAGGCTAATAAACAAAAATTCGGACCACTGCTTTCATACCCACGAAGCCAGTATGCTCATTGTGAAGTTCCGTCAAGACTTTGGCCTGAAGTGCACTGGGAATGACTACTTCTAGGCTCTATTTTAGAAATCCCTGCTCGCATGATAATTCATGCCGACGATGATAAAAAGGCTTCATCTCTTCGTCTATATGCTTCTGATCTTCAGGCCACCCTCACACAGAGTGTGCTCATAGGCCCGCTGTAATGTGGCATCTTTCTATGTGTGCTTCGCAATAACAGAGGCGGTGACTGGAAAGTCCGCATCAACAACATCTAGAGTAAAGATTGACTGCTCGCGGCCAATTGCAGAAGCTTCATGAGGCAACCTTGAAAGGGTATCCGTCATTGTATTCTGCTTCGACGTATGATACTCGATTCTGTAATCATATTGAGACAATAAAATAGACCATCTTTGTATCCTGGAAGCCGCCATAGATGGAATTGCCAATCTTTGGGCCTAAGATATCCAGTAATGGTTTGTGATTGGTTGCTTGCTTGAATTGGCGTCCCAAAGGAAACTGATGACATTTTTTAACACTTAAGTATAATTGCCAAAGCCTCTCTCTCAATCTGGGCATAATTTTGTTCACTTTTGTTGAGCGTACGCGATGCAAAGGGAACCGTTTTTTCCTGACCATCATTCAAAACATGGCTGATCATTGCTCCCACACTATACCCAGAACATGCTAGTCTTAGTTCACAAGTCAGATTATAATGGATGATAAGAGCACTACTTCTCAAACGTTGCGTGCATGTGTTATATGCACTCGGTCGCTCTTTGCCCCGTATCCAACGCATATCTTTCTTTAATAAATAATGGAGCGGTGCGAGCACTGTCGCTAACCCAGGCAGGGGATGAGCGGAATATTGGACCATGCCTAAAAAGGATCGGAATTCAGTAACGTTTTTCAGTTCCGGAGCCATCATGATGGCTTGTACTTTCTCAACCGTTTGGAGGCAATTTTCATTTACCCACAATCCCAGGTAAACTATGTCACACTGTATAAATACACCTGTACTCCTCTTCAGCTTCAGATTATGGTAATTGAACCATCTGAATATTTCTTCTAAGATTTCCTGGTATTCCTTCTGTGTGCCGGTGCTTATCAACACAGCAGCTTGATTGCACAAACAGTGATTTAGTCCCTGTAAGATCTTATCCATGGTTAGCCTGAAATATCTTTGGTGAGGACTTGATATCGTAGGGCAACTTGGTGTATGAATATAAACCTGTGTGTATTGACTGTCAGATACTGCTGGCTAACCTTATCAATGTTGAGTTGAGCGTAGGCATGGGAGGGATCCAGTTTTGTGAGGACTTTGGCTCCTGCCAGTTCTGTGATGCAGTTCATCATCAATTGCTCAAGTCCCCACAGAGCCGTACTGTTTTGTCTGCTTTTGGAACTACTACTAATGGGGTGTCCCAGTCACTCCTATCAGTCTTCCCTAAAACTCTGTTTTTCTCTAACTTATCAAGCTCTTGCTCAACCTGTGATTTTAATGCATATGGTACCGGCTTTGGTCTACAAAAATTAGGTTTCACATCTGACCTGATCCGAATATTTGTCTTATATCCTTTGATACCCTCGTATGAGTCCTGAAACATGTTAGTATATTTCTCCAGTTGAGTATCTAACCGAGATTTAACCATTTCTGCACTGTAGATGCTGTACCAATCCACACAAAGCACTCTGAGCCAATCTTTGCCCATGAGTGTCGGCCGATTGACGTATTTCACTAGGTAATCTTGCTTGTTGCCCATGATATTGCACTACACACGCTATATGTCCAAGCGTCTGCAGATCTTCCCCTGAATATGTTTTCAGCTCCACTGGGCTCGATTTTAGTGGTATGCTCCTAAAATTCTTGTAATACACATCGTTTCCCATTATTGAGCAATCAGTATTGAGTATCTACTGCCATATTAATCCATCGATTATTAATCAGTGTTATCTTTCTGAAATACTGACTTACTGAATGTATTGCCTTTCCCTTCACTGCATAGCACCAAACCCCACACTGTCCCACATCGTTTTCCACCCAGTGAAGTCTTTGATTATCGTTGGGCCTGTCCTTGGATTTACCTGCGGCTTCAATGTGTCCCCTCACTTGGCACCGGTAGCATCTTGCCCACTTGAATCGACACTGTAATGCTGTATGGTTGCAATTACACGTATGACATTCATTCTTCTTAGTTTCATAACTCTCCCTCCGACTACGGCTCACCCTCTTCTGCGTTTCTACAGCTCAGTGGCTGCTATGCCGGTAATGGGTGAAATTCCTTAATATTTTTCTCTGCCATCTCCGTGGAGGTGGCTATCTTGCAAGCTTTCTCAAAAGAGAAATCATCCATGCCTAACAATTTTGACTGGATGCGTTGATCTGTTAGTCCACATACAAATTTATCTCAAAGAGCCCTATCTAGGAATCGTCCAAAATTGCAGCGTAGAGATAATTTTCTTATGGCAACAATGTATTCACTGATGGTTCCGTCAGGCCTTTGGTTTCTCATTGTGAACTTACAGCTTTCTGCTATTTTGAAAGACTATGGATCAAAATTATTCGCCAATATCTGTAGTATGTCGAGAATGAAGCATCCGTAACCTTTCTTGGAGTTAACAGATTCACTAAGATATTATAATGTTCTGCGCCAATCATAACTAACAAAATAGCTTTCATCTTCTCCTAAACTGCTTGATTGCTTAATTGCGAACCTGCCACATCGATTGATGTCATTAGTTTTAATAAATATTAGGATCTAAACGATTCCTTATTCTTGTCAAAAGCTCCCAAATTACTGACATAACTCGTTGTCATATCCTTGTCCTTCTTAGCTGTTAGTCACTCTCAGTAATTTTGAATTGCTTTCCAATAACTAAATGGCGTTCCACAAGCTCTTTTTATCAGTTCAACACTGTTAATACTCTCAAAAACATATGGTACTGCCAGTCTCTCATTCGGGAATCACTGCTGCTATATCTTTCCGTGTTCCACTTGCAGTTGCCTCCTCATAAAAGGAAATTCCATCACAATTTCTTCCCACAAATCCCACTCTCATCACCAATTTTGTAGTATATTTGCTTCATGGGTTCTTTGCTTAAGAATTCATGGCTACACTTTTGCTGAAAGGAACTAGCTGGTTTATTAGCAAAAGTTTAACAACAAAATGAATCCGACCAGTTCATCCACCGGGCTCACAACAGCACGCCTCATTGTGGAGAACCTGACCAGGGTTTTATTGCATCTTGTGAACGTCATGTGACTGGGTAAGCCACTCACAGTGCAACAGCTCCGCAACTATTTTAAAAATAACTTTTAATCAAGTGTCCCCGTTTTTTTGCTGAGGGCACCAAAAACCACAAATTAACAATTAACCATTAAAGGGAACCATATCAAATCAAATTAAATTATTGTTCCCTGTTGAGATGATGCACTCCAGTCCCTCTGGTGCCCAACTCGCAGAAGACCACGAGCGTACCGGCGGACACCACGTGCTCCATCTCCAGGGACATCTGGACACGAAGAAGAGAGGCGGGCAGTCGGGCTGAACGACAGCCATACATACCATTTACTACCACAGGGAGTAATTGAGGCAAATAGCATAGATATATTTAGGCGAAGTTAGATAAGTACGTGAGGAAGAAAGGAATAGAAGGATATACGATAGGGTAGGGTAGGAGGAGGCTCGTGTGGAGCATAAACATTGGCATAGAGCAGTTGGGCCAAATGGTCTGTTTCTGTGCTGTAAATGCTATGTACAATTTACAGTGTCCAGTCCACAACTGATAATCCACAGCAAGGGTTTGCTGCAAAGTTGCATCATCACAGCCAATAGCAGTGAGTTGCTTTGTTCCAGGAGGTTTGATCTCCAACCACTCGCCCCCGCTATTGGTTGCTCAACATGACCGTCCTCGTGATACCCCGCCTTCCCCACACCATCTGGACTCTTCATTGTCTGATTGGATAAACAGCCTTTTCCCCCAGCTCCAATATTAGGTGTTGGCTGTGGCATCACTCACACCTCAATGAGTCAGATGGTTGTGGGTTCAAGCCTCATTCCAGAGATTTAAACAAATAATTTAGGCTGACATTCCAGTGCAGTACTGAGGGAGCGCTGCTCTGTTGGAGGGGCAGTACTGAGGGAGTGCCGCACTGTCGGAGGGGCAGTACTGAGGGAGTGCTGCACTGTCGGAGGGGCAGTGCTGAGGGAGTGCCGCACTGTCAGAGAGGCAGTGCTGAGGGAGCGCCGCACTGTTGGAGGGGCAGTACTGAGGGAGTGCCGCACTGTTGGAGGGGCAGTACTGAGGGAGCGCCGCACTGTCGGTGGGCAGTGCTGAGGGAGTGCTGCACTGTCGGAGGGGCAGTACTGAGGGAGCATTGCACTGTCAGTGGGCAGTACTGAGGGAGCACTGCACTGTCGGAGGGGCAGTATTGAGGGAATGCCGCAATGTCGGAGGGGCAGTACTGAGGGAGTGCTACACTGTCAGTGGGCAGTACTGAGGGAGTGCCGCACTGTTGGAGGGGCAGTACTGAGGGAGCACCGCACTGTCAGAGGGGCAGTACTGAGGGAGTGCCGCACTGTCGGAGGGGCAGTACTGAGGGAGCGTTGCACTGTCGGAGGGGCAGTACTGAGGGAGCGCTGCTCTGTCGGAGGGGCAGTACTGAGGGAGCGCCGCACTGTTGGAGGGGCAGTACTGAGGGAGCGCTGCACTGTCGGAGGGATGGTACTGAGGGAGTGCTACACTGTCGGAGGGCCAGTACTGAGGGAGCGCCGCACTGTCGGAGGGGCAGTACTGAGGGAGTGCTACACTGTCGGTGGGCAGTACTGAGGGAGTGCCGCACTGTCGGAGGGGCAGTACTGAGGGAGTGCTACACTGTCGGTGGGCAGTACTGAGGGAGTGCCGCACTGTCGGAGGGGCAGTACTGAAGGAGCGCTGCACTGTCAGAGGGACAGTATTGAGGGAGAGCTGCACTTATGGTGGGCAGTATTAAGGGAGTGCTGCACTATCGGAGGAGCAGTACTGAGGGAGTGCTGCACTGTTGGAGGGGCAGTACTGAGGGAGAGCTGCACTGTTGGAGGGGCAGTACTGAAGGAGTGCTGCACTGTCGGAGGGGCAGTAGTGAGGGAGAGCTGCACTGTTGGAGGGGCAGTACTGAAGGAGTGCTGCACTGTCGGAGCTGACGACTTTCAGACGAGACGTTATACCAAGGCCCCGTCTGCCCTCTCAGTTGAATGTGAAAGATCCCACAGCATTATTTGAAGAAGAACAGGGGAGTTCCCCCTGGTGTCCTGACCAATATTTATCCCGCAACCAATATCACTAAAAACATTATCTGGTCATTATAACATTAATGTTTGTGGGAGCTTGCTGTGCACAAATTGGCTGCCGTGATTTCCTACAGAGTGTGAGAGGTTGCAACCCCTGTTCCACTATTTGAAGGCACTGCTCCTCAATTTTTGTTTGTACTTCAGTTCCACGTTCCTGATCTTTGGTCACCCGGTGCGGGCAGAGGAAGCGGGCAGATTGGATGACAACCTTGTTGGACTGCTCCTGGGCCTGGCCAAGGTGGCCATTAACAGGTCCAGGCAGCAGACGGTCGAGGGGGACATTTGGCCCGTCTGCCTCTGGAGATGAAGCATGTGGTGTCCGCTGGCACCGGAGTGCTTCAACACTCCAGGGGTAAAATTATAATTTGATTTGTTAAGTTTTCTAAATTCGGCTCAATTTGTGGGTTATTGGTTGTGGCCCTTTAAAAGACGGCACTCGCTTCTCTTTTTTACTGGTGACGGCACCAGCCAACAATTCCTGACATCAATATCCAAAAGGCATTTTCAACATTACAACAGTGACCACACTTCAAAAAGTACTTCACTGACTGTAACGCGCTTTGAGGTTGTGAAATGGCAATTCTTTATTCCTATCTTTATAACTAATAGAGGACACAGAAAATGAAAACAATGAGCATTGCCTTTATTTCGCCTTGGGTTGTCCAGGAGATGAATCTTTCCTTGCAGGGGACGTGGGGAGGAGCCTGGAGGCTGCACTCTGGCAGTGAGCAGTGTTTCCCAGGAGTGTCTCGCTGCTGGCTGGGAGCCTGGGGAAGGATTGTCCAACTCCGGGGCAGCTCATGCGCACTGGGCGCTGCCTGCAGTGACTTGGCTTTGAAATGTCGGTCTCAGCTGCACTTTGTCGGAATTTCCAGCAGGATGTTTGCGGGCAAGTCCCGGCGGAGGGAGAGAAGAGTTTGAAGAGGAAAAAGTAAAAACAAAAAAGAGGGAGAGGAAGGGAACAAGAAAAGGGGGATTAAAAAAAAAAAGTTTTAATGCAGAAAAATTAAGGATTGAGAGACGGCACTAAACAAAGGAAAGGAAAGGGAGGGGAGGAGAGGGGGAAGGTAAGGAGAGGAAGAGGAGGAGAGAGGGAAGAGGAGGAGAGAGGAGGGAGGGCGATGGAAGGAGCGATGTCCGCGCTGGACAAGACAGCCACCGAGCTGTCGGTGATGGATGTCTACGACATTGCGGCGGTGGTGGGCCAGGAGTTCGAGCGCATCATCGACATATTCGGCTGCGACGCGATCGCCAAACTGATGCCCAAAGTGGTGCGGGTGCTGGAGATGCTGGAGGTGTTGGTGAGCTGCAACCACATCAACCCCGAGATCGACGAGCTCCGCTTGGAACTCGACCGGCTGCGGCTGGAGAGGATGGACCGCATCGAGAAGGAGAGGAAACACCAGCAGGTCAGCGCAGCCCCGGCCCTGACCCCACCGACCCCTGACCCCACCGACCCTGACCCCAACTCCACCCCCTCCCCACCGACCCCTGACCCCACCGACCCTTACCCCAACTCCACCCCCTCCCCACCAACCCTTACCCCAACTCCACCCCCTCCCCACCTACCCTTACCCCAACTCCACCCCCTCCCCACCAACCCTTACCCCAACTCCATCCCCTCCCCACCTACCCTTACCCCAACTCCACCCCCTCCCCACCGACCCCTGACCCCAACTCCACCCCCTCCCCACCGACCCCACCGACCCTTACCCCAACTCCACCCCCTCCCCACCGACCCTGACCCCACCGACCCTTACCCCAACTCCACCCCCTCCCCACCGACCCACCCCACCTACCCTGACCCCAACTCCACCCCCTCCCCACCGGCCCTGACCCCACCGACCCCTGACCCCACCGACCCACCACACCGACCCTGACCCCAACTCCACCCCCTCCCCACCGACCCACCCCACCTACCCTGACCCCAACTCCACCCCCTCCCCACCGGCCCTGACCCCACCTACCCTTACCCCACCTACCCTTACCCCAACTCCACCCCCTCCCCACCGACCCACCCCACCTACCCTGACCCCAACTCCACCCCCTCCCCACCGACCCTGACCCCACCTACCCTTACCCCACCTACCCTTACCCCAACTCCACCCCCTCCCCACCGACCCTTACCCCAACTCCACCCCCTCCCCACCGACCCCACCGACCCTGACCCCAACTCCACCCCCTCCCCACCGACCCCTGACCCCACCGACCCCTTACCCCAACTCCACCCCCTCCCCACCGACCCCTTACCCCAACTCCACCCCCTCCCCACCGACCCCTGACCCCACCTACCCTTACCCCAACTCCACCCCCTCCCCACCGACCCTTACCCCAACTCCACCCCCTCCCCACCGACCCTTACCCCAACTCCACCCCCTCCCCACCGACCCTGACCCCACCGACCCTTACCCCACCGACCCCTGACCCCAACTCCACCCCCTCCCCACCTACCCTTACCCCAACTCCACCCCCTCCCCACCGACCCCACCGACCCTGACCCCAACTCCACCCCACTCCCTACCTACCCTTACCCCAACTCCACCCCACTCCCTACCTACCCTTACACCAACTCGACCCCCCTCCCTACCTACCCTTACAACAACTCGACCCCCCTCCCTACCTACCCTTACCCCAACTCCACCCCCCTCCCCACCTACCCATACCTCAAATTCACCCACCCCAATTCCCCCTGCCCCAATTCCACCTGCCCCAACTCCACCTCCCCTCCCCCACAACTCCACCTCCCCGTACCCCAAAACTCCCCCTATCCCACCACCACCCTCCAATTCGGAGAGGGACCGGAGGCACTCTCGCTTTGATTTAAACCCTCAAGGGAGGGAGTGGAGTCTGAGCAATGTGACAATGACTCCCAACACCTTTAGCATCCAGCCACAACAAATCCTGGCTTTGCTAAAACTCTATTTCACTGTTTTGAGTAATAGTCTGCTGTAAATGCTCGTTAGATTTAATTTGGACAGTGGAATGTTCCCATAGAATCACAGGAACTGGGACCATCAAATCACTGCCACCCAACAACAATGACAACTTGTTGTATTTATATAGCACCTTTTAACATAGCAAAACATCCTAAGGTGCTTCACAGTAGTATTAAAAGACACAAAAATTGCAACCGAGCCGCATAAGGGGAAATTAGGGGAGGTGACCAAAAACTTGGCCAAAGACTTATGTTTTAAAGGAGGAAAGAGAGGCAGAGAGGTTTATGCAGGGAGTTCCCGAGCTTAGGGCCTGGGCAACAGAAGGCACGGCCACCAATTGTTGAGCGATTATAATCAGGGATGTTCAAGAGGGCAGAATTAGAGAAGCACAGAGATCTCTGGGTGGGGTGTGGGTTTGGGTTGGGGCTGGAACTGGAGGAGATTAGAGAGATAGGGAGGGGCGAGGCCTTGGAGGGATTTGAAAACAAGGATGAGAATTTTGAAACCCAGTCTAATCCCACTCTCCTGCTCACTCCCCGCGGCCTTTAATATTCTTCTTCCTTAGGCATTTATCTAATTACCCGTTAAAAGAATGTATGGGCTCTGCCTTGACAATAGTTTGTGGTTGAGATTTCCACATTCTATCCACCCTCTCTGAAGAATGTTTTCTCGAACCTCGCCTCTAATCTTCAATCTGCATTGTACGCTAATGTAATTTACAAGGTGTAAGTCGAGATAGAACAAAAAAAGAATCAAAATATTGAGCAAAAAGTAACTGAACTGTAGTGAAACTGCCATCTTTGATACTGGCATTCAGCTGTTCACACTATGGCCGCTGGGTCGTTGTGGATCCGAGCTCTGGGAAACCAGCCCTCAAGCCCTGGGAACTCGGTCCTGTTCCCGTCTATATTTCTTACTCGCTGGTTTGACTTTTGTGGGCCTGGGAGTTTGGGAAAGGGCTGTGCTTAGCGCTGTTCCCTCAGTGGTAGGTAATCCTAATCAGAACATGGAGATCTGTTAGTAACAGCAACTCGAGGTAACTGACAATTAATGGGATCGTTGATTTAAACTTTACACCTGGGCCTGTGGGCTCCACAAAGACAAAAAGCTGGTGCTCTCCTGCAGTAAGAGGTGCTGGTACTGTCTGCAGTAGCTGTCAGATTAGTGCTGAGGTGTTCCTCGCTTGCATTCTGCTAATTGTCCAGTGTAATCCATGCAGTACATTCAGCATTTTGGTTGCAGCATTTTTAGTTCGTGCAGAATTAAAGTTTGCATTTTCTCTACACAAACGTCCTCTCCTGAAGGTGTTGCTTCCTTTGCTGAGCTTCAGTTTCATGACTGTCAATTGCCTAAGTAACTATTATTTATTTATGGGCCTTGACTGGAAAGTCAGCAACCTATTCAGTCATGGGGGCATCACAGTGGAGTCTGACTCTGTCTTCATCCAATATGATCACATGCACACTTCACGGGGTCCCCAATGTGTGTCAGTATTTACAGGTTGTCCCCAGGAGAGTGTCAGTATTTACAGGGGGTCCCCAATGTGTGTCAATATTTACAGGTGGTCCCCAGGAGAGTGTCACTATTTACAGGAGGCCTCCGGGAGTGTGTTTGTATTTACAGGGGATCCCCAGGGAGCGTGTCAGTATTTACAGGAGGTCCCCAGGGAGTGTGTCAGTATTTACAGGGAGTCCCCAGGGAGTGTGTCAGTATTTACAGGGGGTCCCCAGGGAGTGTGTCAGTGTTTACAGGGGGACCCCAGGGAGTGTGTCAGTGTTTACAGGGGCTCCCTGGGGAGTGTGGCAGTGTTTACAGGGGGTCCCAGGAGTGTATTTACGAGGGATCCTCGGGAAGGAAGGTTTTGGTAAATGTTGCTGTAGTTTGGATGAACTTTGGGTTTGAAGCTCAGTTGTTCAATTGAAATATTCTCGTGCAAAACAAAATTCTCGAGGTTGGTGTTGGTGAAAACAAAATGCTCACTTTGCATTTGGTATTTCCGGGAACATTGGGTTTGCAGATACCAGGAGGATATATGTGAGGGGTGTTGGTGGCTAAATCCATTGTTTGTAATGTGTCTGCTGGATTGTGAAAAAAAACAGTATTTGCTGAGACAGATTTTGTCCTTTTGAACTTGTGCTGTGTCTAATTGAGTCTAAATTTGGGTTCCAGTGCTGGTCTTGCAGTATTGGTCGGAGGAATTAGACCTGATGGATTAACGGTATTGCACCACACAGCAAGCGAATTGGCGCAGCATTGAAGCATTGAATTGGCTTACCTGCGATATTTTCCATGGTGTCCTAAAATGTTACATGAGTGAGGTGGTAATTCTGGTTTTGTACACTGGTTTCCTTTGGTAAGCAAGTGACCCACTGATCCTCACCTGATGATGACAAAACTTGGAAGTATAGTGAACATTGAGGAGGATAGTGATAGACTTCAAGAAGACAAGGAAGTTATGATGAACCTTTTATAAAACACTGGTTCGGCCTCAACTGGAGTATTCTGACCAATTCTGGGCACCACACTTTAAGGCCTTCACGTCCTTCCTAGAGAGGGAGCAGAAAAGATTTACGGGAATGGTCCCAGGGATGAGGGACTTCAGTTACATAGACTGGAGAAGCTGGGGTTGTTCTCCTTGGAGCAGAGAAGGTTGAGAGGAGATTTGATCGAGGTGCTCAAAATCATGAGGGGTCGAGACAGAGAGAAACAGTTGGCGGAAGGGTCGAGAACCAGAAGAGACAGATTTAAGGTGATTGGCAAAAGAACCAAAGGCGACATGAGGAAAAACATTTTTACGCAGCGAGTGGTTAGAATCTGGAATGCACGGCCTGAGAGGGTGGTGGAGGCAGATTCAATTGCGGCTTTCAAAAGGGAATTGGATAAGTAGCTGAAGGAAAAAAAGGTTGCAGGCCTATGGGGAAAGGGCGGAGGAGTGGGACTTGCTGAAGTGCTTTTGCAGAGAGCTGGCACGCGCTCGACGGGCCGAATAGCCCCCTGTACTATAACCATTCTATGGTTCTATCTCAGACCCTGTTTACTGTGTCTATTATTGTACCTGGGGTTACCTTGGAAACCAGGTTCGAGTTGATGAGTGGGAATGTGCACTTGAAATCTGTTCAGTCTATCGAGCTGTAAAAGGATGTTCCCAACAGGGAAACGAGAGGGACATCTAAATAACATTGACAGACCTTTATTTGGCAGAATATTAATGTCAACAGTAACGCCATTTTAATGCACTAATAACAGGAGGAGGCCATTCAGCGCCTCGAGCCTGTTCCGCCACTCAATTAGGTTATGGCTGATCTGTATCTTCACTCCATTTTCCGGCCTTTGCTCCGTATCCCTCAATATCCTTACCCAACAAAAATCTATCGAGCTCAGGCTTGAAAGCTCCAATTGACCCCCAGCATTCACAACTTTTTGGGGGAGACAGTTACAGATTCCCACTGCCCTTGGTGTGAATAAGTGCTTCCTGATTTCGCTCCTGAACGGCCTGGCTCTAATTTTAAGATTATGTCCTCTTGATCTGGTTTCCCCCATCAGAGGAAATAGTTTCTCCTTAAGCACAAAAAATCCAGGCTGACACTCCGCTGTACTATCAGAGGTGCTGTCTTTCCGATGTTAAACCGAGGCCCTGTCTGCTCTCTCTCAGGAGACATAAAAAATCTGGTGGCTCTATTTTGAAGAAAAGCAGGGAAGTTATCTCTAGTGTCCTGGCCAGTATTTATCCCTCAATCAACACCTAAAACAGATTATCTGGTCATTATCACATTGCTGTTTGTGGGAGCTTGCTGTGTGCAAATTGGCTGCCGTGTTTCCCACATTACAACAGTCACTACATTTCAAAAATATTTCATTGGCTGTAAAGCGCTTTGGGATGTCCTGAGGTCGTGAAAGGCGCTATAGAAATGCAAGTCTTTTGTCTCCGTATCCTGTCAAATCCTTTTAACATTTTCAGCACCTTGATCAGATCACCCCTCAATCTTACAATACATGCCAGATTTGTCCTCGTAATTGAATCCTTTAAGCCTGGGTATCATTCTGGTGAATCTGCACTGACCCCCTCCTCCAAGGCCAACATATCCTGCAGTACTCCAGATGAGGTCTGACGAGAGCTCTGTACAACTGCAGCATCACTTCCTCACTTTGCACAGATCCTAGTTTATCACCATTTAGAAAATATTCCGATTTATCGACTTCGCACATCCCCACATGGAACTCCATCGGCCACAGTTTTGCCCACTCACTTGGTCCGTCTACGTCCCTTTGCAACTTCCAGCTCCCATCTACACTACCGTGCCTCTTAACTTGATGTCGTCAGCAAACTTAGATATACAACTCTATTCCTTCATCTTTGTCGTTAATAAACATGGTGAAAAGTTGAGGCTCCAGAACAGATCCCTGGGGAATACTGCTTCTCACATCCCACCAATCCTCTCTGTCTCTTACCTGTACCTGGGCGATATAACTACAGTCTGTTTCAAAGCTAGTTTTAAAATGTCCAACTGAATACTATTTTTGGGCCAACTTGGTCTCTTGCCCCTGTCCTTCTCTCAAGCTGGTTATAGCCAGATCCAGTTCTACACTGTCTCCCAACGCCTCGCCCTCGTGACCAGTCTCCATCTGTGGGCCTAGACATTGAGTTAAGGCAAGTTATCTGGTCAGGGATGTCGGTAAATCATAGTTGAGTCCAACACACACACTCTAGCGGAGCTCCCTGGATAGTGTTCAGGAGTGAGAAACCCGGTTGATTTTCCCATTCACGTTCCAGGAGCGCTGGGAACAATGGCACTGATGCAGCTACCCCGTGGAGATGAGCGGGCATGGTGTGGGTCAGGGAGCACCCTGGGCTAGATGGCCCTCATCAACTGAGTTAATGGACCAAGTGGGTAAAACCTGTATAGAAATTACAGCACCAAAATAGGCCATTTGGCCCAGCTGGTCTATGCTGGTGTTTCTGCTCCACACAAGCCTCCTCCAACCCTACTTCATCTAACCCCTATCAGCATGTCCTTCTATTCCTTTAACCCCCATGTGTTTATCTAGCTTCCCCTTAATTGCGTCTACTATTCGCCTCTTGACTTAAACTTGATGTTTAACGTCAGGAGAGCAAATATGACAGTTCTGTGAGGAACAGAACCCAGTGAGCAAAGCTGTAAATGTGCTCAGAACTCTTCCCCCTCATCACAGGGAGGGACAGAACCTGGAATGGCACCGAAACTATTCCACGTGTAATTGGCACCTTAAGAAAGAACCCACATTATTTAGAGCCTTAATGCATTCTCAGAAGCATTTTAAAGTGAGTCACAATGAATTGCTTTGAACTGCAGTAATTGTTATGAGGGCCGTTTTCAGAGTCACATGATGCAGTACGGTGTAGAGGGGAGTCATCTGAAATACAGCACCTCCAACTGTGCGGCGCTCCCTCACTACTGCCCCTCTGACAGTGCGGCGCTCCCTCACTACTGCCCCTCTGACAGTGCGGCGCTCCCTCACTACTGCCCCTCTGACAGTGCGGCGCTCCCTCACTACTGCCCCTCTGACAGTGCGGCGCTCCCTCACTACTGCCCCTCTGACAGTGCGGCGCTCCCTCACTACTGCCCCTCTGACAGTGCGGCGCTCCCTCACTACTGCCCCTCTGACAGTGCGGCGCTCCCTCACTACTGCCCCTCTGACAGTGCGGCGCTCCCTCACTACTGCCCCTCTGACAGTGCGGCGCTCCCTCACTACTGCCCCTCTGACAGTGCGGCGCTCCCTCACTACTGCCCCTCTGACAGTGCGGCGCTCCCTCACTACTGCCCCTCTGACAGTGCGGCGCTCCCTCACTACTGCCCCTCTGACAGTGCGGCGCTCCCTCACTACTGCCCCTCTGACAGTGCGGCGCTCCCTCACTACTGCCCCTCTGACAGTGCGGCGCTCCCTCACTACTGCCCCTCTGACAGTGCGGCGCTCCCTCACTACTGCCCCTCTGACAGTGCGGCGCTCCCTCACTACTGCCCCTCTGACAGTGCGGCGCTCCCTCACTACTGCCCCTCTGACAGTGCAGCACTCCCTAAGTACGGCAGTGGAATGTCGGCCTGGATTTTGTGTTCAAGTCTCTGGAGTGGGACTTGAATCCGTGCCCTTCTGACTCAGAGGCAAGAGTGTTACCCACTGAACCACGGCTGACACAAAACCCCTCTCACACAGAGAGTTATCTGATGAGAAACCAGTCTAACTTTTGGAAGGTTATCAAAAGCAGGCTGAGTTAGTTTGAAGGACTAGAGTTTCTGATGTAATTTTAGGAGTACGCCAGTCACAGGCCCAGTTTAACATGATTGCATGTTTGGTTTTGAGCTGTGATTATGGGATGATGTACGCATCGAAACAACTGGCAGCAGCCCCTGCTTTGTGCCAGCTCCCAGAATAAACTCTGGCTGGGAGGAAGATACTTGACATGGTCACTAATAGGTAATTGGGTGAACACCCAACTACATCCAGTCACTTGCATCCCAGGCGCTACATTTTTTTAGCACATCTCAGCTGGGCATTGGAGACACCCACATTTTGACATGTATTGTGTTTTGATGAGGATATTTCTTGCCTGAGGGAAATTTCCTGAAGGGAGTGAGTGGGTAACTGGCTGCCGAGGTTAGGTTAGTCTTGTATTAATAACACAATGCTTCTAAAACTGCCATGTGTGTCTGAAAATCTAATTACCGTACTCCGAACCTGCTGTCGATTGATGTTCCTGTTTGCATTGACCCTGATTACAGAAATTCAGTGACAAACACACACTTACCATCCAGCATTTTTCAGTGTGTTGAATGACTAATTGATGTGCAAGGGCGTCAGTCGGTTTCATTTCATTGCTGTTTAGTTGGCAAGTGATGGGAAATTTGAGGAATTCTGAAAACACCTTGAATTTGTGGGCAGTAATCTCGTGTTTTGTGGTGTTGATGAATTGTGGAAACGAAACGTCAGGATTGGTGATTACAACTCCCAGCTTCGTTGGACACACACACTCTCTGAATTATTCCATGTTCCTGTTTTATTTTATTTTTTTCTTTCCTTTTTTCGCAGTCCTTGTCTGAAGATGCTGACTTCTGCCAGATGATCCCTGGGGGCTGTCTCCCCTCTGCTCCCCCCCCCCCCACCTTCCCCCGACTGCCTGCTCTCACTGAGCCTTTGCCAAAGCCTATTTCACCTTGTTGATGAGCATATGGCAGGTGAACAATGACGGGTAGGAGAAGACTCTCTGCTCCATCCAGTCTGCCCCACACAACTGTGATCCATTGTGTATCACAAAAATAGACTCTCCACCCCACCACAAACCCTGGGATCTCCTGGGAGGGGCGAAAAACGAGATGATAACCCAGGCCAATTAGAGGAAAAGTAATCTGGGAAATTCCTCTCTGACCCCTTTTAGGCAACGAAACTAGTTCAGGATAATTCCTTGCGGTACCTACCCTTTTTGTACGAGGTGATCTCCGCCCTAGCCAGAAACAGGTCCAGCTCTCGTTTGACAGAATTCAGCAAATCGGGATCCACTGCACGAGATGGCAGCCTGTTCCAGAGATCCTGAGACGGTTTACATTTCACCCGACATCTGTTCACACACGGTATCCAGCACAGGTCAGGGCACGGTGATCAGGCCCAGAAAGCTGGCTGATTTCTCTCAACTGCCCCTCCCTGTCCACCAGGGACACTTGGGCAAGCTGTGAAGCTCCAATCTCAGCCACAATCGAGATCAGCTGACAGAGGGTGCTTTGATTACTGGCACATCCATCACCAGCACAGAATATCAAATTAGCTGTCGTTAATGGGCAGTGTAATGTATCTTCCCCTCTTTTTGTTGACTGCTTTGAGTCTCGATTATCGTCTTCGTAAGTAGGGTCACTGGAAGAAAACTCTGTAAAGAACAATGGCAGCAAGATAGCAACATGGGTGATAAAATGAAGGATTTAATAACAACCCTTCTATTTGTCTATGGTCAGGGGAGGGTTCATGGGACAAATGTTGAATTCAGTTACTGAGGAGAGGATGTATTTGCCTTGTGATAATGTGCCCTGTTCTCTCTCTTTTTTTATAAAGATCAAATTGGTCCGAGAAATGCCAGATTTGTTGATAGACAAATCTATGATATTCAGCCATTCTTGCTTGTTTTTTACTCTCGGGATGTAGGTGCCACTGGCATTTATTGCCCATCCCTAGTTGCCCTTCAGAAGGTGGTGGTGAGCCGCTGCCTTCAACCGCTGCAGTCCTTGTGATGAAGGTGCTCCCACAGTGCTGTTAGGGAGGGCATTCCAGGATTGTGACCCAACAATGATGGAGGAACGGCATCATTCAGGATGGTGTGTGACTTGGAGGGGACCTTGGAGTTGGTGGTGTTCCCATGCACCTGCTGCCCTTGTCCTTCTAGGTGGGTTTGGGAGGTGCTGCTAAAGAAACTACTGCACTTTTCGTGAAGGAAGATGTCTAAAAATGCTTTGTCTTCAGAAGCCAAAGCGATGATGTCAACCAGAGGAAGAGAAAAGAGAAGGTTCGGGTGTGGGACCAAAATCATGGGTCAAAGAACAGATTTGGAGGAGGGTTTTTGAATGTGGAGAGGGGGTGGGCGCTAGGGCGGCGGGAACAATGTGGCTGGACAAATGGCCAATACTGGAGAGCGAAACAAGGAGAAGCCTCGTGTCAGCGGAACAGAGCATAGGAACACTGACCTGGATTTGTTCAGGTTATCTCCCCATCCGGATACTGGAGCAATGGCCTGAAATGCCATCACTGTTAGCAACCTTTAGAGGGACATGTTGATAGGGTGAGATGAAGTAAGGTGGAAGGAGGCTCGTGTGGAGCATAAACACCGGCATAGATCAGTTGGGCCGATGGCCTGCTTCTATGCTGTAATTTCTAAGTAAATACACTTGCTGGCTGTGCTCGGGACCCTGATCACGCGGTGCCATGGGATCTGCCAGTAATTCAATTTAGTAATTAGTTAATGGTTCAATATCCTATATTCATAAAATTGTTGATCAAGTTACTGAGATAAACAAAGCTTTGACTTTTCTATTTTCTTCACGATGCCTGTAACTCATCTGCACACTGTGCGCACTTGCCGTTCTCTAAAGTGTCATGGAGTGACCAATGAATAGTCTAACCTCTTGGCCGAGGCATTGCAAGACGGCAGTGTGGGGAGGTGGGGGTGGGTGTATAGAGGACCGAGTGTGATGAACTTTCTAATGGTGCTGTCTTTGATCAGGAGCTTGTGCTGGTCGAAGATGTGTGGAGAGGGGAGGCTCAGGATTTGCTCACTCAGATCGCTCAGCTTCAGGAGGAGAACAAACATCTGTTGACCAACCTTTCCCACAAAGACGTGAACCTGACTGAGGAAGAAATCCTGAAACAGGAAGGTAAAAAAACCAAAAGAATAGTTTTCTGAATTTGCCAATCGTTGTCGATCGGTTGCTTGAAGTGATTCCTTGCTCTATGCGGGATGAAGGAATCACCCAGCGAAACTCGGAGCACACTGATTCCATGTGGAACATAGTTATGTGTTTGGTGCTGAAATTATATGCTTATATTTACAATAAATCATCCAAATTTAAGGTGAGTGGCAAAAGAACCAGAGATAACATTGGTGGGGGGGAAATACGCAACGGAATGCACATCCTGTACCATGTAGGAACTCCAGGACGCTTCCTGTGCTCCGGAAACACGTGTGCAGGAGGTATCGCCAGTGCAGTGCTGAGGGAGCATTGTTGAAGGTGCCGTTGCGTCTTTCAGATGAGACTTTAAACCGAGGTCCCGTCTGCTCTCTCGAGTGATCCCAAGGCACTATTTGGAAGAAGAGCAGGGGAGTTAACCCGATGTCCTGGCCAATATTTATCCCTCAATCAACATAACAAAAAAAAACAGATTATCTGGTCATTATCACATTGCTGTTTGT
This sequence comes from Pristiophorus japonicus, assembly GCF_044704955.1. Taxonomy (NCBI): domain Eukaryota; kingdom Metazoa; phylum Chordata; class Chondrichthyes; family Pristiophoridae; genus Pristiophorus; species Pristiophorus japonicus. Next base: position 240,985,004 of record NC_091984.1, on the reverse strand, counting down.
GGGAGCTTGCTTGTGCGCAAATTGGCTGCCGCGTTTCCTACATTACAACAGTGACTGCACTCGAATCAGTGGAAACGGAATGGAGTTTGTGGCGTGAACCAAAGACAATGGCTTCAGTCCTCCCGATATCTAATTGGAAGATATTTCTCTGCCTCTGGTGGGTCCCACAAGAAAGAGAGCCCACAATACATGCGATGACGTCACAACACCAGTTATTGTACTCAACCGAGAGGAAAAAAGCCTTTGGCAAAATAGAAATAAAATTAAAATCTATTCAACTCACTTATTCAAATGGTCATACGCTGATGACACCCAGCTTTATCTTACAACCCCCTCTCTCGACTCCTCCACTGCCTATGATTTGCCATGCTGCTTGTCCAACATCCAGTCCTGGATGAGCTGCATTTCCCCCAATTAAACATTGGGAAGACCGAAGGCATTGTCTTTGGTCCCTGCCACAAACACCGTTTCCTTGTCACCAATTCCACATTGCCTGCTCCGCTCCTGCCTCTGCCCAACTGCTGCTGAAACTCTCATCCATGCTTTTGTTACCACTAGACTAACTATTCCAACACTCTCCTGGCTGACCTTCCACCCTCCATAAACGTCAGCTCACCCAAATCTCTGCTGCCCGTATCCTAACTTGCACCAAGTCCCGTTCACCCATCACTCTCCGCGGATCTACAATGGCTTCCAGTGCTGCATCATCTCTCGTTTTAAAATTCTCATCCTTGTTTTCAAATCCCTTCGTGACCTCGTCCCTCCCTATCTCTGTAATCTCCTCCAACCCCACAACCCTCTGAGAACTCTGCGTTTCTCGAACTTCGCCCTCTTGCATCCTCCACTCCTTTCACCCCACCATTGGCAGCTGTGCCTTAAGCTGCCTAGGCCTTACACTCTGGAAATCGCACCTGAAACCTCTCCACTTCGCTACCTTTCTCTGCACCTTTAAGACCTTCCTTAAAACCTACCTCTTTGACCAAGCTTTTAGTCATCCATATTGCTATCTCCTTGTGTTAGCCTTGGCTCAGTCTCATCTCTGAGTCAGTAGGTTGTGGGTTCAAGTCTCACTCCAGAGACTTGAGCACAAAAATCTAGGCTGACACTCCAGTGCAGTGCTGAGGGAGCCTCCGCTGCACTGTCAGAGGGGCAGTACTGAGGGAGTGCTGCACTGTCAGAGGCGGCCTCTTTTGGATGAGACGTTAAACTGAGGCCCCCTCAGGTGGATGTAAAAGATCCCACAGCATATTTCGAAGAAGAGCAGGGGAGTTCTCCCCGGTGTTCTGACCAATATTTATCCCACAACCAACAAAAGCTAAGTCAGATTATCTGGTTATTATCACATTGCTGTGTGCAAATTGGCTGCCGCGTTTCCCACATTACAACCGTGACAATACTTTGCAAGTATTGGCTGTAAAGCACTTTGGGACGTTCTGTGGTTGTGAAAGCCGCTATAGAAATGCAAGTTGTTTCTAGTAAAATGATGGATTCAGGCACACTTTTCTCTGACACACAAGGCCATTCTTGGTCAGGTTGTTAAAACTTTGCCTCTTCTAATAACACTGTACTTTTATGTAGGACGCGTTATCCTAAAATGCCTCAAACAATGAGTGACGTTTTGAAGTGCATTGTAACTGCAGGCAGCATTTTCAATATCCTGGGATGTGATGTGAACTAAAATAGCAGCAGAATTCAAGAGCTGTCATTGAACATCTGAGAACCTCTCTGGCATTAAATTGTAAAGTTATTTTTGTTCTCTGGCTGTTTTAAGCTGTGACTCAGTCTCATGACCCTCCTCTGCACCCTTTCCAAAGCCTCAAGACGCACACAGAGGGGGGGAGGGGGGGGCGGGGGGCGGAACCTGCTGAGAGGAGACTCTTACCCTCAGTATGACACAGAAATCTGACAGTGTAACACCTGAAGCGTAAAGTCTACATCTCAATACATAAATTTCAGGCTTCTGCTCAGCCCTTGACCTGTATTTAACCTGCTGTATGCGAAAATACCAAAGGTCAAGTAATTTTGCAGAGTGCGATCGAACCCGTGAGGAGTAACCTGTGTATTTTTATCTCCAGCAGAATGCCTCACAATAATAATCGGTGCGTGAATTTGAGCACTGTCTGTGTGCGGGATTGGACCTAGATTCTGGCCCAGACTGACTGGGTGCAGATTTCCCCTCTCCTGAAAGAAAGAATTGCATTTCTATAGCGTCTTTCAGGACCACCGGAGGTCCCAAAGCGCTTTACAGCTAATGAAGTACTTTTTGAAGTGTAGTCACTGTTGTAATGCAGGTAACACAGCAGCTAATTTGCGCACAGCAAGCTCCCACAAACAGCAATGTAATAATGACCAGATATTCTGTTTCAGTGATGTTGATTGAGGGGTAAATATTGGGCAGAACATTCATGTTCTTCTTCAAAATAGCACCATGGGATCTTTTACGTCCACCTGAGAGAGGAGGTCACTCTGTTTAACATCTCATCCGAAAGACGGCACCTCCTAAGGGGGTAATTTTAACTTAACTCTCGGGCAGGAAACCCATGGAATTGGGTGAAACGCCGGTTTTACATCCCCCCCCAAATATTACACTGACTTCAACTGAGAGTGAATTCAAGCGGGGCGTAAATCTAGTGTTGCACCTGATCCCGTCAGTTTCCCGATAGGCGGGTTATAAGAACATAATAATTAGGAGCAGAAGTTGGCCATTTGGCCCCTCAAGCCTGCTCCACCATTCAGTAAGATCATGGCTGATCTTCTACCTCCACTTTCCTGCACTGTCCCCATATGCCTTGAATCCCTTAAAATTCAAAATTGTTAGGTTAAAATTGCCCCGGAATGGGCTCGAGCTGTGGGTTCAGTTCCATGTTCAAAGCTTCCCATAACTTGGCACTGATCAGTTTCATGGGCAGGGGACCAAAGGAGAGACAATGGGGAATGACTGTGCTGTTCTCTGCAGGCCTCTGACTCCAGCGAGTGTCACACCAAATAATTTATTTATCGTACCCACAACCAAGGGCTGATTATTTCCCGACTTGTATTAACTGTCTTCACGGATTTGCTACAGAGTGGGATCAATATTGGAATCACACTGGCAGGAATGGGCAGTGCAACCAGGACCTTGGGTTATGAGGTGAGAGGATGGCGGCTTGAAAAGCTGCCTTGCTGGCTGAGGAATTCATGCCCACCGATACCTTTTGGGTCTACAATATATTATTCTAATACTCTGCTAGCAATGGAATATTATCCGTTGATTGATTATAAAAACAATGCCTAGTATACATTCCTGTCTGTCACATTTCAAGTTTCACAGTCAAGTTTCTGTGTATACCTTCCAAAAAAGTGTATTTTAAAGAAGGAGCTCTCAAGGGACCAGAGCCGGAATGTCTGCAGTCTCGTAATTGACTGCTGTGTGAACTCTTGGATTAATCTCTGTAGCCTTAAAGGGTCTTGCATCTACACTTTAGTTCAAGAATAATATATTCCATTTTACATAATATGTTCCTGTCTTCATAAAACGCAGTATTGCCCAATTTGTCACGACCAGTTCAACAGATTTGCTTATTTTACACAGGATTACATAGAATTATACGGCACAGAAATGGGCCTTTCGGCCCAACCAGTCCATGCCAACGTTTATGCTCCACTCGAACCTCCTCCCATCCTTTCTCATCTAACTCTATCAGCATAACCCTCCATTCCCTTCTCCCTCATATGCTTATCTAGCCTCCCCTTAAATGCATCGATACTATTTGCTTCAACTACTCCCTGTGGTAGCGAGTTCCACATTCTCACCGTTCTTTGGGTAAAGTTGTTCCTTTTGAATTCCCGATTGGATTTCTTGGTGACTATCTATATTGAAGGCATGTAGTTTTACTCTTCCCTTCAGGTGGAAACATTCTCTCTATCCACTCTATCAAAACCTTTCATAATTTTAAAGACCTTACTTGGGTCACCCCTCAGCCTTTTTTCAATAGTAAAGAGACCCAGCCTGTTCATTCTTTCCTGATATGTATACCCTCGCATTTCTGGTATCATTCTTGTAAATCTTCTCTGCATGCTCTCTGGTGCCTCTATCTTTTTTACATACCTCTCAATTCAAATATCTAATTACTCAATCTGATCCCACTTTAGAAACATAGAAAATAGGTGCAGGAGTAGGCCATTCGGCCCTTTGAGCCTGCACCACCATTCAATGAGTTCATGGCTGATCAATAAAATCATGTTGTGTCCTTTATGTTGCTTAAGCTATGGATCAGTGGGTAGCACTTGTCTTGGAGTCAGAAGGTCTTTGAAGTGGCCTCGCAAGTTACACCGAGTAGAAAACTGCTAACCTGGCAGCTCGGGATTGGGCAATAAATGCCAGCCACGACCACATCCCCAAAAATGAATTTTTTAAAAACCTAATGGAGAGTAGTAAAATAACCAATCAGCAGCTCTCACTTACTGTCCTCCGCTAATATTTCTCAAATCTCTTTTAGCCGGGATGTCAGAAAGGGAGCGGCAAGTGATGAAGAAGCTAAAGGAAGTGGTTGATAAGCAGCGAGACGAGATCAGAGCTAAAGACCGAGAACTAACACTGAAAAACGAAGATGTAGAGGCAGTAAGTGTTTTCCCCTTTAGTGTGGACTAAGATTGACGGGATCACTGATGCAGGGCATGTCTTATTGTTGGGTCTTCCACTACAACCTGCTCCCAAAGGCATCGTTCTAGTGCTAGTCTACCGACGGTGCTAAAAGCCCACACTCTGGTTAGGAGTGTATTCCGAGACCAGGTGCTGCTACATCCTACTTGCGTGATGCACGGTCCATTGCCATACAGGACGACTTGGGGCTAGAGATTCCGTTTAGTCACGTTTGGGGGCAATAAATTTTGAAATGTGAGAAAAGTATCAGCAGGCAATAATCCTTTTTTGATCTTCAATTTTAGCGCTCCAAGAGGGAAGTGGAGCACTAAGTCAAGCACTAAAGTGTGTGAAGGAGGCGGTCACGGCAGAGCGCTGAAGAATGTTCAGTGCAGCACTGCTGGCATCAGAGGCTTTTTCCCTCGCTTAAAGGGAAGGACCAATGATGGTTCGCAACATTATTCTTCTTACTTCTGTGGGGCCAGGAGACCTGTGTGACTGCCATTACAGCCCCAGTCACTCTGAGAGTGGAGGACTGAGGCATCGTGCTGCAATGGCGCTTTCCGCAGGCACCAGACTGTTGTGAAGAATAAAGTTTGGCCTACCTGACCACCACTGCCTTTAATTATCGCTCCCCAAGCGGCCAGCCGAGGTGACAACGTCTGCTATTGCTGCCATTGTTGACACCCGGCGATGCAGCAGGGGGCGGGGGTGAATATCACATCCGGGACGGTAACGGAGCGCTGCACGCTTGATGACGTCACGATCTGCGGGGCGCTAGAGACCGAGGTGTTAAATGTTAGCGCCAGCGCAAAACCACCAGGGAAGTTCGCGGGCATTGGTGAATTTGCCACGCCCCACAGGCACTAACGGGAGGCACAAAGCAGCTGAACTTCTCCCCCTTGGACTTGCATCTCTCAGAACTGTTCCAAAGTCTCACGCACGATGGGTTGCTTTGGACTGAGGGAGTGCTGCACTGTCGGAGGGGCAGTACTGAGGGAGCGCTGCACTGTCGGAGGGGGAGTGCTGCACTGACGGAGGGGCAGTACTGTCGGAGGGGCAGTACTGAGGGAGCGCCGCACTGTCGGAGGGGCAGTACTGAGGGAGTGCTGCACTGTCGGAGGGGCAGTACTGAGGGAGCGCTGCACTGTCGGAGGGGCAGTACTGAGGGAGTGCCGCACTGTCGGAGGGGCAGTACTGAGGGAGTGCCGCACTGTCGGAGGGGCAGTACTGAGGGAACGCTGCACTGTCGGAGGGGCAGTACTGAGGGAGCGCCGCACTGTCGGAGGGGCAGTACTGAGGGAGTGCTGCACTGTCGGAGGGGGAGTGCTGCACTGACGGAGGGGCAGTACTGTCGGAGGGGCAGTACTGAGGGAGCGCCGCACTGTCGGAGGGGCAGTACTGAGGGAGTGCTGCACTGTCGGAGGGGCAGTACTGAGGGAGCGCTGCACTGTCGGAGGGGCAGTACTGAGGGAGTGCCGCACTGTCGGAGGGGCAGTACTGAGGGAGTGCCGCACTGTCGGAGGGGCAGTACTGAGGGAACGCTGCACTGTCGGAGGGGCAGTACTGAGGGAGCGCCGCACTGTCGGAGGGGCAGTACTGAGGGAGTGCTGCACTGTCGGAGGGGCAGTACTGAGGGAGTGCTGCACTGTCGGAGGGGCAGTACTGAGGGAGTGCCGCACTGTCGGAGGGGCAGTACTGAGGGAGTGCCGCACTGTCGGAGGGGCAGTACTGAGGGAGTGCCGCACTGTCGGAGGGGCAGTACTGAGGGAACGCTGCACTGTCGGAGGGGCAGTACTGAGGGAGCGCCGCACTGTCGGAGGGGCAGTACTGAGGGAGTGCCGCACTGTCGGAGGGGCAGTACTGAGGGAGTGCCGCACTGTCGGAGGGGCAGTACTGAGGGAGTGCCGCACTGTCGGAGGTGTTGTCTTTCGGAAGAGGTGTTAAACTGAGGCCCTGTCCGCCCCCTCAGATGGACATAAAAGATCTCGTAGCACTTTTCATTGAAGAGCAGGGGATTTCTCCCCATTGTCCTGAGGCTGCTGAGCTTGAGGATGGGAGCTGGACCCAGTGAGAGTTAGTTGAGGGAGGGAAAAAGTGGAGGAATGGGATGGGTGAGTGTGACCTAACAGCGGGTTGTGATGTCACACTGAGCTTGGGTTGAAGATGAATCTGGCCTGTACGGTTGGACTGTGCACGCCCTTGATCCATCGATTCATTATACTGAACCCTGCAGGGCGAGAATCAAACTCAAACATAATTCGCCAACAAAACAGTGCAAATATGCACAAGTTCTAACTGGTTCTTAATGGGATGTGTGTGTAAGAATTGGTGATGACGTCTCGGTGATGGTGAGAGTTTTGCGGAAGAATTTGTTGTGTTTAAGATAGGATTGAAATGTTGCTGATCCTTTCACTGACTGCTGCACTGCCCTTCTCTCCCTTTCAGTTACAGCTGCAGCAGAACAGGCTGATGAAGATAAATCACGATCTGCGGCACAAGGTGACCGTGATCGATGCCCAGGGGAAAGGGCTGATCGAGCAGAAGGTGGAACTTCAAACCACCTTGCAGACCAAGGAACAGGAGATGGGAAACATGAGGATGGAGATTGGGAAGCTGAGGGAAAAATTCCAGGGACAACCCACACAAAATGGAGATGAGCAAGTGAAGGTAAATGGTTTCCTCCATCGGTTTGTGATTATCCAGTGAGCAGGAAGGCTCCAGGTTTGATCCCTGACCTTTGCTGTGCCAGCTGGAGTGCAGCACCCCTGAAGAGAGAGGATACAATCGGTGACCTGCTGGACAGTGCGTTTTTGTGGTCACCGGACGTAGGTAGGATTGGGCCAGATATGATGCCTCTATGGTTGAACAGCTCACTGTCGAGGTTCACGCGGGAAGAATTGGAATATTCATGTCTTGCAGATGGAGCTGCTAAGGGAAAATAATTGAATTACTCTAAGAACATAAGAATGAGGAGCAGGAGTAGGCCATTCGGCCCCTCGAGCCTGCTCCGCTATTCAGTAAGATCATAGCCGATCTCCACGACCCCCACATCCCTTGGTTCTCTTGGTATCCAAAAATCTATCGATCTCAATCTTGAATATACTCAATGACTGAGCCTTCACAACTCTTTGAGGTAGGGAATGCCAAAGATTCACCACTCTCTGAGTGAAGAAATTTCTCATCTCAGCTCTAAAGATCGCATCCCATTCATCCTGCCCCAAGCCAGTGTGTCCTAATGGTGGATGTGAGACTAAATCTGAGCCTTGTCCTTTCCTTGTACACTTGGAATGTTTTTCATGGGATGGGCAGTTTCAGACTTCTGGTCCCACGATTCCCATTGGAACATTTTTGAAGTGTAGTTACTGTTGTAATGTAGGAAAACGCAGCAGCCAATTTGCACACAGCAAGTTCCCACAAACGGTAATGAGATAAATCTGTCGTGGCTACACTTTAAAAGTGACTTAATTGACTGTAAAGCACTTTGGGACACCCTAAGGTTGTTAAAGTCTCTATACAAATGTAAATTTGTTCTTTTTCTTGTGTGTGCACAGTCCACTTTGACTGACATTTCTGCTCAGTGTCATTGGAACTCAATCGGGAGCAGGAACTCATAGGTTTTTTTTCCCTCTTCCCCAATTCGAATGGGGAAGAGGGAAAATGAATGTAACCTCCACCTCCCCCCTCCCCCGCCCCACATTCGCCCTATGTGAGCTCAGCTCATTCACAAGCAACAATCGCACCTCCGAGCCTCTTCTAGGTGTTCCGAATGATGAGGTAAACAGTAAAAAACTATTTCCACAGGTCAGTGGGTCGGTAACTAGAGGCAGAAATAATTTTGTTACCTAAAGAACAAAAGGAGAAGTTAGGAGAAATGTTTTGTTTTTAAATCCAAGGGTGTTAGGGCCTGGAATATTTGATCAAAAACAGCGGGAGCAGCAGAATCCAGACCAGCTTTTAACAGAAACATGGATTAATATTTGATTAAGGATATGGCGAAAGGACAGGGGAGTGAGATTAATTGGATCACTCTTTGAGAGAACCAGCACAGGCATGATGGGCCAAACGGCCTCCTTCTGTTAACTTGGCAGCAATTTCCAAAATACATTTAGTGTAATGTTGCCTCGGGCTCAGAGCTGGGAGCCACACTGTCCTGGTTATATTCGGATTGGTTTCATCAACAAGAGGAGGGGAAAACTGGATTCCTTCGGTCTTTCACTCTCCCTGAAGCACTTCCCTTAAATCTGGCCCCTCACCCTTAGATGAAAAAAAAAATACCTTTAAGAAAAAAGCAAGTAGCATTCATATCTGTGGTTGTGATGTCCAAAATGATTCAGCCTGCCCTTGTTGGGTGACCGAGTCTTGCAATGCACCATCCTTAAACCCGTTCTATGAAAGGGGTTCAGTGTAACCTGCTCTGTTCATCACCTTCAGGTACAGCAGCTGGCCTTCTTCCCGACCTTTGAGGAATATGAAAGGGAGTATTTCCTGGTAATGTTTTGGTTATCTTGCAGTGTTTCATTCCGCTGTGTGTTTGTGTGTGCGCATCAAAGACTTGAACCAGATTGCCTATGTGCTGGAGTGTTTGGGATTTAAAGCTGATCTCTCTCGTGGTAATGTGTGAAAAGCTTGAAAAATAATGCGTGAAATATGTTTAATCCCACAGTGGGAAACGTTTCAGAACTTTTAATCATTTTTAACTTGTTTTAGAACTAATTTACTCTGAAAGCCAGACTGGCATCAGCTGACTCCAGGACTGGTTCAGACCAATGGAGTTCGGGAGTCTATCATTTTTATTTTTGCAGGAGGGAGGGGTTGGTCTATGGCAAAGGTGAAATCCAAAAAATCCCAGGTGAGAATTTAGAAAGAGAGAATGTATATTTGCTCCCAGCCTTTAACTGTTTCTTAGAGATGCAATTAACAATTTTAAAATGCCGTGAGTTTCAGCACCCTCTCTCTGAAAACACACCGGGCCTACAGATTTTTAATTGATTGAGGAAGAGGCCATTCAGCCCTTCAAACTGCTTGAACCCAGAGGGCTGGGCAAGGCTGCTTCCTATTGATGGATTTTGACCAATGAAGTTGACTTTGTGCCTCGCGCGTGGAATTAAAGTTAAGACAGGAGCTTCAGATGTGAAGTCAGTCACATTACCCACAGCTTGGATAACCCCAGAATAGGCGAGCAAACCTCTTGCCTTCCCATTCCACCTCTCTGTAGCTTACTGTGTGTCCACCTGCTGCATCACAAAGCTATCTTTGACAGGCCCTCCCGCAACCTCCAACATCAATCAGAACGTGAGCAGCAACATCATAGGAACACCATCACCTCCAAGTCACACACCATCCTGACTCAGACATTCATCGTCACTGGAACTCCCTTCCAAACAGCACTGTGGGAGTACCTTCACCACAGGGACTGCAGCCCACCACCACTTTCTCAGGGCAACTAGGGATGGGCAATAAATGCTGGCGCATGGGAACACCATCACTTACAACTTGCACTCCAAGTCACACAGCATCCTGACTTGGGAATATATTGCGTTCCTTCATGGTCGCTGGGTCAAAATCCTGGAACTCCCTCCCTAACAGCACTGTGGGAGTTCCGTCACCACACGGACTGCAGCGGTTTAAGAAGGCGGCTCACCACCACCTTCTCAAGGGGCAATTAGGGATGGGCAATAAATGCCGGCCTGGCCAGCGATGCCCACATCCCAGGAAGAGTAAATAAATAAATGACTGCCAGCCTTCCAGTGATCCCCACAACCTGAGAATTAATATTGTTTTTAACTTTTCAATATCAGTTGTGTATGAACAGCGAGGGCAGTGTTACATGGAAAGAAAGAAAGACTTGCATTTATATAGCACCTTTCACTTCCACCAGACGTCTCACTAAAGCGCTTTATATACAGTGAAGTACTTTTGGAGTATAGTTACTGTTGTAATGTAGTTTTTGAAGCTTCTGTTGTGCAGCAGGTTCAGGATCCTCTCGCTGGCGGGGGTTTGTATCGAGCTGCAGACAGATATAACCTTGCCAGCCCTCGTATTGTGTTCAGATAGAATGACCTGTGATCTACTTTCAGACATTCCTGCCACCCAATGCTGAATCTGCAGTATTTTTCTCTGCATTCTGACACAGAAAGCTACCTTTGCTGATTGGCTGGTGCAGAAGCAAAAGTGCAGACATTGCTCTGCACCTGACGTGAATGATTGTCCGTCTAAAATCTCCCCAGGGCCTCTGATATCACTGCAGGAACTTCAAAAAAATATGGCACTATCTGAGAGTGTTTGATCTTGCTTTTAAAACGTTCTAATTCAGTATTAATTTGAAAAACATAACTACATATAGAAGTAAAATGAACCAATATTAATAATGATTTATTTCAGCTTGAGTAAGTGCTAATTATAATGGAAACATTTCATTTGGAATGAGTTTTAATTTTACATTGGCCTGTTTCTGTGCTGTATATTCATTCAGCCTGACAGGTCTGTGCCGGTGTTTATGCTTCACACCAGCCCCCTCCCACCCCTCTACATCTCAGTCCATCACCATATCCTTCTATTCCTTTCTCCCTCATGTACTTATCTAGATTGCCCTTAAATGTATCTATGCTATTCGCCTCAACCACTAATGTATCCAATAGGGAATTCAGGAGAAACTTCTTCACCCAGAGAGTGGTGAGTGCAGCGAGTTCCACATTCTCACCACTCTCTAGGTAAAGAAGTTTCTCCTGAATTCCATATTGGATACATTAGTGACTCTCTTATATTTATGACCCCTAGTTTTGGACTTGCCCCACAAGTGGAAACATCTTCTGCACGTCTACTTTGTCAAACCTCTTCATCATCTTAAAGTCCTCTATCAGGTCACCCCTCAGCCTTCATTTTTCTAGAGAAAAGAGCCCCGGCCTGTTTGTTATAACCTCTCAGTTCTGATGTGATCCTTGTAAATCCATTTGCACCTTCCCCAATGCCCCTTGTTTGAGGCAGATGCTTTACAATCACAGTGTAGTCAATTTTGCTCAATTATGTTTAATATTTTTGTGATGTGGAAAATCTACAAATTTTTTTAGGCCATTCCAAAATGATGAGATGTCACACTTGTGGGGATAGAACCCGATAAACACCCTGAACATCGGTACATTGTCCTGTTCTCCATTAACACCGTGCTGCAGAAACCATTGGCCTACAGCTGGCTGTTCATTGCGACCAATTGCACGGCTGTCTGCAATTTCTCTACCTTCAGTGAGCGTAGACTTTGAAGACGACCACCCCCTGCCCCTCCCCATACCTGTGACCTGCCCCTCCCCAGATGTGTTCGTCACGCAGCAGCAATCTGTCATTGCTCTCCCACTTTTCACCCTCCGTAAACGTCAGCTCATCCAAAACTTGGCCCATTCACCCAGCACCACTGTGCTCACTGACCTACACCCTCCACCCCTGTGCTCACTGACCGACACCCTCCACCCCTGTGCTCACTGACCTACACCCTCCACCCCTGTGCTCACTGACCGACACCCTCCACCCCTGTGCTCACTGACCTACACCCTCCACCCCTGTGCTCACTGACCTACACCCTCCACCCCTGTGCTCACTGACCTACACCCTCCACCCCTGTGCTCACTGACCTACACCCTCCACCCCTGTGCTCACTGACCGACACCCTCCACCTCTGTGCTCACTGACCTACACCCTCCACCCCTGTGCTCACTGACCTACACCCTCCACCCCTGTGCTCACTGACCTACACCCTCCACCCCTGTGCTCACTGACCGACACCCTCCACCCCTGTGCTCACTGACCTACACCCTCCACCCCTGTGCTCACTGACCGACACCCTCCACCCCTGTGCTCACTGACCGACACCCTCCACCCCTGTGCTCACTGACCTACACCCTCCACCCCTGTGCTCGCTGACCTACACCCAGCACCCCTGTGCTCGCTAACCTACACCCAGCACCCCTGTGCTCGCTGACCTACACCCTCCACCCCTGTGCTCGCTGACCGACACCCTCCACCCCTGTGCTCGCTGACCTACACCCTCCACCCCTGTGCTCGCTGACCTACACCCTCCACCCCTGTGCTCGCTGACCTACACCCTCCACCCCTGTGCTCACTGACCTACACCCTCCACCCCTGTGCTCACTGACCTACACCCTCCACCCCTGTGCTCACTGACCGACACCCTCCACCCCTGTGCTCGCTGACCGACACCCTCCACCCCTGTGCTCGCTGACCTACACCCTCCACCCCTGTGCTCACTGACCTACACCCTCCACCCCTGTGCTCGCTGACCGACACCCTCCACCCCTGTGCTCACTGACCTACACCCTCCACCCCTGTGCTCACTGACCTACACCCTCCACCCCTGTGCTCACTGACCTACACCCTCCACCCCTGTGCTCGCTGACCTACACCCAGCACCCCTGTGCTCACTGACCTACACCCTCCACCCCTGTGCTCACTGACCTACACCCTCCACCCCTGTGCTCACTGACCTACACCCTCCACCCCTGTGCTCACTGACCTACACCCTCCACCCCTGTGCTCACTGACCTACACCCTCCACCCCTGTGCTCACTGACCTACACCCTCCACCCCTGTGCTCGCTGACCTACACCCTCCACCCCTGTGCTCACTGACCTACACCCTCCACCCCTGTGCTCGCTGACCTACACCCTCCACCCCTGTGCTCACTGACCTACACCCTCCACCCCTGTGCTCGCTGACCTACACAAGCTCCCAGTCCAGCAACACCTCAATTTAAAAAAAAGTTATTATCTTTGTGTTCAAATCCTTCCATGTCCTCACCCCTCCCTGTCTCTCTAACCTCCTCCAGCACTACAACACTCTGAAATCTCTGCACTCCTCCAATTCTGGCCTCTTGTGCATCCCCGATTTCTAGCGCCCTACCATTGGCGGCTGTGCTTTCTTATGCTGGGACCCTAAGCTCTGGAATTCCCTCCCTAAATCTCTCCACACCTCTCTCCTCCTTTTAAGATGTTCCTTAATACCTACTTCTTTGAACAAGCTTTTGGTCACCTGTCCTAATATGTCTTTATGTGACTGCTATCAAATCTTGTCTGATAACATTCCTGTGAAGCACCTAGGGATGTTTTATTATGTTAAAGGTGCTATATAAATGCAAGTTGTTGTAATTTACCTATTGGACTTACTCCTCTTTTGGCACGTGTGTGTGTAACTTTGGTGTAATCTTTAACCCACCAACCTCACTATTTTATCAGCAACAATTCTCCTTTCTTCCCTCGATGCACTCCTCTCCCCACCTGATCTCTGCGTCCTCCCTTGAGCCTTTTACCATTTCCGTTCCCTGAACTTCATTCCGCCTCTTCCATCAAACCGTGCCCTTCCTGGGCTGCCTCACTTCCCTGCCGATGAGGAATCGTTTCCAGGTGTATGCTGCACTTTTGAATGAGATCTTTTATCTTCACGCGTTTTGACAGGTGGGCGATTTTTGGAGGCGGGGTTGTGCGCTGCCACATGGAGCTTAAAAAGTCCCCCAACTACTGCTCATCATTTTCCACATCGACAAGGCAACCCGTCTGACAAACTCTGTGACCATATTTATTTTGTTCTTGGTATGTGGGTCAGGCTGAGTCTCCCTGAGACATTGGTGATCTATCCCGAGACATGTTGGTTGTACAACTGAATCGGTTGCCAGGCCAATTCAGAGGGCATTAATCATCTACTGCGATGGTGTGGGACTGGAGTCACGTGTAGGCCCAGACCGGGTAAGGATGACAGGTTCCCTTCCCTGAAGGTTGTCAGTGACCCAGTTGGGTTTTTATTATGATCAAAGGCTGCTACCGTGTGATTGATGCGTTTAAACCCTTTTAACTGTGTGCAGATGTTTGCCTCTCCCATTGCGTTTTGGTTCACTGTGTGATGGTCTTTTGTAACCCCAAGAAACTTCTCATTGCTTAACTCTGATGTGGCTTTGTTAATCTGTTTGCGCTAACTAGTTCTTTCCCTTTTAAAGGGGCCGTGCCTTTATTTCGAGGGTTGCGGCAGCTCTGGGTTATGACGTTTGCTGTCAGTCGGTGTCTCTGCATTGCTTGCTTGTGACATCGTGACCAATATTTGGTGCAGTTTTTTCCAGTCTTGGAGACTAAGATTGTCCCTTTTTGGAAGAGCTTAGCCTGGTTTGTTGTGTTTCCTGCTGATAGCGGTGGAGCTGGGGGGGGTGGGGGAGCGGGCAGGGGTTCAAGCTCGAGTATTGGCCGGCTTGGCAGGAAGCAGAGGACCAGGGAATGCCAACTTAGCCGGTCCAAACTCGCTGCCCGAACCCGGAGGCTGACGGAGGTTCCTTGGGGCAAAATAGAGGTGATTTCCCCCAAAACCGTGATGTCTGACCTCAAAATGATTGGGGGGAAAGGGTCATGACCCCCACTGGCACTGCCCACTGGTGTGGAGTTCCAGGTTATTGAGCGAAATATGGAGTTAGAAATGAAAGAGGGACAAGTGATGCTCTGTCACCATTAGCCATTGGGTAAAGATTGGCTTCTCTATCCTGCAGACTGAGCCCATGAGTGAAGAGGACTTTCAATCGGATAAGACGCTTGCAGATTTAAATGACCCCAACCGGCCTCGCTTCACGTTACAAGAGCTGCGGGATGTCCTCCACGAGAGGAATGAGCTGAAGGCCAAAGTTTTCCTCCTCCAGGAAGAGATGGCTTATTACAAAAGGTAGAGGCCTGCTTCTCCCCTCCGGGTCTCTGCACCTGGATTGTTGCCGTTCGCTCCGTCACGTGCGGCTCGCATTAATTGTCTGCCTTGTTTTCACAGCGAGGAATCTGAGGAAGACAGTGGGTCTTCGAACCCTCCCCCCTCCCCCCACATGCAGCCGAAAACAGCGACTCAGCCAGAGTCTGGCATCCGCCGACTGTAAGTAAAGCCAGCTCACCTCTTTGCATGACGTGTCTGGACGATCCATTGTCTGGCTCCGTGGCTCAGCTGTCGCGCGTGTCTAGTTTGAATGGAAGTTGTGTGGCACAGGGAGCCACAGGTTAGCGGACTGGCCTCGTTCTTCGATGCGAGTCTGGACCCACAACTCATAAACTGCTCTCTAACGTTCGCTGGCTTCCCTTTCTATTCAGGGCAATTCTGCAATGACTGGGCTGTACACCGACAGTGCCACAAATATCCAATAGCTGTTCAACCAGTGAGTGCTGTACAGCTGGTAATATCCGGCACTGAATTTCTTGGATCTGCTTTGCCAATACAGGGCCAGGAGGAGGCTATTCAGTCCCTCGAGCCTGTTCTATCGTTCAATTTGATTGTGGCTGATTTACCTCAACTCCATTTACCCGCCTTTGCTTTGTATCCCTTGATACCAACACACAACAAAAATCTATTGATCTCAGTTTTGAAAGCACCAATTATCCCAGAATCTATAGCCTTTTGGGGGAACAGAGTTCCAGATTTCCTCCACCATTTGTGAAGAAGTGCTTCCTGACTTCACTCCTGAATGACCGAGCTCTAATTTTAAGATTATGTCCCCGGGTTTTCCCCACCAGAGGAAATAGTTTCGGGCCGGGCCTAGAACAGCGCAGCCCCGACCTGGACGCCCATTTTTCGCGCCACAAAGAGGGCCTACAAAAACTTAGATTCTCCGGCTCCCTGCTGGTCCTCTGGAGCCGGGCGCGGGCGGAGCTAGGGGGTCCCTGCGCTGAAAACAGTGCCGGGACCTCTGCACATGCGCGCTACAGTGGGCGCGCATGTGCAGTAGCTCCAGGCGCCCAAAACTGTGGGAGGGGACCGAAGCACGCAGCTCCTAGCCCTGGCCCAATGGCCTCACTGGGGCTGCGTGAATAAGGCTCCTCCCACGGCCAGCTCCTGCTTCCTCCCGACCGGACCCAACCCCGACCCGACTCCTGCTCCCCCCCCCCTGCCCCGCCCCAGCCCCCGGACTGGACCCGACCCGCGCTCCCTCCCCCCCCACCCGAAGCAACCCGACCGACCTCTCCCCTCCCCCCCACCCTCCCCGACCCGCGCTCCCTCCCTCCCTCCCCACCCGAACCAACCCTACCTCCCTCATCCCCCATCCCCCCCCCCCCCCCCCCTGCCCCCGGACCCAACACCGACACCGACCCGACTCCCGCTCCCCCCCCCCCCCCCCTCCCCAGCCCCCGGACTTAACCCGACCCGCGCTTCCCACCCCCCTACCCGACCTGTCCTCCCACTCCCTCCCTCCCTCTTTCCCCTTGCCCCCGACCCGAACCTCCCTCCCTCCCACCACCTCCATGACCCGACCCGCGATTCCCTCCCCCACCCAAACCAACCCGACCTCCTTCATCCCCCACCACCTCCCCCCCGGACCCGGCCCAACCTCCCTCCGCCCCCCGGACCCCGGACCCGACCTGACCCAACGGCACCTACCTGTAAATCTGGTGCTGTGGACGGGCCCTGCCCGAAGTCATGGGTCCGGTCCGTTCAGCCTCCCCCCCACTTCTCCTCCCTCCCCCCCCCCCACTTCTCCTCCCTCCCCCCCCCCCACTTCTCCTCCCTCCCCCCCCCCCACTTCTCCTCCCTCCCCCCCCCCCACTTCTCCTCCCTCCCCCCCCCCACTTCTCCTCCCTCCCCCCCCCCCACTTCTCCTCCCTCCCCCCCCCCCCACTTCTCCTCCCTCCCCCCCCCCCCACTTCTCCTCCCTCCCTCCCCCCCACTTCTCCTCCCTCCCTCCCCCCCACTTCTCCTCCCTCCCTCCCCCCCACTTCTCCTCCCTCCCCCCCCCCACTTCTCCTCCCTCCCCCCCACTTCTCCTCCCTCCCCCCCACTTCTCCTCCCTCCCCCCCACTTCTCCTCCCTCCCCCCCACTTCTCCTCCCTCCCCCCCACTTCTCCTCCCTCCCCCCCACTTCTCCTCCCTCCCCCCCACTTCTCCTCCCTCCCCCCCACTTCTCTCCCTCCCCCTCCTCTCTCCCTCCTCCTCCTCCCCACTCCCTTTTCCCCTTGCTGTTAGAAATACAGACACTGACGGACAGAGTGAGAGACACACAGACAGAGAGATAGAGACACTGACAGAGACACACTGGGGGCGCATCCCAGCACGCTGTTGGAGGGCTCCCGGTGCTGCAGTCGGAAAGTAGAAAATGTTTTATTTATTGATATAAAAAAAAATCTTTCTTCATTTTTTTTTGATTGATTTATTGGTTAATTTATTGATGTTTTTATGATTTATTATTGATGATGGCTCTTTATTTGTAAAACTGGTGTTTAATGTTTGTAAACTTCCCTTTAAACCCCCCCCCCCATTCCCTACGCCTGATTTGTAACCTACGCCTGATTTTCTAAAGTGTAGACAAGGTTTTTTCGAGCGTACAAAAATCTTCACTTACTCCATTCTAAGTTAGTTTGGAGTAAGTTTTCACTGCCGAAACTTTGAAAACAGGCCTAAGTGGTCGGACACGCCCCCTTTTGAAAAAAAAATTCTGTTCCAAAGTGAAACTGTTCTAACTGACTCGAACTGGAGCAAACTAAATGCCGAGAATTTGAATTTCTAAGATACTCCGTTCTACACCAGTTGCTCCAAAAAATCAGGAGCAACTGAGGCCGAAACTTGGGCCCTTTGTATCTACCCTGTGTGTACCATCTACAAGATGCAGTGTATCTACTCACCAAGACTTCTTCGGCAGCACCTCCCAAACCCACGACCTCCACCACCGAGAAGGACAAGGGCAGCGGGTGCATGGGAACACCATCCCCTTCAAGTCACACACCAGCCTGACTTGGAAGTATATCACTGTTCCTTCATAGCCGATGGGCCAAAATCCTGGAACTCCCTCCCTAACGCTCCTCTGGGAGCACCTTCACCACATACACTGCAGCGGTTCAGGAAGGCAGCTCACCACAATCTTCTCGAGGGCAATTAGGGATAGAAACATAAAAAATAGGTGCAGGAGTAGGCCATGCAACTTTAGTATCCATTCCTGCTTTCTCTCCATACCCCTTGATCCCTTTAGCCATAAGGGCCACATCTAACTCCCTTTTGAATATATCTAACAGACTGGCCTCAACAATTTTCTGTGGTAGAGAATCCCACAGGATAGGGTGTTGCGGGTCTTGCCAGCAACACCCACGTCGCATGAATACATTTTTTAAAAACCCTATCGATTCGCTTTATCATTTTAAACACCTCGATCAGATAAGAACAAAATAATTAGGAGCAGGAGTAGGCCATACTGCTGATCTTTGACCTCAACTCTACTTTCCCTCTGATCCCCATATCCCTTGATTCCCCTAGAGTCCAAAAATATCTATCCTAGCCTTGAATATACTCAACGATTCAGCATCACAGCCCTTTGGGGCAGAGAATTCAAAAGATTCACAACCCTCTGAGTAAAGAAATTCCTCCTCATCTCGGTCTTAAATGGCCAACCCCTTATCCTGAGACTATGGGCCCTAGTTCTGTATTCTCCAGCCCGGGGAAACAACCTCTCAGCATCTACCCTGTCAATCCCCCTCAGAATCTTGTATGGTAAAATGAGGTCACCTCTCATTCTTCTAAACTCCAGAGAGTATAGGCACAATCTCTCATCATAGAACAATCCTCTCATCCCAGGGATCAATTTAGTGGACCATCATTGTGCCGCCTCTAAGACAGGTATATTCTTCCTTCAATAAGGAGACTAAAACTGTACACCATATACTCCAGGTGTGGTCTCACCAAGGCCCTGTGCAGTTGTAGGAAGACTTCCTCACTCTTGTACTCCAACCCCCTTACAATAAAGGCCAAATGCAATTTGTCTTCCTAATTGCTTGCTGTACCTGCATGCTTTGTGTTTCCAGTACAATGACACCGAAATCTCTCTGAACACCAACGTTTAATAGTTTCTCACCAGTTAAAAAATATTCTGCTTTTCTATTCTTCCTACCAAACCTCACATTTCCCCACATTATACTTCATCTGCCATATTATTGCCCACACACTTAAACTGTCTATATCCCTTTTCAAGCTCCTTGTCTGCTCCTCACCGCTTACTTTCCCACCTAGAACACAGGAGCAGGGCTGATCTGATCATGGACTCAGCTCCACTTCCCCGCCCGCTCCCCATAACCAGGAGAAACATGCTCTCGGCTTTGCATCATGAGCAAACTTGGATACATTACTCTCAATCCCTTCATCTAAGTCATTAATATAGATTGTAAATAGCTGAGGCTCAAATACTGATCCTTGTGGCACCCCACTAGTTACAGCCTGCCAACCTGAAAATGACATGTTTATCCCTACTCTGATTTCTCTCTCCATGCTAATCTATTATCTCCAACCCCATGAGCCCTTATCTTGTGTAGCAACCTTTTATGTGGCATCTTATCGAATGCCTTTTGGAAATCCAAATATACTACATCCACTGGTTCCCCTAAAAAGAGCATCAGTTGCATTTTCTGTGCTTCTTATTCTTGGATGTCTGAAATGATTGAGACCAATTTCCAATTTCAATTAAGAGCCAATGGGCTTTGGATTTTAGCAGGAGCCGTTAGTCACATGTCCCTTCAAGAGCAATAGGTCGGTCCCACCAACAAACTAGTTACATCGTGACGGCAGCTTGTTGAGTTAATTGACTTGCGTCCCGTTCTGTGACCTCCTTCTCTCCAGTGATAAATCTCACCCAAACGACACTAACTTGCTGATTCTCATCTCGGGCCTGGTCTGCATTCTCCTCCTTGTGATAATGCAGGTAAAATTAAGGCGTGACTCCTTCCTGATTTAGTATCTGCATGCAATCACTTTGACCTGGCATCGTCATGGTAACACTTCAAATCTTGCACATCCCATAATAAGACTTTGGCTCGGTCTGTGGTTTTACAGTGCTAGGCATGGCCTCTGAAACTCATGTGACTTATTAACTCATTGAGTAGCAAAAGATCTTCAGCTCTCTAGCTATTCTGCTCATTATCACCATAAACACTACCATTTTAGTTGGGAGGTATTTTCTCACTAAATCCGGTCAGGATTGAGGGAGTGCTGCACTGTCGGAGGTGCCGTCTTTCAGATGGGACGTTAAAGTGAGGCCCTGCCTGCTCTCTTGGGTAGACATAAAAGATCCCACGGCACTATTTCGAAGAAGAGCAGGGGGAGTTCTCCCCGGTGTCCTGGGGCCAATATGTATCCCTCAATCAACATCATTAAAACAGATTATCCGGTCGTTATCACATTGCTGTTTATTGGAGTTTGCTGTGTGCAAATTGTCTGTCACGTTTCCCATTTTACAACAGAGACTACACTCCAAAATTACTTCATTGGCTGTGAAGTGCTTTGGGACGTCCCAAGGCTGTAGAAATGCAAGCTTGTTAGTTCATTTTTAACTCCGCCCGCAGCAAGATTTGAAGCTGGGTCCTCCTGGTGTCTGTTGTTCAATATTACATGTTTGATGTCACTGTTAAAATATTTTATGGATTGATGACTAGAAGTCTGGCCCTTCAGTTTAGCACAGGGAACGGTTAAAATGATTATTATTAAGTGCTTCAGTTCCCCTGCCCTTGCACATCCTGTATTTGAATGACCTCATCAGCCTCTGCCAGTGCTGATAAGGAGAAACACATCAGCTGACACAGGATGAGTCGCCCCCAGTGCTCTGCAGCAGCCTGGCGAATCCCACAGCTCGGATCCCGCTCACTCTAGCCGTGCTTCCTGATTAGTCATTTAGCCAAAGTCAACCACCGTCCTCTGGAACAGCAACTTCTGATTTATTTCTTAGAATCTTACAGCACAGAAGGAGACCATTGGCCCATTGTGCCTGTGCCAGCTCTTTGAAAGAGCGATCCAATTAATCCCACTCCACCCTGCTCTTTCCCCAAAGCCCTGCAATCTTCCCCCTTCAAGTATTATCCAATTCCCCTTTGAAAGTTATTATTCAATCTGCTTCCACTGCCCTTTCAGACAGCACATTCCAGATCACAGCAATTCGCTGCGTAAAAACATTTCTCCTCATCTCCCCCTCCCCCCGCAACTTTCCTGCCAATTATCTTAAGTCCGTGTCCTCTGGGTACCAACCAGCCTGCCAGTGGAAACCATTTTCAAAAAAAATGCCGGGGAATGGGACTAATTGAACAGCACATTCAAAGAGCTGGAACAGGCACAATGGGCCAAATGGCCTCCTCCTGAGCTGTAAGATTCTATGACATAATGACAGATGTAGATGAGAAAAGGAGGCTCGAGTGGAGCACAAACGCTGGCATGGACTGGTTGGTCCAAATGGCCTGTTTCTGTGCCGTATATCCTATGTAATAATGATTTTAAAATATAAAAACGGTTAATGCGTTTATGGGAAAGCCATTTTTCTAGATCAAATAAACTCCTTTAGCCCAAGTGATGTGCTTGAGGATAAGATGTGGTTCTAGTTGTTTAAAACAGGTGATTTCTCACTGCTTTCCCTAACTCTGCCTTGTTTGGATGTTGCATGGTGCCCTGCATCGTTGCAGGATGTGCTGCGGTGTTGCGGGAGCCCTGCAATGTTGCATGTTATCATGCAGTATCGCCGAGTGCCCTGCAGTGTTGCTGGGTATTTAAGTGCGTTCAAGGAGATAAGATTGACGCACACTTCTCTCTTCCTTAAATATAATGCACAAAAAATGATTGGATTATTTAAGCTGTTCCATTTTTCTGCAGACAGTGAAATGTTATTCATCTTTGCTAATCATGTTTATTCCATTTTTTCCTCCATAAATAATTTAACTTCCATCACTTTACTAAACGCTCAGCAATTGTATGAATTTCTTTACCGTGTAAGTAAGTCATTCTCTCCTCTCCCTGTGGATCTGATCGCTCAGCACTTTCTGTATTGTATGTGTCGGTTGCAGGAGTGCCATCGCTGCACTGTGCAGAGAAGTTTTTCTCATTGTACGGGAACAGTAACTGTTCAGTCACAATCTCTTGCTGTGCTGTACTGGAATGAGCATCTGTTTGACTGTTTCCTGCTGTTTATTCTGTGTGTCTGTTACTCTCTGACCAGGATCTTTACTGCCATAATGCCAATGGTAGCAGCTGGATTGATTCCAGATGATCCCACATTACAACCAATCAGAAGACTTGTTTCCCTTGTACGATCATTTATTTTATTATCTTCCCATTTTTAAGCTTCTTGCATGAAACTGACCTCCACTGATCTCATTCTGATTGGCTGATTCATCAACCCTCTGATCAGCCAATCAGAAAAATGAATGAACAAACGTGATTGTTTGCATAATCAGCCATATTATATTCAGTGTTTTAACCTTTGACCTGCGCCTTTCTGTGTATTAACCTTTGACCTGCGTGTCTCTGTTAACCTTTGACCTGTGCCTTTCTTTGTGTTTTAGTGCTCGCTTTTTAATGCATCTGATTTAAGAAATTGGTAAATTTGATTTTATAAATAGTAAATCTGGAATGTAACTGATGTTATTGATAGAAGTAAAGCCAGAGCTTTAAGTGTTTTTGTTTCTTTAACAATTTGCTTCCATTTCCCAGTCTATCCTGTAGCTGGGTCCCGTCGGATCAGATACTGTTGAAACATAGAAACATAGAAAATAGGTGCAGGAGTAGGCCATTTGGCCCTTTGAGACTGCACCACCATTCAATGTGATCATGGCTGATCACGCAACTTCAGTACCCCATTCCTGCTTTCTCTCCATACCCCTTGATCCCTTTAGCTGTAAGGGCCACATCTAACTAACTCCCTTTTGAATATATCTAATGAACTGGCCTCAACAACTTTCTGTGGTAGAGAATTCCACAGGTTCACAATTCTCTGAGTGAAGAAGTTTCTCCTCATTTCGGTCCTAAATGGCCTACCCCTTATCCTTAGACTGTGACCCTGGTTCTGAACTTCCCCAACATCGGGAACATTCTTCCCGCATCTAACCTGTCCAATCCCATCAGAATTTTATATGTTTCTAAGAGATCCCCTCTCATTCTTCTAAATTCCAGTGAATATAAGCCTAGTCGATCCAGTCTTTCTTCATATGTCAATCCTGCCATCCCGGGAATCAGTCTGGTGAACCTTCGCTGCACTCCATCAATAGCAAGAATGTCCTTCCTCAGATTAGGAAACTAAAACTGAACACAATATTCCAGGTGAGGCCTCACCAAGGCCCTGTACAACTGCAGTAAGACCTCCCTGCTCCTATACTCAAATCCTCTCGCTATGAAGGCCAACATGCCATTTGCTGCCTTCATCGCCTGCTGTACCTGCATGCCAACTTTCAATGACTGATGTACCATGACACCCAGGTCTCATTGCACCTCCCCTTTTCCTAATCTGTCACCATTCAGATAATAGTCTATCTCCCTGTTTTTGCCACCAAAGTGGATAACTTCACATTTATCCACATTATACTGCATCTGCCATGCATTTGCCCACTCACCTAACCTTTCCAAATCACCCTTTTAGCATCCTCCTCACAGCTCACACCGCCACCCAGCTTAGTGTCATCTGCAAACTTGGAGATATCACACTCAATTCCTTTGTCTAAATCATTAATGTATATTGTAAATAGCTGGGGTCCTAACACTGAACTTTGTTATACCCCATTAGTCACTGCCTGCCATTCTGAAAAGGACCCGTTTATTCCCACTCTTTGCTTCCAGTTTGCCAACCAGTTCTCTATCCACATCAATACATTACCCCCAATCCCATGGGAGTGGGACTAATTGGATCGCTCTTTCAAAGCCAGCACAGGCACAATGGGCCGAATGGTCTCCTTCTGTGCTGTATCATTCTGTGATATAATAACTTTAAAATATAAAACCGTGCACACATTCTATCCATCATGGTTTGTTACAGATGCAAAACAATCAGTAAACGCTGGGTGCTTCTGTGATCTGCAGCTTGAAGATGACCGATACACTTCTCCTTTCTGGCATATCACACTTCAAGCATCACACTTCAATTTCTGTGAAAGAACAAGTATAAAGAACCGAAGTCAGTAGCTTGATACGGGAGCCAGAACGTCTAAC
The DNA here is from genome assembly GCF_044704955.1 of Pristiophorus japonicus. NCBI lineage: Eukaryota > Metazoa > Chordata > Chondrichthyes > Pristiophoridae > Pristiophorus > Pristiophorus japonicus. The sequence continues at coordinate 240,960,433 of NC_091984.1, read as the reverse complement.
GCCCGAGTAATCTTTATCAATCATCACATAGTATTTTTTTAATGAACTCTAGGCTTTAGACCAGTGTTCTGAACTCTGACCTCACCTAGTGCTTACTTAACAGCAGTTGGGCACAGCTTTAGCTGAGCAGCAGACAAATGCATCTCGCATCACATGATCCTTTTAAAACAGTGTATGATTGGCTATTTATCAGAGCTAATTGTTGACCTGGAGCCTGAAATGTACAAGCAATTTACTGTCCTGTAACTGACCTGAGCAATTTATGGGCAGCTGCAACTCCATGGATTCCCACATGGAGTACTTGAGTCATGGTCTTAAAGGGACAGGCCATGTTAGAAGCGGAACGACACAACTGTGCTCCTGACCCAGACAACACCTGAGCAATTCCATGGGAGATCTGCTAGTAGTTAGAATCCTACAGCATAGAAGGATCCCATCGTGCCTGTGCCGGCTCTGTGAAAGAGCGATCCGATCAGTCCCACTCCCCTGCACTTCCTCATAGTCTGGCAATTTATTTCCTTTCCAAATATTTATCCAATTCCCTTTTGAAAGTTACTATTGAATCTGCTTCCAGAATGGGATATATACTTGAAAAGAAACACATTGCAGGGCTGTGGGGCAGAGTGGAAACTGTGGAACTAGTTGGATAGCTCTCTCAAAGAGTTAGCACCGGCATGATGGGCCGAATTGCCTCCTGTCCTGTATGATTCAGAATAGAAACATGAAAAGCCCTTTCAGTACAGTATTTTTGTTGTAAGGTAAATGTTTCCTGCTGCTTGTGGGGTGTGAGGGATGTTGGGGAGAAATCCAGCCTTTAATTACCAGATGATCAGTGTTCTGTTGATTAAAAAATAAAGCCAGGGTGACACACAAGCTGCTTTCTACTGAATTATTTTATAGTCTAGTTCTTTTTGGTTCCATTTGTTATTTTGAATGGAGTATGAGGTATTAAATGATGCGGACCTTGAAATACACTTTGCTGTGAAATAAACATCATTTATTTTTGTGTCTTGCCCAGGTTTAATTTATTTTCACGGGACAAACGGACAGTAAACCGCCTCAGAGTGCAAGGATCCGGGGGAGTTTGGGGAATTTCAGAGCAAGAAGGGATGGTCACAGAACAAGGCCAAGAGGCGTTACAACATCTATAACTGCAGCCCCCGGACATGTCTGCTGGTTTAACAATCCCGAAAGTCACCTTTTTGGAACTGAATAATGAGAATAATTGGAACTTGACTTGTCTCACACATTTAACATTGAAAGTCCGACTGCTAAATGGGGTGCTAGAGCTGGACTGCCTGCAGTGGTGAACAATTGTATTCTAATCACTAACCTTATTTTTGGAAAGGTAAATTAATGTGATGACCTCACGGTATCACAATTGTAACAGTATTTGCTTTTCTTTTGTATGTCGAACCTGCAATGTTGTACGCCAAACCCAGAGGTATCTATCTGTGGATTGCACAGCTGCTGTCTTCTAATAACCATCTTGTAAAGGCAATTCTAACGCGTGCTTTCTGAGGAATTATACAGTCTATTTCCCAAGTGTATATGGTCTCAAATTACTTGCTGACGGTTAGAGTATTGTAGTCTGGAGCAAGGAGACTAAGGAACATGTTTACAGATTTCAGGTGATATTAAGGAATGAAACGGGATTTTAGTTTAAAGCTTTCTCAGTTTCTGACCATCCTTTCTGTGTTGTGTATTGTTCGACCCGGCATGATACGTCTACACTCACCTGTGTACAGATATTTCGCATTTTATTTAATTTTTTTTACGAAAAAAGGGAAGTTCATCTCCGTGTTATCCTTCTACTGTACGTGACTAGTTTGCAGGGCACCTGCACAACTGTACAGATCTTTGGCTGAGGAAAGCAAAATGGATTATGCCAAAGTTTGACACAACTGCTTTGAAACAGTTTGGAGTGTTTGCAAAACTAATCAGTGCATTGTCAGCAAAAAACAAAGTTCGCTGTTGGAAACTTGCATGTCTGGCCCTCATGCAGTGCGAATTTTAAAAATACAGCTGTGCAACATGTTATACTTGTTTTGTGATGCAGATTTAAGTCCTGTTAGATCTGCCACAGCTCCATTTAAGATGGATGTGGGTAAAGTCGCCCCGAGGTTTGCAAGAGGTACTGGTTCATTGGAAAAAAATGAGTTGTTCATCCCCCACTAAAGGCACAATTGCATCACCAGATTTCGCCATGTTCCTAATCTGGAAAAACAGAATATTGAATAAACTCAATGGAATATTTTGTGCTGTAATGGCATCCTCCCACCCCTGTAGACGCTGCAGCATCACCATTGGTGGGAGGGTGTCATTGCAGCGTGATGCTTACATAGCTAGTTTTCATTCTAAATGCGTGTTGAGCCTGTAACTGCCATTGGTGAGGATGAAGTAATCTGTGTGCATGTTGCGGGAGGCTAATGTTGAGGGCTTGTTCCATCTATTTAACTGCAGTGTAGTTTAAAGCCTCATTATGGCGCAGCTGCATATTTGCCCTTGGCTGTAAATTTACAGCTGATGCCTTAAATGATTCATTAAGAGGTTGCGGATAAATTACTCAGCAGAAACTCTCCATGACTTTGGAGGGTGTCTCGAGCAGTGAAGCCCATTCTCCAAGGTCTTCACGCCATTCATATTCATGTGGGGGTGACCAGAAGGATCTGGTCCAGCCGCTCGACTCTGAGGCTGTTCACTGAGCTCAACGTGAGCGGAATCAGGACATTGGTTATTGTGAACTTAGCACACTGCGATCAGTTCACTGTCCTAATCTGTACTGAATACAAAACTGGTGGAAGCACAGCAGGTTTCTGCTTAGTTATTGTATACTTTGACAGATTAGAAATGAATTTTCATGCTCAATCTAAATGTATACTTCAGTGGGATAGACTGTGTAGATTCACTTTTGTTAATTTGGAAACTGTAGGGTTTCATTTTGGGCCTTTACTATTTCTTTAAAATAGTGTAGATAATGTAGATACTCCATCTCGCATATACCTTCCGTTTCGCCAAAGTAATTGTGAAGTATTAACTAAAGACTGGCTGCTGAATAAAGTACAATGTAATCATTTCAGCTGTGAGCATCTAATGTGTATCTATCTGCAATAAAAACCTTGCATTTGCAGGCATTTCCTCTTAACTTTTTGCCATTATAAATTCCTATGCTCACATTTAGAATGAAAACTGTGTATGTAAACAAGTCACGCTGCAATTATACTCCCCCACCAGTGAAGGCGCTGCACCACCGCTACTGGCAGGAGGGTGCAAATACAATGTGACAAGTTCACATGAACAGGCTCCACTCTAAAAGTGGACATAGGAATTTATCATGGACATATAAAGATAAAGAACAGCGAATGTATGACTCAAATGGGGATTGAATTATATCTGTCCTGTGGTCCAGTTACACCTGACCTCTAACTCCACGTCATCTGAAGATTACACTTGTACTTGATCCCTTGTGTGATATGGAAGATTGATTAGTATTTATGTAAAGTGCAATTCACTTACATTATTTTATTCATGCTTATTATAGTTGGTTTAATTATGCACTTAAAATCATTTTCAGAATTGGAACTAGTGCAAAAACATTTAACTTTATTGAGCGAATGGTCAATCTATGGAACAGGATTCCGAGGGAGACGGTGGAAGCAGTTAGTGTCGATTCACTCAAATGCAAATTAGGTAGATTTCTTTCGGAGAATGATTTTGGGATCGAGTTTGAGCAATGTGAGCCGTGCCGTGTGGGGGGTGCAGCGAGCTCGAGGGGAATAGGGGACTTTGGGCCTCTGGTTCCCAAAGCTCTCCCGCACTGGGGGTTTTCCTCGCCTGGTGTCTGGGTCTGTTGTAGACTCACTGATCGCTGTGATTGGTCAACGACTCCAGTATCGTTGGATCCTGTGACTCCCAGGATGGGTGAAGGCGCACCAAAGATGGACTTTAGTCATTTTTGATCCAGTAATCCCATACATCTGCGTTGTATTTCCATGGGTTATCATTCAGTCACTTCCTCCAGCCTTACATCCTCTTCTAACACCCAGGACACCGGAGAGAATCCCCCCCCCCACCCTGCTCTTCTTCAAATAGTGCCTTGGAATCTTTCACGTCACCCGAGATGGCAGACGATTTAACATCTCGTCCAAATAATGGCACCCCTGCCAGTGCAGCACTCCCTCAGTAACGCACTGGGAGTGTCAGCCGAGATTATGTGCTCAAATCCCGGGCATGGGACTTAATTCTACAAACTTCTGCCGCGGAGGTGAGACTGCTTCCCACTGAGCCATGGCTTGGAACAATACGCACTGGATGAATTTCATACACTAAAAGCCAATCTTTTTCTGAGCTGACACTTCGGTGCAATACTGAGGGAGTGCTGCACTGTCAGAGGTGCCGTCTGTCAGATGAGACGTTAAACCGAGGCACTTCCTGCTCCCCGGTACTATTTTGAAGAAGAGCAGGGGAGTTATCCCTGATGGCCTGACCAATAGTTATCCCTCAACCAACATAACAGAAAAACAGATTATCTGGTCATTATCACATTGCTGGTTGTGGGAGCTTGCTGTGCGCAAATTGGTTGCCGCGTTTCCCACATTACAACAGTGACTACGCTCCAAAAGTACTTCATTGGCTGTAAAGTGCTTTGAGACATCCAGTGGTCGTGAAAGGCGCTATATAAATCCAAGTTTTTATGTGAAGACATCACTTCTTATGCTTAACTTGTGGTTTCCTTAAATCGTGTCTTCTCGTTCGGTGCTAATGTGACGACACAAAACGCCCTCCCATTGCCCGGCACCTGCTCGTTGCCCACTGTCCACCGATCGCCCAGCCATTGCCATTGCCTATCCATCGCCCAGCCATTGCCATTGCCTGTCCACCGATCGCCCGGCCATTGCCATTGCCTGTCCACCGATCGCCCGGCCATTGCCATTGCCTGTCCATCGCCTGGCCATTGCCATTGCCTGTCCATCGCCCGGCCATTGCTCGTCACTCATTATCCAATGGTCACTCATCGTCTGTCCATTGTAGAATGCTCCCAGGTTACATTTCATCCCATTTAATCAATAGAATGACCATCGGGAAGGTTCGACAGTGGACGGGTGATGGGTGTTGCCACATTACCTGCCAGCTGGTGAAGGTAAATCTCTCCGCCGTGCCCTTATCCCCTTGGCATCAGAAAACTCTGACCTTTGAAATCGACACACTGAAATTAACCCGATGAACTCTAGTTTAAAAAAGAAAACTTTTATCTCGAGGGCTGGGATACAAAGGGGTGGAAGTTACGTTACAGCTGGACAGAGCCCTGGTCAGACCCCAACCGAAGAAACTGCATTCAGGTCTGGGCACTGCACCTCAGGAAGGATAATATCGACCTTGGACGGGCTGTAGCCAGATTCACCATAATTATACCAGGGCTAAAAGGGTTAATGTACGAGCACAGGTTGCATAGACTTGTATTCCCTTGAATTTAGACGGTTGAGGGATAATCTAATCAAGGTATTTCACATGGTTACGTGATTCGATAGGGTAGATGCAGAGATATTATTTCCTCTGGTGAGAGAATCCAGAACAAGGGGGCATAATAACATTAGGGGTGGACCATTTAGGACTGAAATCAGAAAGCACTTCTTCAGACAAAGGGTCATGGAAAGATGGAACTCTCTTCCCCCAAAGGCTGTAGGTTCTGAGGATCAAAGTAAATTTTCAAGACTGAGTTCGATAGATTTTCATTGGGTAAGGGTAACAAGGCATATGGAGCAAAGGTGGGTAAATGATCTGATTGAATGGCGGAACAGGCTCGAGGGGCTGAATGGCCTCCTCCTGTTCCTATGACAATATACCAGGACCAGCACCTGAATGCAAAATGTACACCTGTGTTTTCTCTGAGAGTTTATGGATGAATAAACCAACATTAAATTGCAATTTACTAAATGCTTTGGAAGATAAAGAATGCCAAGGCATTGAGCAACTACCCCACCTGCCTCTTGTAAAACAAACCGGTCACTGAACCTGAGCCTTTCCCAGTCCATAGCTCTCAGTCAGTGGATAAATCTCACTCCCCCATTAGGGGAGGAGAGTAACTCCTGATTGATTATGAATCCATAAATGTACAGTGCCAGCTCCACGTCACCCACAATAATACTTTGTGATAATCGCAAAGAAAAAGACGTTACGATTATACCAATAGTAAGGGAAGCCATTTTATGTGGAGGAATCACTTATTTTGCTTCCATTTTATATTCGTTCTGTAGTCAAAATGCTGGGAACCTAAAAATCTGCAAATGTAGTTAACATTGCCTGTACAAGGTCAGACCAGCCTGCTTTCAGACCAGGTTACACTTTGTTTACATTTGGAGATTAAGTTATCTGTGACTAACCATAATAATACATTTGATGCCTTGCTAACTCTAAGCACCAGCCTGTTCGCCTCATAGAATCAATAGTACAGCACAGAAGCAGGCCATTCGGCCCATCGAGTCTGCACCAGCTCTTTCAAACAGCAATTCAGTCAGTCCCACTCCCACGCTCTTTCCCCATATCTCGAATTTTTTTTCTCCAAGTAGTTATCCAATTCCCTTTTGAAGGCTGCTCTTGAGCCTGCCTCCATCACCCTATTATGCAGCGCATTCTAAATCCTAACCATTCATTGCATGAAAAGGTCAATTCATGTCGTCTCTTGAGAAGCCAATCACTTGAAATCTGTGCCCTTTGGTTATCTACCTTTCAGCCATTAAAAATCAAATACTTTTTTTTGGAGTGTAGTCACTGTTGTAATGTGGGAAACGCAGCAGCCAATTTGCACACAACAAGCTCCCACACACAGCAAGGTGATAATGACCAAATAATCTTTTTTTTGGAAACAGTTTCTCCTTATTTGCTCTATCTAAACCCTTGATGATTTTAAACACCTCTATCAAATCTCCTCTTAGCCTTCTCTGCTTTAAGGAGAACAACCCCAGTCTATCCACGTAAACTGTAATCCCTCATCCCTGCAACCATTCTGGTAAATCTCCTCTGTACCCTCTCTAGCATCTTGGGATCAGAAGATGCCAGAACAGAATGAGAGAAATGTTTAGGTACACTAGAACATCTTGAATCACATGGATAGGAATTGGTACTGAAAGTGGTTAAAGGGTTATGGAATGAAGGGTTATAATTCTCTGGATTACAGCAGCTAGAAACAGTATATAACAAGTTAAGCTCAAGTGGCTGTAATGTGTTCTCTTCCATAGTGACATCTTACATAATGATGTAATCTCGTGTTAACAAGGCCATAATAAATGCAAACAAACCACTGTGGTTCATTTCTAGGAAGAGGCTTGGTCAAAGAGGTAGGTTTTAAGGAGCATCTTAAAGGAAGAGAGGAAGAGATGTTTAGGGAGGGAATTCCAGAGATTAGAGTCCATGCGGCTGAATCCAATTGTTCGCCAATCCAATCTTGAAGCTCTGCTCTGAGAGTTTATGATCCTGATTTGAACCTCTCACTCAGAGTACGGCCATGTAACTTCCTGATAGGTAAAATATTTTAATAATTTTATTCTAGCAGTCCTCCTTTGATGAGACTCAGATAGTGTGGGTGAGGAGCACATTTGTACTCCTTAGCTGCTAACATGGCCTGTCCCTTTAAATTCCCTGATCAGCACCCCGCCTGGGGAGATCAGTCCGAGTTTAATTGCTGCTGGCAGAGGAAAGTTTGCAAATGACCAGGTGCGTGTACATTTACATTTCCAGGTCAGAAAAATTTGAAAAAAAAACCTTTGACACTTTGAAGTGGACAGAAGGCGCTAAAACAAAGGGGAGCAAATCTTCAGGAGTGTTGTGCAGAAGGCACTTTGGACCCAGTGTCTGTCCCTTTCACCTGCGGAAATCCAACCCCGACTCTCGCCTCAAGCAAGGTTCCTCCCAACCACCGGAGCCAAGTGAACCTTCAGTGAACGAACAAGGAAGTGGAAAGGGGAAATAAATGATGCCTCAGAGAATTGTGTGAAAAGAGTTTTGTGACGGGATACGAAAAAAAGTTTTGCTTCTCCAAACGACTTTATTCTTTATAAGAATTCGAACGACTGTTTAAGACGGATCGGTGCTTTGGTTTCATTTGAGCTGCGCCCTAACCTGAGCTGGGGGAACCATGGACAACGTGGAGCCAGTTCCGAGTGCGGCCTTTGACAAAGACCCATTCAAGCTCACTGTTGAAGATGTCTATGATATATCGTACGTTGTTGGTCGTCAGTTAATGAAAATTAGCAGCTCGCAAAGTTCAGGAACAATTTCTGAATTGCAGTTCAATGTACTCCGAGTTTTAGAAATGTTTGAAACGCTGGTAAACAAATACAACCTGACCGTGGAAGAACTCCAAGTTGAGCGAGACAATCTGAAAACCGAAGCAGAAAGACTTATTGGAGAACTTCAGAATAAAGCCAGTGACACCAAGGAAGAGGTATGGATGGAAATAAAAGTTTTGTATTATTACTAACTGATCCCCGAGGCATTGCTTGTGGATAATCTGGGGTCTGGATCGCATAGAAACATAGAAAATAGGCCATTCGGCCCTTCGAGCCTGCACCACCATTCAATGAGCTCATGGCTGAACATGCAACTTCAGTACCCCATTCCTGCTTTCTCGCCATACCCCTTGATCCCCCTAGTTGTCAGGACTACATCTAACTCCTTTTTGAATATACTTAGTGAATTGGCCTCAACAACTTTCTGTGGTAGAGAATTCCACAGGTTCACCACTCTCTGGGTGAAGAAGTTTCTCCTCATCTCGGTCCTAAATGGCTTACCCCTTATCCTTAGACTGTGACCGTTGGTTCTTGACTTCCCCAACATCGGGAACATTCTTCCTGCATCTAACCTGTCTTTACCCGTCAGAATTTTAAATGTTTCTATGAGGTCCCCTCTCATTCTTCTGAACTCCAGTGAATACAAGACCTATCCAGTCTTTCTTGATAGTTCAGTCCCGCCATCCCGGGAATCAGTCTGGTGAATCTTCGCTGCACTCCCTCAATAGCAAGAATGTCCTTCCTCAAGTTAGGAGACCAAAACTGTACACAATACTCCAGGTGTGGCCTCACCAAGGCCCTGTACAACTGTAGCAACACCTCCCTGCCCCTGTACTCAAATCCCCTCGCTATGAAGGCCAACATGCCATTTGCTTTCTTAACCGCCTGCTGTACCTGCATGCCAACCTTCAATGACTGATGTACCATGACACCCAGGTCTCGTTGCACCTCCCCTTTTCCTAATCTGTCACCATTCAGATAATTGTCTCTCTGTTTTTACCACCAAAGTGGATAACCTCACATTTATCCACCTTATACTTCATCTGCCATGCATTTGCCCACTCACCTAACCTATCCAAGTCACTCTGCAGCCTCATAGCATCCTCCTCGCAGCTCACACTGCCACCCAACTTAGTGTCATTGCAAATTTGGAGATACTACATTTAATCCCCTCGTCTAAATCATTAATGTACAGTGTAAACAGCTGGGGCCCCAGCACAGAACCTTGCGGTACCCCACTAGTCACTGCCTGCCATTCTGAAAAGTACCCATTTACTCCTACTCTTTTCTTCCTGTCTGACAACCAGTTCTCAATCCACGTCAACACACTACCCCCAATCCCATGTGCTTTAACTTTGCACATTAATCTCTTGTGTGGGACCTTGTCGAAAGCTTTCTTTCAGGGAAATATATCGCGATTATATTTCACTGCTGAAACAGAGGCGCCTTAGCCTGGCCTGTCCCTTTAAAGCTATTCCTCCATGGGGAAGTAGTCTACATTGGCTGAGTGTTGACTAATGTCCTGTAGATTGGCAGCTGCTTGTAAATTCCTGGCTCCCAATCTTGGGGATAGACCAAGTTATCAAAAGATTTAAAAAAAACAGCAGAATATAGATAGTTCCCTTATTTTGTATATATGCGTTTGACTCTTGGAAGTGTGACCCCTCAAGTGAGGTGGAGACACAGGTCTTTAGTCTCTATGTCATAGAACCATACAGCAAAGGAAGCCATTTGGCCCATCACGTCTGTGCCGGCTCTTTGAAAGAGCTGTCCAACGAGTCCCACTCCCCGCCCTTTCCCCACAGCCCGACAAATTGTTCCTTTACCGGTATTTATCCAACTCCCTTTTGAAAATTATTATTGAATCTGCTCCCACCGCCCTTTCAGGCAGCGTGTTCCCGATCACAACAACTCGCTGCCTAAAGAAATGGCTCCTCATAAGAACATAAGAAATAGGAGCAGGAATAGGCCATACGGCCCCTCGACCCTGCTCCGCCATTTAATACAATCATGGCTGATCCGATCATGGACTCGGGTCCACTTCCCTGCCCGCTCCCCATAAACCATTTATCGGTTAAGAAATTGTCTATACCTCTCATCTCCCCCTCTGGTTATTTTGCCAATTATCTTAAATCTGTGTCCTCTGCTTTATTTATAGACGTCTAAATCTTTTTTTAACACATTTAAAATATATTTTACTTCCTGCCCACTCCTGAAGTCAGCACCCTTCACCAAACTCTGCTTGTTGGTTGGGAGCCGGAAGATCGAATGGTCCAGGATAGAGACATGTGCACCATTGTCACAACTGCACCTTGTCCGTCCACTTGTGGCTCCAGTGAGTTTCCCCTCCCTCCTTGAGACAACCTGACCAACCCCTGCCACATCCGCTTTCTCGAGAAACCCAGACTGCGCCTGAGGTTGATTCTCCAAATCGCGTTTTTACTGGCTGACGGTCGTAGACTCGTGTGTTTTAGTGAGCACCTGTCCCAATAGATGTAGCATTTTATCATCATCATCATGATAGGCAGTCCCTCGGAATCGAGGAAGACTTGTTTCCACTCTAAAAATGAGTCCTTACGTGGCTGAACAGTCCAATACGAGAATCACAGTCCCTGTCACAGGTGGGATAGATAGTCGTTGAGGGAAGGGGTGGGTGGGGAATCTGGTTTGCCGCACGCTTTCCGCTGCCTGCGCTTGATTTTTGCATGCTCTCGCCGATGAGACTCGAGGTGCTCAGCACCCTATCGGATGCACTTCCTCTCCTTAGGGCAGTCTTTGGCCAGGGACTCCCAGGTGTTAGTGGGGATGTTGCACTTTATCAAGGAAGCTCTGAGGGTGTCCCTGTAATGTTTTCTCTGCACACCTTTGACTCGTTTGCTGTGAAGGAGTTCCGAGTCGGAATATCTCCTTGCTTTATGTTCTTTACCCAGCCGTTGGGCCCGGTGCGGGACTGTTGTGGGTCCAGTCCGCGTGTACTGATGATGTGGCGGTTTCATCAGTTGAATAAAGTTTGATTTCCGAATGCAGCAAAGCGTTGGGCCAAACATGCTTCTCATAGACCTGAAGGACCCAAATCGTCCACGATTCACCTTACAAGAACTGAGAGACGTGCTGCAGGAACGCAATTATCTGAAAGCTCAACTCCTTGTTACACAAGAAGAAATCCAGTGTTACAAAAGGTGGGTATGATCTCAGGAGAAGTTCTTGCTGCAGCCAAGGTTCATTATTACTGACGATTCAGGTCGATGATCTTTCATCAGACTGCTCTGACGAAAGGCCATCGAGCTGAAAGGTTAACTCTCTTTCTCTCTCTCCACAGATGCTGCCTGACCTGCTGAGTATTTCTAGTATTTTCTGTTTTTATTTCAGATTTCCAGCATTCACAGTTAGGCTTTTGTTCATTATTATTAGATTAGAACACAGGCCCCGAAGTTGTGAAAAGCCTGTGGTGCCGTTATTAATCCTGTCTGTCCTGGCGAGTACTTTCTCTAAGATAATAGTTCATGTGCGAGAGCGAGAATCGTTAACTACTGTGAAGATGCAGATAGCACTTTCTCATGGTCTTCCATTGCCTCGGTCGTTGCTCCATATCCCGAATCTCATCACCATCAACTACAAATTGTTCTTCTATTACTTTGTTACTGAATCACCATAACAAAAAACAGATTATCTGGCCATTGTCACATTGCTGTTTGTGGGAACTTGCTTGTGTGCAAATTGACTGCTGCGTTTCCTACATTATAACACTCCAAAATTACTTAATTGGCTGTAAAGCGCTTTAAGATGTCCATTGGCCATGAAAGGCGCTATATAAATCCAAATCTTTCTTTCCTTAGTGTCAACTGTGGCTCAGTGGGTGGCACCCTTGCCTCTGAGTCAAGAAACTTGTGGGTTCAAGCTCCACTGTAGATTTGAAGCTGTAGATTTGAAGATCTAGGCTGACACTGAGGGAGCGGAGCGCTGCACTGTCGGAGGTGCCATCTTTTGGATGAGATGTTAAACCGAGGTCCCGTCTGCTCTCTCGTGCGTAAAAGATCCCATGGCACTATTTTGAGTTCTCCCCGGTGTTGAGAGTCAATATGAATCCCTCAATCAACATCAAAAAAACAGATTATCTAGTCATTATCACATTACTGTTTGTGGGAGCTTGCTGTGCAAAGATTGGCTGTCATGTTTCCTACATTAGTGACTACACTTCAAAAGTACTTCATTGGCTGCAAAGTGCTCTGTGAAATGAACTATAGAAATGCAAGTCTTTCTTTCTTGGCTGTAGGATATTCATTTTAACACTAAAGTCAAATTTGTATTAGGGGAGCAGATTTTGTTGAATAAGGTTGATGAAACTGGTACTATGACCGGGGTCCAGTGGGACTGTGCAAAGTGTCCAAAGCGCAATCTCGTGGAGGGGAAAGTTGCCCAGGGTTCGTGCACCTGTTCACGATCCAGTGACCCATGTTGGAAAACCACGTGGATATCAGGGCTAATGGCCAAGATCTCTGACCACATGGTGCTAATTTGCTAATAGGAATTTGTTTATATAACTTGCTAAGGTTTCTTCGACAACACCGAGAAGAACAAAGGCAGCAGGTGCATGGGAACATCACCACCTCCCAGTTCCCGTCTGAGTCATGCACCATCCTGACTTGGAAATATATCACCGTTCCTTCATTGTCGCTGGGTCAAAATCCTTGAACTTCCTCCCTAACAGCAGTGAGAGTAACTTCACCACACGGACTGCAATGGTTCAAGGCAGTAGCTCACCACCACCTTCCCAAGAGCAACTCGGAACGTGTAACAAATGTTGGCCTTGCCAGCGACGCCCACATCCCAAGAATGATGAAATAAAATAAAATATCAAAATCTCTCAGTACTTATTTAACATTTGTTAACACCCAGTTGAGATTTTATAATCTCTTTTAATTTAAACATTTAGCTATTCATTGAGCTGCCAATTCTAGAGTGGAGGGACAGAGATCTCGGGATTTGGATACATGGGCCAAAACTGCGAGTAGAAAAAGGTTTTCTAATGTGTTTAGCGAGCAGGATCGATATTTACAAGTACAAAAACATGTCACTTTTATGCTTCAGTTGCATAGCACAGTAAATGCATCTTTAGTCAATTTTGTTGAGGTGACATTTGTGTGCTTGCCTTAGTGGAATCATCGCTGCTGAGGTGTCTCAGGTAGTGGAGATCGACAATGAACCGAGTGCTCGTGATGGAACTGGACAAGCAGCACTTACTGGAAGGCGAGTAGATATTTATAAATCGCATTTACAAGCGGGTGTTTACTGAAGCTGCAATCCCAGGAAATACGAGTCAAGAGCCTCCCATCTCCAGTCACATCTTAACACAAACAGTTTATTTTGATCGAGGAATTCTAGAAGATGCTGGTTAGCAATAACTAATTGCTAAATCTTTCTCCAACACCCTATTTTAAAAAGAAAGAACATGCATTTATTTATATAGCGCCTTTTGTGACCTGTGTCCCAAACCACTTTACAGCCAAGGAAGCATTTTGAAGCGTGGTCACTTTCGCAATGTTGAAAATGTGGCAGCCAATTTGCATACAGCAAAATCCCACAAATAGTGAAATAGTGGAGTTGGTTGAGGGACAAATATTGGTCAGGACACCGGGGAATAACTCCCCTGCTCTTCGAATAGTGCCAAGGGATCTTTTATGTTCACCCGAGAGGGCCTCTGTTTAACGTCTCATCCAAAAAACAGCAGCTCTGACAGTGCAGCACTCCCTCAGCACTGCACGAGGAGTATCAGCCTAGACTTTTGTGCTCAAGTCACTGGAGTGGGACTTGAACCCAGAACCATCTGACTCCAAGGCGAGGATGCTACCTGCTAATCAACGATTTAATGCAGGCAAAACCAACAGAAAATACTTATGGAAGAAAAACTTGCATTTTTCTGAAGCAGTTGAGGCTAGCTCATTGAATGTATTCAAGTCACCGATAGATAGATTTTTAACCAATAAGGGAATTAAGGGTTATGGGGAGCGGGTGGGTAAGTGGAGCTGAGTCCACGGCCAGATCAGCCATGATCTTGTTGAATGGTGGAGCAGGCTCGAGGGGCTAGATGGCCTACTCCTGTTCCTAATTCTTATGTTCAAGTCTGTGAAAATGCGTTGTTATAGAAACAGAAACTGCTGGAAATACACAATAGGTCAATAAGCATCTGTAAAAAGACACAGTAATGTTTAGGGTACAGATCAGGTGCGTGGAAATAAATGTAATTCATCTAGTGAGAATCCTCAGTCTGTACCCCCTTGTTACTGATTTGCTAACTGTGGAAACACTCACTATTTTCCTCAAAACCTTTCAGAATCTTAAATCTCAAGCTATGCTTCTATGTTTAATGCCCCCATGTATAAAATCTAGAAATCCATTTGCCTTTTAATGGTCTTTTCTACTGGCACTCATCTTTAAAAATCCATCAATCCACATCCCTCACGCTACCCATTTCTCCAGCCAAGAATCTTACCAGTCAGGGTACGTTTCTTTTCATTGGTCTTTATCCACATTTCTCTGAATTAAATTGCATCAGCCACCTGTCTGCCTATTCCACTAACCTGATTTATATTCCTACATTCTTCCCCAAGTTTGCTCGGCCTCCTAATTTGGCATCAACAAATTTATCTTGTAGTTGATCAAACTCATTGCTATTTAATAGAAAATGTGGCTGACTATAGTAGTATAGGCTTCAACAGGCAAAGAATAAACTTTGAACGTAACTCAACTTGCCAATCAATGGATTGTCTGATTATCTCAGCAATAAATTTGTACATGGAAAAGTTGGCTTCACTTGTTTAAAATGAGTTGGCACAATATCAGTGTAGAAATACATGACGGTGATCTAATGTTTGTTCTTTTCACCAATTACAGATTTTCCTTTGGAACAGACACTTAATGTGTTGAAAGCAGTTGTAAAATCATAAAAACACTTTCAGGAAGACTTGATTTTCTTGTTACTTGCCAACAGAATGGTCTTGAGTAATTTGTGAATCCAAATTGGGACCATTCACCAACAATTGTGGATGCAGAAACTCATCTCAATTGATCCATCCATTAGGGCATTTGATTGTCTCAAACACTACCCACAATTTTGCCTCCACGACTCTTGAGAACCCTGCTGCATTTATTGATCACTTCATGCGAAGAACCACCTCCTGACTTGGTGCAGAGATTTTTCAGAATTAATGCATTTTCTTGTAATTAGCACCAGAGATTTGAGTGAGAGTTTAGTTTAAAAAGATGGATAAGAAAGTTATAGGAATATGAGGGAATCATACAGCATGGAAGGAGGCCATTCAGCACATTGTGGGTGTGCTCCAAACCCAAGTTGGGATTAAGCTCCCCTAATGCTGGTCTCATAAGAATTAGGAACAGGAGTAGGCCATCTAGCCCCTCGAGCCTGCTCCGCCATTCAATAAGATCATGGCTGATCTGGCCGTGGACTCAGCTCCACTTACCCGCCCGCTCCCCGTAACCCTTAATTCCCTTATTGGTTAAAAATCTATCTATCTATCTGTGACTTGAATACATTCAATGAGCTAGCCTCAACTGCTTCCTTGGGCAGAGAATTCCACAGATTCACAACCCTCTGGGAGAAGAAATTCCTTCTCAACTCGGTTTTAAATTGGCTCCCCAGTATTTTGAGGCTGTGCCCCCTAGTTCTAGTCTCCCCGACCATTGGAAACAACCTCTCTGCCTCTATCTTGTCTATCCCTTTCATTATTTTAAATGTTTCTATAAGATCACCCCTCATCCTTCTGAACTCCAACAAGTAAAGACCCAGTCTACTCAATCTATCATCATAAGGTAACCCCCTCATCTCCGGAATCAGCCTAGTGAATCGTCTCTGTACCCCCTCCAAAGCTAGTATATCCTTCCTTAAGTAAGGTGACCAAAACTGCACGCAGTACTCCAGGTGCGGCCTCACCAATACCCTGTACAGTTGCAGCAGGACCTCCCTGCTTTTGTACTCCATCCCTCTCGCAATGAAGGCCAACATTCCATTCGCCTTCCTGATTACCTGCTGCACCTGCAAACTAACTTTTTGGGATTCATGCACAAGGACATCAGCCGGTCCAGGCAGCGGGCGGTCGAGGGGGTCGTTCAACCTGACTGCCTGCCTCTCTTCCGCTCTTACATCCGGTCCAGGGTGTCCTTGGAGATGGAGCACGCGGTGTCCACCGGTACGCTCGCGGCCTTCCGCGAGAGGTGGGCACCGGAGGGACTGGAGTGCATCATCACGCCCGGCAACCAAATTTTAATTTGATTTTACGTTTTAAAGTTAATTTGTTTTAATTGCCGGTGCTTTTAGTGTCCCCTTCCCTTTTATAGGGGGCACTGGGGAAAAATTGTGATTTTAGTGCCCCAAAAAAAAAACCAAAAAAAAGAAAAACACAAAAAAAAAAGAAAAAACACAAAAAAAAAACACAAAAAAGGGGGGAAAAAAAAGGGCCTTGTAAATGTCTGCTGTGTCACCCAGGTCGGGTGGCACCGTTTAATGTTTTATGTTTTCACAGATAAACTCAAAAGAGTTTCATGCACAAGGACATCAGCCGGTCCAGGCAGCGGGCGGTCGAGGGGGTCGTTCAACCTGACTGCCTGCCTCTCTTCCGCTCTTACATCCGGTCCAGGGTGTCCTTGGAGATGGAGCACGCGGTGTCCACCGGTACGCTCGCGGCCTTCCGCGAGAGGTGGGCACCGGAGGGACTGGAGTGCATCATCACGCCCGGCAACCAAATTTTAATTTGATTTTACGTTTTTAAGTTTAATTTGTTTTAATTGCCGGTGCTTTTAGTGTCCCCCTCTCCTTTTATAGGGGGCACTGGAAAAAAGGAAAAATTTGATTTTAGTGCCCAACAAAAAAAACCACAAAAAAAAAAACCAAAAAAAAAAAAAGGGCCTTGTAAATGTCTTGTGTGTGTCATCCAGGTCGGGTGGCACGGATACATGTTTTATGTTTTCACAGGTAAACTCAAAAGAGTTTCATGCACAAGGACCACTATTTGAAGGGGCTGCTCCTGAAATTCTGGCTGCACTTCAGTCCCACTCTCCTGATCTTTGGGCACCCTGTGCGGAGGGGAGCGGGTAGGTCCGAAGGCCTCCTCGTAGGACTGCTCCTGGGCACGGCCAAGGGTGCCATCAGCCGGTCCAGGCAGCGGGCGGTCGAGGGGGTCGTTCAACCTGACTGCCTGCCTCTCTTCCGCTCTTACATCCGGTCCAGGGTGTCCTTGGAGATGGAGCACGCGGTGTCCACCGGTACGCTCGCGGCCTTCCGCGAGAGGTGGGCATCGGAGGGACTGGAGTGCATCATCACGCCCGGCAACCAAATTTTAATTTGATTTTACGTTTTAAAGTTTAATTTGTTTTAATTGCCGGTGCTTTTAGTGTCCCCCTTCCCTTTTATAGGGGGCACTGGGGAAAATTGTGATTTTAGTGCCCCAAAAAAAAAACAAAAAAAGAAAAACACAAAAAAAAAGGGGGGAAAAAAAAGGGCCTTGTAAATGTCTGGAGTGTCACCCAGGTCGGGTGGCACCGTTTAATGTTATGATGTTTTGCAGGTGAACTTCAAAAAGAGTTTCATGCACAAGGACCCCCAGGTCTCTCTACACCACAGCATGTTGTAATTTCTCCCCATTCAAATAATATTCCCTTTTACTGGGTTTTTTTCCCCCCCAAGGTGGATGACCTCACATTTTCCGACATTGTATTCCATCTGCCAAAGCTTAGCCTATTCGCTTAACCTATCTAAATCTCTTTGCAGCCTCTCACTGTCCTCTACAGAACCCGCTTTCCCACTAATCTTTGTGTCATCTGCAAATTTTGTTGCACTACACTCTGTCCCATCTTCCAGGTCATCTATGTATATTGTAAACAGTTGTGGTCCCAGCACCGATCCCTGTGGCACACCACTAACCACTGATTTCCAACCCGAAAAGGACCCATTTATCCCGACTCTCTGCTTTCTGTTAGCCAGCCAATTCTCTATCCATGCTAATACATTTCCTCTGACTCTGCGTACCTTTATCTTCTGCAGTAACCTTTTGTGTGGCACCTTATCAAATGCCTTTTGGAAATCTAAATACACCACATCCATCAGTACACCTCTATCCACCATGCTCGTTATATCCTCAAAGAATTCCAGTAAATTAGTTAAACATGATTTCCCCTTCATGAATCCATGTTGAGTCTGCTTGATTGCACTATTCCTATCTAAATGTCCCGCTATTTCTTCCTTAAATGATAGCTTCAAGCATTTTCCCCACTACAGATGTTAAACTAACCGGCCTATAGTTACCTGCCTTTTGTCTGCCCCCTTTTTTAAACAAAGGTGTTACATTAGCTGCTTTCCAATCCACTGGTACCTCCCCAGAGTCCAGAGAATTTTGGTAGATTATAATGAATGCATCTGCTATAACTTCCGCCATCTCTTTTAATACCCTGGGATGCATTTCATCAGGACCAGGGGACTTGTCTACCTTGAGTCCCATTAGCCTGTCCAGCACTACCCCCCCTAATTATCTCAAGGTCCTCCCTTCCCACATTCCCGTGACCAGCAATTTTTGGCATGGTTTTTGTGTCTTCCGCTGTGAAGACCGAAGCAAAATAATTGTTTAAGGTCTCAGCCATTTCCACATTTCCCATTATTAAATCCCCCTTCTCATCTTCTAAGGGACCAACATTTACTTTAGTCACTCTTTTCCGTTTTATATATCGGTAAAAGCTTTTACTATCTGTTTTTATGTTTTGGGCAAGTTTACTTTCGTAATCTATCTTTCCTTTCTTTATTGCTTTCTTAGTCATTCTTTGCTGTCGTTTAAAATTTTCCCAATCTTCTAGTTTCCCACTAAGCTTGGCCACCTTATACGCATTGGTTTTTAATTTGATACTCTCCTTTATTTCCTTGGTTATCCATGGCTGGTTATCTTTCTCTTACCGCCCTTCTTTTTCACTGAATATATTTTTGTTGAGCACTATGAAAGAGCTCCTTAAAAGTCCTCCACTGTTCCTCAATTGTGCTACCGTTTAATCTGTTTCCAGTCTACTTTAGCCAACTCTGCCCTCATCCCACTGTAGTCCCCTTTGTTTAAGCATAGTACGCTCGTTTGAGACACTACTTCCTCACCCTCAATCTGTATTACAAATTCAACCATACTGTGATCACTCATTCCGAGAGGATCTTTTACTTGGAGATCGTTTATTATTCCTGTCTCATTACACAGGACCAGATCTAAGATAGCTTGCTCCCTTGTAGGTTCTGTAACATACTGTTCTAAGAAACAATCCCGCATGCATTCTATGAATTCCTCCTCAAGGCTACCCCGTGCGATTTGATTTGACCAATCGATATGTAGGTTAAAATCCCCCATGATTACTGCCATTCCTTTTTCACATGTCTCTATTATTCCCTTGATTATTGCCCGCCCCACCGTGAAGGTTATTATTTGGGGGCCTATAAACTACGCCCACCAGTGACTTTTTCCCCTTACTATCTCTAATCTCCACCCACAATGATTCAACATTTTGTTCATTAGAGCCAATATCATCTCTCACAACTGCCCTGATATCATCCTTTATTAACAGAGCTACCCCACCTCCTTTCCCTTCTTGTCTACCTTTCCGAATTGTCAGATACCCCTTATGTTTAATTCCCAGTCTTGGCCCCCCTGCAACCACGTTTCTGTAATGGCCACCAAATCATACCCATTTGCAATGATTTGTGCCGGCAACTCATTTACTTTATTTCGAATGCTGCGTGCGTTTAGGTAGTGTTTTAATACTAGTTTTTAAACCATGATTTTTAGTTTTGACCCCTCCTGCAGCCCCTTTATATTTATACATATTGTCCCTTCCCATCACGTTGTGGTTTACACTTACCCCAGTGCTACTCTGCTCTGTTGCCTCCTGCCTTTTGCATGCTTTCTTGGTGTTCTGTTCATCTGAGCTCTCACCCACTTTAACTAGCTCAGAGCCCTCTCCTGGGTTCCGAATACTCCTTGCATTGAGGCAACGAGCTTTCATGCTTGCCTTTTTATTACACTTTGACCATTTAGAATTTTGCTGTACAGCGGCCTTTTTGTTTTTTGCCTTGGATTTCTCTGCCCTCCACTTTTACTCATCTCCTTTCTGTCTTTTGCTTTTGTCTTCATTTTGTTTCCCTGCATTTGGTTCCCACCCCCCTGCCATATTAGTTTAACTCCTCCCCAAAAGCACGAGCAAACACTCCCCCTCGGACATTGGTTCCGGTACTGCCCAGGTGCAGACCGTCTGGTTTGTACTGGTCCCACCTCCCCCAATTCCAATGCCCTAAAGAATTTGAATCCCTCCCTGCTGCACCACTGCTCAAGCCACGTATTCATCTGAGCTATCCTGTGATTCCTACTCTGACTAGCTCGTGACACTGGTAGCAATCCTGAGATTACTACTTTTGAGGTCCTACATTTTAATTTAGCTCCTAGCTCCTTAAATTCGTCTCGTAGGACCTCATCCCTTTTTTTAAACCTATATCGTTGGTACCAATGTGCACCACGACAACTGGCTGTTCACCCTCCCATTTTAGAATGTCCTGCACCCGCTCCAAGACATCCTTGACCCTTGCACCAGGGAGGCAACATACCATCCTGAAGTCTCGGTTGCGGCCGCAGAAACGCCCATCTATTCCCCTTACAATCGAATCCCCTATCACTATCGCTCTCCCACTCTTTTTCCTGCCCTCCTGTGCAGCAGAGCCAGCCACGGTGCCATGAACTTGGCTACTGCTGCCCTCCCCTGATGAGTCATCCCCCTCAACAGTACTCAAAGCGGTGCATCTGTTTTGCAGGGGGATGACCGCAGGGGACCCCTGCACTACCTTCCTTGCACTGCTCTTCCTGCTGGTCTTCCATTCCCTAGCTGGTTGTGGACCCTTCACCTGCGGTAAGACCAACTCGCTACATGTGCTACTCACATCATTCTCAGCATAGTGGATGCTCCAGAGTGAATCCACCCTCAGCTCCAATTCCGCAACGCGGACCGTCAGGAGCTGGAGGCGGATAACTTCCCACACATGTAGTTGTTAGGGACACCGGAAGTGTCCCCGAGTTCCCACATGGTACAGGAGGAGCATATCACGTGACCAAGCTTTCCTGCCATGACTTAACCCTTAGATACACTTAAATTGGCAACAACAATGCTAAAGTTTACTCACTGTTATAGAAGAGAAAAAAGAAAAACTACTCACCAATCACCAGCCAATCACTTACCCCCTTGGCTGGGACGTCACCTTTCTATTTCTTTCTACTTCTATTTTGCCTTCTCCCTGTAGCTACACAAGCTGGGCCTCCTCCTCAACGCTGCCCGAACTCCTGCACTCACGACCTGTTTATAGGCCTCCGACCCCGGACTGTGGCCTCCTCCTCAACGCTGCCCGAACTCCTGCACTCACGACCTGTTTATAGGCCTCCGACCCCAGACTGTGGCCTCCTCCTCAACGCTGCCCAAACTCCTGCACTCACGACCTGTTTATAGGCCTCCGACCCCAGACTGTGGCCTCCTCCTCAACGCTGCCCAAACTCCTGCACTCACGACCTTTTTATAGGCCTCCGACCCCAGACTGTGGCCTCCTCCTCAACGCTGCCCGAACTCCTGCACTCACGACCTGTTTATAGGCCTCCGACCCCGGACTGTGGCCTCTTCCTCAACGCTGCCCGAACTCCTGCACTCACGACCTTTTTATAGGCCTCCGACCCCGGACTGTGGCCTCCTCCTCAACGCTGCCCGAACTCCTGCACTCACGACCTGTTTATAGGCCTCCGACCCCAGACTGTGGCCTCCTCCTCAACGCTGCCCGAACTCCTGCACTCACGACCTGTTTATAGGCCTCCGACCCCGGACTGTGGCCTCCTCCTCAACGCTGCCCGAACTCCTGCACTCACGACCTGTTTATAGGCCTCCGACCCCGGACTGTGGCCTCCTCCTCAACGCTGCCCGAACTCCTGCACTCGTCCAGCACTGCAGAATAACTATTCTTCCATGCTGTGGGAATTAAATCCCAATGACTGTACTCAGACAGAATAAAACACACTGAAAATTGCAAATATATCAACGTGTATTTTGTTGACTTAGCAACATTTGAGAAATTAAATGTTTTAACTACACTGGTTTACAATATAGCAGTGAATGTAGATTCATTAAATAGCATTGCAGACAAAACCAGTGACTTGGGGTGAAAAGGGCTACAAGAGGGGCACGGTGCAGAGAAAGCACGCTCTCCCCCGTAACAAGTGTCGCTTCGCCTGGTGCCAGGGCTCGTAGGAACAGGAGGCCATTTAGCCCATCTAGCCCATCGTGCTGTTCAATTTGATCACAGCTGATCTGTATCTTTACCTGCTTTTGCTCCAGATGCCTTGGTACCCTTGCCCAGCAAAAATATCGATTTCAGTCCTGAAAATTTCAATTGTCCCCCCAGCATTTATATAGTACCTTGTGTGACCACCAGACGTCCCAAAGCACTTTACACTTAAAGTACTTCATTGGCTGTAGTCACTGTTGTAATGTAAGAAACGCGGCAGCCAATTTTGGACAAGCAAGCTCCCACAAACAGTGATGTGATAATGACCAGATAATCTGTTTTTTTTAATGTTGATTGAGGGATAAATATTGGCCAGGACATGTAGTTGGAAGTTTTTAAAAACATGTTCAATCTGTTCATAGTCCAGACCCCCACGAGGGAGATCTGGCAGATCATGAATCCTCAAGTCTTTGTCACAGAGTGGCTGCATTTAACCATTTGACACTTTCAAACAGCAGCTGAAGTTTTTATTTATATAAATGGGTCAGACAACATTACACCTGAAGTGAAAATAAATTTGAATATACCTGCAGAATTTCACACCGCTGATATCAGACATTACCCCTGAACAATATAGATTAACCCACTACATTTATATGACACACCTGCACATCTAAAGTCGGCAGCATTAGTAAAAGTGACCATGAAGCTATTGGATTGAACCAGTTGGGTTTTTAATAACATTCATGTCCTTTAGGGAAGGAAACCGGCTGTCCTTACCCCGTCTGGGCCGATATGTCACTCCAGCCTCACACCAATGTGGCTGACTCTTAACTGCCCTCTGAAGTGGCCCAGCAAACCCCTCCGTTGTATCAAATCCCCAGTTGCAACTGTTCAAGACAACAGCCCAGCACCTCCACGCTGACCTGGCCAGTGACACACATGCCCTGAAAATTCTTTTTAAATTAAAGAGTTAAACAGCAATTAAAAACAAGCAGACCAGCTCTCCTCAGAAGTACATCATTTGATCATTCAGCAACATGGACAGCACCTGGGAATAAAGTTCAATTAGTTCAGATGACCTCTCTTCAGTGCAGTGGAAGACATTGAAACGCGCTCGCTGCCTTCAGGGAGATGTATGGACAGATTGGATCATCACAAAAGTCACATTCTAATTAGTTGCTGTGCTTAAGGTGCACTAAATGGCTTGGTTCCCTCTTGAGGCAATGAAGCAAACATTGGAGCATTGAACAGTTTCCATTCTAGTTAGCCATGCTCCCCAAGACCTGGTAGAACACCAGCATGTTGCAGAGTAAAGCTCCCTTGCTCTTCTGCAACATCCCTTAGCCAGGCCAGAAGGACACCTGCTAACAGACCAGTAACAATCCACCCAACCTGTGCGAGATGGCAGACTTTTGCAGACAGTCCATGCCACGTACCAAGGACTGGATTAAGATGGGCCGGCTCCATTAATCGCTGGCTCATTACAGTGAGCAGAGGGAGACCATCATCAGCTTCCCACTGGGGTAGATTCAAACCAGAGTCTGTGGGGACAATGTGCTGAAGCCCCCAACTCTCATCACCATTAACAAGCAAAACACTGCTGCAATGCAATTAAGTCACAGAGTTTATTTAAATATTCTTCAACATGAAGCTTCTGTACATGAACTTTAAATAGCTGTTTACAACAGAAAGTCGGGCACGTGATGTGAAGCCCAGCGTTAAAATTGAATCTCAGCGAACGCAAACAAACGCTCATACTTAGTATTTTGAAACGTCCAATTGCGGCTTCCAGTGGAAGCAACACCAAATTCATTATCCAGCATACGGAGGCTTTCTAAAAACGGCTCATTACTTTATAAATGACACCGTTCCATCTCTTAAATATGCAAAAGTAAATTTCTAATGCAGAGCACAAAAGCAGACCGAGGCTGCTAATACTGTACAAGAGCTGGACATTGGGAAATAGTTTATATAAAAAACACAACCTGCCTCATGACTGCAAGCACCTAAAGCACACCAGTGTACAAAATATACAAAAGCATTAAGATATAAAAGTTCCAAAGATGCAAGACCACCTGCTCCGCACTGCTCGTGGAATCCTGTAGTCTGTGTTGGCGGTTATGATTAAATGCTGCATCACAAAGCCCAGTAGAGCAAGCATCAAACCGAATACTTTAAACTGTTTCTCTCTCTTTAAAAAAATTCAAACTTGGCTTATTGCTTCAGCCACGGATGAGCGGCAACCGCTGCCTTGCTCCGATCTCCGTAATCGTACAGCAGCTCCTCGCCCATTGTGATGTCCCGAGAGGCGACAAGGATAAGGTGTGGGCTCCCGTCGATGTCGTGTAACTTGGTTTGACAGTTCCCGCTCTTGCTGTGGTTGATCAGTCGACCGAGTCGTGTCGTTTCCTTCGTTGCATCCACGCTACAAAACAAATTACATTTAAAAACTTAAAATATTTAGGAAAAATATCCTCAAAGAGATCATAAACACTGTGGGAGAACAGGACAGAGCACAGTTAGAGAATGTGTAGCACAGAAACAGGCCATGTGGCCCAGTGGGTCCGTGCCAGCATTTATACTCCACACCAACCTCCTCAAACCCATCAACGTATCCTTCTATTCCTTTCTCCCTCAAGTACTTATCTAGCTTCCCCCTTAAATGCATCCGTGCCTCAATTACTTTACGTGGTAGCAATTTTAAACCACTCTCTGGGTAGAGATTGGACAAGTGCACGATGTCTGGGTGAAGAAGTCTGAATAGTGCATGATTGCCAGCAATTTTAGCTGCCGGTCTCGAGACGACACCTCCCTACAGATGAGGAAGAGGCAGCAGACCAAAGCTTGCTTCATCTTAAAAACAGAAAAAAAAAAGAGAGCTGTCAAAATGAACATTTTGACAAAAGGCTCCACTGATCACCCTCACCAGTGGAACCAATTAGTGACTCATACCCCACACATCACTGAAAGCTGCATCATCGGCAGGGGGGGGGGGGGGGTGGTGATGTAAAATCTGCCAATAAAACCATTGTATGTGCAGAGACAGCTCTTTCCATCTTTGCTGCCAGGGAGGAATGGCTGAGGCCAGGACAATGGAGTCCGTTTAATAAACGGATGGATGCTTTAATGGGGAGATGGCAGAGATTGGCCTTCTGGAAGAGATGCTCAGATGAGCCAAAGTCCATTAGATATTTAAAAATAAAGTACTGAGGTGTAAAAGCAGCAAGGGTCCAGACTTTCCACAGTAAATGCAGCCCCATGAGGAGGAGCTTGCAATGCACATCCCAGCTCGGCCGGACGCAAGATTACACTGGACTAACTACACAATCGGCAGGTAGAAAGTTTCCATGGCAACCGAGGAGACCGCTCACTGAGTATGCAGCTGTAGTCCTGCCAGCACTCTGCACTATATGGGGATTCACCCAGTTGGGTATGGCATAGGCCCAGATTTTGAGACATGACATGTCTGCACCAGTGAAACTGGGGCTTAAAACAACAGATGCAAAATACTGCGGATGCTGGAAATCTGAAATAAAAATAGAAAATGCTGGAAACGCTCAGCAGGTCGGGCAGCACCTGAGGCGAGAGAAACAGAGTTAACGTTTCAGGTTGTTGACAGTTCTGATGAAAGGTCATCGACCGGAAACGCTGACTTTATGCTGAGTATTTCCAGCATTTTCTGCTTTTACTTAAACAACATAATCAATTGTCTTTTAAAATTTGCCTCCGTACAAGTAATGAAGGATAAAATATCGCTGGCTGTCAGTCAGAGGCAGCAGGGCCGAGAGTTGGGACGTGGGGCCAGCACTGGCACAGCCTCGATGTTCTTCAATCACAGAAACCTATGGCACAGGAGGCCACCATTCGGCCCATCGTGTCTGTGCCGGTGAAAAAGAGCTATCCAGCCTAATCCCTCTTTCCAGCTCTTGGTCCATAGCCCTGTAGGTTACAGCACTTCACGTGCACATCCAAGTACTACTCCAGCCTCGAACAATCCCTGTCCAGAGTCCCTACAGACGACAAACTGATCTACTTCGGCGACTTCAACGCCAGTCAGTAAGGACACAGACCTCTGGGGAGGCGTGATCGGCAGAGAGAGGGGAAAGGGAAAACCAACTCCAGCAGTACCCTGCTCCTGACAAAATGTCTAGAACACGACCTTGTCATCACCAACACCTTGTTCCGTCAGAGGGACAAGTACAAGGCCTCATGGCAACACCCTCGCTCCAAGCACTGGCACCTGCTAGGCTAAGTCATTGTCTGAGGAAGGGACCGCAAGGACATGCGCATCACCCGCGCCATGACAGGAGCCGATGATGCTGGATGGACCATCGCCTAATCCGCTCCGGCATTATCAATATTGCCCCAAAGCAGCGACGGCAACAGAAGCAATGCCGCTGAAAAATCAACGCTGGAGCACTCAAAGGCCCAGTTAAGAAAGCCTTTAGCAGCCAGCGCCTCACTGCCAACCTGGCAACTCTCGATGACCCTGAGACGCAGAGTGCCCACAGCGCCTGATCTGCCCTCAAGGCCACCATAACCAGTGCCTGCGAAGAAACGCTCGGTCATCCAACCAGGAAACACCAAGACTGGTTTGACGAGAATGACCAGGAGATCCAGGAGCTAATAAGCCGCAAGTGTAAGGCATTTCTGAACCTAAAGCAGCAACCCAACTTGGGAGCAGCAAAGCAGCTCTACAGGCGGCTGAAGGCCGAGGTCCAACAAAAAACTCGCGACCCAAAGAATAGATGGTGGATGGAGAAAGCACAGGATTCAGCAGCTGGCCGACAGCCATGACGTGCGAGGATTCTTCACCGCAGTTAAGTCTACCTACGGCCCAAGAACCCAAGGCCCCACCCCACTGCTGGCCAAGGACGGAGAGGCACTCAATAAGGACACCGAGGCAGTCAGGAATCGCTGGAAGGAGCATTTCGAAGACCTCTTTAACCACGACTCCATCCCGCAGCATGCTACCCGCCACCATCTCAGCAAAACCCCAGCCCAGCACGAGGTAGAAAAGGCCATCTGTCAGCTCAAGAACAACAAGGCATCAGGAGCAGATAGAATCCCCGCCGAGGTACTAAAGTATGGCGGAGAAGCACCATTGGCACGAAAGCATGACCTCATCGCTCTTCTCTGGAAGGCGGAGAGCAGGCCAGGAGATCTCGGACATCGTAATCGTGAACATCTTCAAAAAAGGGGACAAGTCCGACTGTGGCAACTACAGAGGAATCTCCCTACTGTCGGCCACTGGGAAAGTCATCGCTAGAATCCTCCTCAATCGTCTTCTCCCTGTGGCTGAAGAGTTCCTCCCAGAGTCACAGTGCGGATTCCATCCACTAAGGGGTACAACGGACATGATCTTCACCGCGCAACAGCTACAAGAGAAATGCAGGGAACATCGCCAACCCTTGTACATGGCCTTCTTTGACAAAGGCCTTTGACAATGTCAATTGTGAGGGTCTATGGAGCGTCCTCCTCCATTTCGGCTGCCTCCAAAAGTTTGTCACCATCCTCCGCCTACTCCATGACGACATGCCAGCCATGATCCTGATGAACGGATCCATCACAGACCCAATCCACATCCGGACCGGGGTCAAGCAGGGCTGCATCATCGCACCAACTCTCTTCGCGATCTTCCTTGCTGCAATGCTGGAGTGGAACTAAACTACAGAACCAATGGAAACCTGTTCCACCTTCGTCGCCTCCAGGCTAGATCCATGGTCTTCCCATCCTCGGTCATCGAACTACAGAACGTGGACGACATTTGCGTCTGCGCACAAAGGCCGAACTCCAAGCCATAGTCAACATGTTCACCGAAGCGTACAAAATCATGGGCCTTACACTAAACATCCGTAAGGCAAAGGTCCTCCAGCAACGAGAACCCGCCACACAGCACTGCTCCCCGGTCATCAAAATCCACGGCAAGACCATGGACAACGTGGACCATTTTCCATACCTCGGGAGTCTATCAGCAAGGACAGACATTGATGAAGAGGTCCAACACTGCCTCCAGTGTGCCAGTGCAGCCTTTGGTTGCCTGAGGAAGAAAGTGTTTGAAGACCTCAAAGCTGGCACCAAGCAGCAGTGACACCTGCCCTCTGATATGGCTCAGAGACGTGGACTATATGCAGTAAACACCTCAAAGCCCTGGAAAAGTACCACCTGCACTGCCTCCACAAGATCCTGCAAATCCACTGGGAGGATAGACGCACCAACATCAGTGTTCTCGCTCAGGCCAACATCCCCAGCATCGAAGCACTGACCACACTCCACCAGCTCCGTTGGGTGGGCCACATCGTCGGCATGTCCGCCTGACACGAGACTCTCTAAGCAAGTGCTCTACTCAGAAGTACTACATGGCAAGCGAGTCCCAGATGGGCAGAGGAAATGTTTCAAGGACACCCTCAAAGCCTCCTTGATGAAAAAGTGCAATATCCCCACCGGTACCTGGAAATCCCTGGCCCAAGACTGCCCAAAGTGGAGGAAGAGCATCCGGGAGGGCGCTGAGCACCTCAAGTCTCATCGCCGAGAGCGTGCAGAAACCAAGCGCAGGCAGCGGAAGGAGCGTGCGGCAAACTAGTCCCACCCTCCCTTTCCCTCAACCACTGTCTGTCCCACCTGTGACAGGGACTGTAATTCCCACATTGGACTGTAGAGTCACCTGAGAACTCACTTTTAGAGTGGAAGCAAGTTTTCCTCGATTGAGGGACTGCCTGTGATGACTTTTTAAATGCGATGTGGTTTTCTGCCTCTACCATCCTTTCAACGTTCACAAGATTTTCGATAATCTTCAGAACCTACTAGCTGACCTCCTGTGGCATTGCACACAGAGGGGGTTTGGGGTAATTTTAACTTTTATCGCCCCGTTTTACACTGTGCTTGATTTTTTATTGCGCAGCGATAAGTTAAAATTACCCCAGGGAATGCCAACCAAGTGTGCGGGCAGAACTAATGCATAAAATGATCACTGCTGGCAGGAGGGTGTCATTACAGAGTGACACGTTTACATCGGCAGGCTGCATTCTAATGGACACAGCAATTTATCATGGAAAAGGTGACAAGAGGTGCATCCAAATGCAAGATTCTTATATACACAACAGTGCTATCAGAGTGAATTCAGCATTAGTAGTGACAGCATTGTGCATTTGTGTTGAGCTAACGGCAAAGAAAGGAGAACAGGCTAACAAATACACAAGGAAACAGACAGCACATGCAGGAGGGGGGCTCACCAGTAAGTTTTACTGAGGTATTGAAAGTAGTACATGTAGCAGCCAGTGGAGGGATCCTGTGCATATTTAGCCTCGCGATTCTTTGCGACTGGAAATTCAATGAGGTCCCCATGGTACTCCACCACAAACTCTCCACGCTGAAAGGATTTCGTGGCCACCACACCACGACCCTTTCCGTCAATTATACCAACCTGTGAGAATGGGAGGAGGTAGCCGTTAGAACAGCATTTACCCAATAGCATCGCTGATTAGCCACAGGCGAGGCTACAGACACGTTTTAGCCAATGCGCTAACTTTAGTAGAAAACACTTCACATACAATCCAGGTAAATACACTTTACACGTGTATAAATGTACTTAAAACATCTATATGTTCAGTAACCAAGGAAGTAAGGCACACAAATGATCAAAAACACTTGAACAATCAGCTTTCCATCTTGCCAATAAAACGGTTAAAATACTATGTTGTCCATTACTGTTGTGGCATTCCCCATGCCCCAAACCGTAGGTACCCGAGAATGCCAATTAGTGCCAGTTTTGTGCGGGCCCAAATCCACTACGCACTGGATCACTGGTCAAGCTACTTGACAGAGCACCCTTACAGCCGATTACACAATGCCATTCCACCAGCCTGGGCTGGGTTTTAACCCATGACTCAGAGGTGAAGGGCCCAGCCCCCTGCCGCCCAGATCCCCAGGCAAGTCAACTTTTAATGGTACACTTTCCCACATCTCAAAAGTTACCTTCATTCCTTCTTCCTTCCCGTTCAGAATCAGTTCATCGATTATTTTCTTTTCTTCGGACTATTGGAAAAACAAGAGAGAGCAGATTGAGTGGACAGATCTTTGGACTTTCCAATGTCTGTCTGTTCATTGCGCAGCAACAGACACAACCTGACCCACAGCATGGAGAGCGAGAGACAGGGCTGGAAATTCTGACCCGACCCTTTGTGCTGCACCAAGAGTTCCAAATAAAAATTTACCTTCAGCTGCCCTTCACACTTGCGACAACTCCTCCGGATGGGATAGTAATCGGTGACCTTGTGATACCGGCTCGCTGGGCTTTTCACACTGACGGGGAGGAAAAAAAGGAAGAATTTGCTTATAGGAGAAAAGTCAGAAGCAGCACAGTTGCTGCAGGATGGAAGCCAGAGAGTGAAAAATCCACACAAATAGCTTGCAAGTCTTCATTCATTTATTTATTTATGGGATGTGGGCGTCGCTGGCAAGGCCGGCATTTATTGCTCATTCCTAAAGGCCCTCGAGAAGATGGTGCTGAGCTGCCTTCTTGAACCGCTGCAGTCCGTGTGGTGAAGGTGCTCCCACAGTGCTGACTTTGTCAGCCACCTCCATCTGCTAAATAACTAAACACGAGTGACTTCCCCAGCCCAGCACGTGGCTCAGGGGAGACAAACACACCAGCAGTAAGATCCCAGATGTGATCCTTGGTTTGGGCCGAGTCCGCCGATTGCAGCCAGGGTGCTCCAACTGGACCGAGTGTTTGAGCTATTTCTGATTTGTGATAATCACCAGCCTCCCATGGTCTGTAAAATTACTAAAGTAGAAAATAAATACGGGGTGGTACCGTGGGTACTGTACCAACACATCCCATCACGGGGGGGGGGGGGGGGGGGAAACTATGCTCACATTCACATCACCCCGAGCAGAGGCTCCCGTGAGTCCCTGAAAGGGGGACAGAAGTGCAGTCAGGCTGCGACACTTACCCCGGCTGCCCAG
The DNA here is from genome assembly GCF_044704955.1 of Pristiophorus japonicus. NCBI lineage: Eukaryota > Metazoa > Chordata > Chondrichthyes > Pristiophoridae > Pristiophorus > Pristiophorus japonicus. Next base: position 240,928,891 of record NC_091984.1, on the reverse strand, counting down.
AGCCACCCGATCTTACAAACACAGAAATTTAGAATCTTACAGCACAAAAGCCATTTGGCCCATCGTGCCTGTACCAGCCCTTTGAAAGAGCGGTCCGATTCATCTCCATAGCTCTGCAAATTTTTCCTTTTGAGGTATTTACCCAATTCTCTTTTGAAAGTCACTATTGAATCTTCTTCCACTGCCCTTTCATGCAGCGCATTCCCGATCACATCCCTGCGTAAAAAAAATTCTCATCTCCTTAAATCAGTAATCTCTGGTTACAGACCCTCCCATCAGTGGAAACCGTTTCTCCTTATCTGCCAAAACCCCTCATAATTATTAAACACCGAGATGATACCCCTCGCTGGAGGGGCCAAAGCTCAAACACAGATGAACAGCATCGGTGAAGAGTTTAACTTACGGCGTGCGTTTCGGAGGCTTCCCTTTACCCTTCCTTCGAACAGGTTTTGCGTTTATTTTAGCGCCGCTCTTTCCCACAGAAAGCCCAGCAGCAGCCTTGTCCTTTCTTGCGGTTTCACCGCCGGTGTGTGCGATGGTTGCTGCTGTCCCTGCTCCTTCCTCACGGACCACGTTTCTCTCACTGTTCAGCTCCTTACTGCACTCAGTGGACCCGTCAGCACTGAGCACACAAACGTTCTGTTCATCTGCAGGAACAACAGATCTGAAAATTACAAGCTTAAACTACTTAAAAAAAAATTAAAACAAAGGATCAATTCAAAATGAACAGTTCTCACACAGTAACCAGTTTTAAATGTTTGCTGTAGCCAAACTATGATAAAAGGACCAAATCTCTTATCAAGACAAAGGGCCTGAATTTGCGACCCCTATGGGTGCGTACGTGCACATAGGCACCCCGCAAATTCCGGGTTTAGGCCTGTGAAGCGCACGTGCCTAAACCCAGAACTTGCAATCTGTCAAGAATCCTCTTGACGGATCGCACTCACTCAAAGGGCCTCTACGGGTGGAGAGTTGGGCTAGTTGACAAACTCCTGCCCAGCGAATGCCCTTCAATTTCTTACGACTGATAAAAGCAGGAGTGAGGTCTGCTTTTATCAGAGCAAGACTTTTAAAGTACAGAAAAATATAATTTTAAAAATAATTTTAACATTTAATATCCTGTTAATTTTATTTTGTTTAAGACCTGTTAAAATATTTAAATTTATTTTTCAAAATATAAATGTTTTGTTTAAAATAATTAATTAAATTCCATTTTTATTAATTTGAAATATGTGATTTAAAAAAAAAGTTATTTTCAGTGATTGTGCTTTTGGGGATATTCCCATTTGTACTCATGGTGATTCCATATACTGGAATTCGCCATTAAGTAGATTTGGGAATACCCCAACTCTGATAGGTTGGGCCGGCCCATGCGATTCCAGTGATGCGTACAAAACACTTAGGATCCTGGGATACGTGGGCCTCTATGCAGGCCTTCGCAGAGAGAACCAGGACCAGAAGTCTCCGAACTCCATGAGCCAAGTACTTTTGCAGAAATTTCTGAGCTCGGAGGCAGCAGTTTCCGACCACAATTTCTGGGCCTATGACCAAAACGGGAAGTGAAGAGATGAAACTAACCCAATAGTAATTGGACAAATACTTGGAGAAACTTGCCGGGCCACGGGGAAAGAACAGGGGGAGTGGGACTAATTGGACAGCTCTTCCAAAGAGCCGGCACAGGCATGACGGGCCGAATGGCCATCTTCTCTGCTGTATAATTCTATAAAATTAATATTTCTCGGGATACAACCACCCTAGTTCGTGACCCCAACATTTAGCACAGATGTTGGAAATTGAAACATACAAAGCAAAGCCTCAGTGGTCATTGAAATCCTGATTGATTCTCTCAACAGTTCTTGGGTTGAGTGTAATGGATGTGAAACAATAATTCTAAAATATCAGAACAAAACAGAAATCAGAAACAATTTTGTTTTTGTAGCGGGTTAATTTCTCCTCGTTGCCAAAGACTAAACCGAAAGCTATTTCTAGGACCGCGACAGTAACCTTTGTAACTTCTCCCTGGTCCGTGCGGTGCCTGGAGAACTTCTGCAGCCGTTAGTGCAGCAGTTTTCATACGCGAAGGAGCTGCAAGGTTACACGCTGATGAATACCTCCAAGCTAACCTAAATCATTAGCCCGCAGAAGGCAGGGGTAACAAAGTCGACCTTCACCCACTGCCGCAGAACAGACTAGGGGCACCAGTTTATCGGCATGAATCAAGGGCCAGTGGAGTCTGGCTGGAATAAATAATTCTGCGAATAGGTGGCTAGACAAGCAGCTGGAAATCTGACCAATAAACCTACTCTCAAACACTACAAGCTTGTGTTGGATATTTGACGGTGAAGTGTTGTGCTCGGCTGGAATGTATGGTGTCGAGTTTCTGTTTAGCACTGCTGCAAAGCCTGGAGGTGCTAATGTTACACTATAACCAGAGTCAAAGCCGAGCCCAACCCTGGAGAGAATTCACACAAAACCACTAATCGAGCTCTTTAAAATGATAAAAGGGATATGATAGGGTAGAGAGAGAAACTATTTCCTCTGGTGGAAGAGTCTAGAACAAGGGGGCTTAACCTTAAAATTAGAGTCAGGCTGTTCAGAGGTGACATAAGGAAGCACTTCTTCACACAAAGGGCAGCAGAAATCTGGAACTCTCTCCCTCAAAATATTCTGGATGCTGCAGGTTAATTGGAGCTTTCAAGACAGAGATCGTTAGATTTTTGTTCGGTAAAAGTATCAATGGATATGGATCAAAAGTAAATGAGTTGAGGTACAGATCAGCCACGATCTACTTGAATGCCCAGCAGACTCGAGGGGCTGAATGTCTCGAGTTCCACTTTGGTTTGACAAGATTGATCTCTAAAAATCAAGTTGGAATAAATTTATTTAAGTAGTTAGAGCTGAGGCACTCGCTATGTGGGTGTTTGAATTTTAAGCTGGAGCTCTCTCCTACGCAGGAGAATTTTAGTCAAAGCCAAGCATCCTACACAAGGGAGGCCTGGCTCGACGCCATGCTCAGCAACCAGTCACAGGCCATTATTAATGCACCATCAATGCATAGTATGGAACAGGCAAAAGTATGGGCCATTCAACTGGTATCTTCTCCATCCTACTCAAAATAAACTCTCTGATCATTACATTACATTACATCTGCACATTGATAGAAAGTGTGGCTAACATCTCGAGTATCCTGACCACAAGGATTGTCAGGATCCCAATTCCAGTGGTCTACTACCATGTCTTTCTAAATTGTATGGTGGAAATGGAATTATTAGCCCTACTAAGCAACACTAGGTTTGGTGTCCTGCACCAACCATTACAGCATTACTGTAAATTAAAAAGCCGTTTTAAACTAAAGTCGCTTGCTTTCTTTACAGAAACACTCACGAAACATGCGCAGCTGTTAACCTCACGTACCTCCTTCCTCTTTCTGCATTTCACATTTTACAGTACATTTGACTTGAAACTTCATTTGATTACTTGAAGCAACAGAGTTTTCATCTTGTAGCGGGGCCCGAGGAGCAGGGGTTTTTGCAGGGCTTAAGTGCTGAAGGATCTTTGATTTAACGCGCACATTCTCCTGGCGAAACACACACATTGGTTAGGAAGAAAGGGCAAGAACTTGTATTTATGTACACTGTAGCATCTTCTCGTGTCCTCTGGATGTTCCACTGCTTCACAACCAATGAATTACTTCAGTAATGCTTCAATGTAGACAAACGCGACAGATAATTTGCACGCAAGATTTCGCACACAGCAATAAGATCAACTAAACAACCACCTCAAACAAACAATGAGATAATGTTTATATTAGAGAGCGACAGGCAATAGGCATCGCTGCTTGTAAATAAGCAAAGATCAGTTACTGGGGTAGGGAGGAGTTACCACATTGTAAGCTAGCTGGAACATCCCACTCTTTTTAAAAAAAAAACACCAACATCTTGAAGGAAAGAATTAATTTTAATGAGCATTTATAATTTTTGCAGCCCAAAAAAAATAAAGTACTGCATCATGAACTAACAGTCGAAAAAGAATGTCAAAAGGCACTTCACAGAACTGCAACCGGACAAAAATTGACAGCACAATGTTTAAATCGATGGAATGTCAGTACAAAATATTCAGCAATCTTCACATTTTATTGATAAACCACAAAATTTTTTTAAAAAGTACAAACTACAATTAAATTTTAGGTTTCAAGTGATACCCACAAGCCTTGAACCAACTCTAAATCATTAACCGAGTTGAATGTTTCCGGTACTATTAATACTTTCATTCACACCAAAACTACAATTCCAAGTATTTTCCCTGTAGACTAGATTATCTCAATGTGAAAACAGCGCAGGACTATGTATACTGGAGCTACTGTATGGCATACAATGCAAAGGATGATCTTACAACTTTACTGACAAATTTGCATGAAAAAAATCTCAAATATATCCTAATTTCACAGGTGGGATTATATCAATTACAGACTTTGCAGTCCGTACAAATGTCAAGCATTAAACCAGAAACTTGCCAGGATGGTTTATCAAAATACACCGAGAAATAATTAAAAGCATCAGGTTTTTCCAAGTCTGCTCGGTGCTTCAGTACGGTTACATAAAGCCAATCCTGTACTTACTGTTAAAAAGCCTCTGTCATTTTCCCCATTGACCAAACCACCTGAAGTGCTGCGTCAGAGATAAGCAGTAGCTCGGTTTGTATTTATTTTGTAGGAAGAGGCAGATTGAGACGCACAGCAGATGTGTCTCACATTGACTGGATTGAGCCACGTGAACACCCATCTATGTCTGTTGCAGCTGTTTATTGCTGGCGTTTCAGGATCACATTCCCTAATTCAATCCATTAATAACTAGAGTAAGTGAGGAAAGATTAAAAGAGGAATTTGAATGAGCATACAACCCCTCAGAATTATTAACCATTTTGGGGTGGGAGGGAAATCACATTCTGCAATTTATCCATGAGAATCACTTGCCAGGGGCATCGACTGTACTAAGGGGCTGGGGAGGAAGAGCAAAGGGGCTGGAGTGGGGAGCCCTGCTTATGGAGAGAGGTTCCCTGTGGAGAAGGAGGGAAGAAGCTGATGAGATAGCTCACCCCACTGTGAGCCCATCACTCCCAAGAACCAGTCAAGCAACAGCACTTTTTGCAGCGGTTCAAGGAGAAGGCTCCCACCTCCTCAGGGCAATCCGGCTGGGCGATAAATGCCAACCTTGCCCACAAAGAGAATCTTTATTTTTATATTTTTTTTTTAAAAGAAGGGGGAAAATATCAGATGTAAAGCCACATTATTTTCAGAATTTAATTTTACAAAAAGTCAACTTTATTTTCTTGATGATTATTTATGCTGGTTTCTGATTTTAATAGTTATTAACTTCACCCTTTTTTTTAAAAAAAAAGGTTTTAATATAAAATACAAGTTTACATCAGAATTAGGAGTAGGCCCTTCGGCCCCTCGAGTCTGCCCCGCCACTCAGTAAGATCCTGGCTGATCATCGCCCGCTTTCCAGCATCGACACAGGCCGGCCACCCCTCCGGTCCCCAATACACAAACATCTATCGATCGGAGCCTCGGACACCGAGAATCCCAAGTGATCAATAATCCAGTCAGGGCAGTGGCTCAAGCCTTCCCCCGCCCTTAGGCCGCATCCCCGGCCTCTGCTCATCCGGCGAGCGGGGAAACGGTGCTCCGAACACCCAGACAGCCGCCCGGGGCCCCCTCTCCGCCCCGCCGGGCCCGCCACACCTACCTCGCTCATGGCCCGCTGCTGGTTCTCCTTGGCCGCCGCGGCCTTGCCGGCTCCGGCTCCTCCTCCTCCTCCTCCTCCTCCGCCGCCGCCGCCGCCGCCGCCGCCACTTCTTTTCTGCGCCCTTGGAGCCGCGGCCTTGGTTTTCCCTGAGGGATTAAAACATGTTTGAGATGAAGCTCAGCGCATTGCCAGCGAGCGCAGGAGCATGGTCGGAGGGGAGGCCGAGGCCGAGGCCGGGCGGTGCGGGGATTGCCTGACGGAAAATCTGGTCTCGGGGCCTAACCGCGCGCATTTACCGTATTTACCCCAAAACACCGGCCGCTGAAAGCCGAGCGAACAGCAGCGCCGGCCGGCCGCCAGGTGGCGCATTCTACACAGCGGCAACAGAAATGACACATTTACATTAAATAACAAATAGAAATCAAACATTTTTACCCATTTTTTTTTACTGTAAATAATTTACTAAATAAATAACTGGAAAAAAAAAACAACAAGTTCCACCACTCTTGATTGCAGAACACACAATTTTTAAATTACTGCAAACAGAGCATCTCAGCACCCTTCAAAAAAAAAACATTTAAATGAACATTCTACCCCGCAGCCTAACTTTATTTTACCCCGCCTCCGATTGGATAGAGCGTGCTGGTAACGCGGGACGCCACGCCGGAATCCTCAGCGGCCGTTGGACAGGAGAGCTGTCGGTCACAGGCATGCCCCGCCCCACCTCCCACCCACGGACACAACGGCGCTTCTCCATCAAGTTAGGCTGATCCCCGCAGCCCCGGGGATTTTGAATTACGCGCTGGTTTTCTATTGGCCGCGTTGACGTCAGGGCGGGCGCGGATTGGCTGGAGCAGGGGGACGAGAGGCGAGAGAGGAGGAGGAGGAGGAAGGGGGGGGGGATTTACTCCCTCTGGGGACGTCACGTGACCGCGGATTGCCGCCGGTGATTTGGGGGAAGATTTTTTTTTAAATTTTTTTTTTTATTTATTAAAAAAAAAAGAAACATAAATTCAACCCAAAAAAAATTATGTCCCCTCTCTTAAGCGGTGCCGTGGTCGGTCGGATTCCGGTGGCGCGGCGTGCGGCTGAAGCGGCCGGCAGCCCGGAGCCCGGGCGGGCGGGCGGGCGCTCGGGGGAAAGGCGGCCGGCCGGCGGTCACGTGATGGGAGATGGCGGCGGCGGCGCCTGAGATGGCGGCGAGCGGCTAGCGAGCGGACGGTGCGCGCCTCAGTCCCCGCCTCAGCGCAGCGGTGAGTGCCCAGCGCCGCTTCCCTCCCTCCCTCCCTCCGTCCCCCCACACACACACAATTGTACCTCAACCCACCGCCAACCCGACCGGCGGAGAATCGGCGCGAGTCTGAGGTAAAATCCCGAGGGGAAGAAAAAGGGCCGTTTTCCTTGTCATTTATATATTTTTTTTAAAACACAAAATCCGCTCCTGAGGCGATCGGTCAGGCGCCGCTCGGTCGGCTGGCAATTTAGTTTTTTTTTTGTTAATTCGCTTCTCGTGCGGGCGGCTCTCGCGATCCCCGCAGGCCGGGTCTTTTTGTGTGTGTGTGTGAGAGAAATGTATTTATATATAATTTTACAGACAAAAGAGAGAGAAAAAGGCTGGTGTTTTTGGGTCAATACTGGGCGTGAGGCGGCCGGGCCTTGCTCTGCTGGAACTCCAGCCTCCGTGTGTGTGTGTGGGAGGAGGAGGGGGAGCGGGGCGATGCTTTATTTTATTTCAGTTTCCCTTTTGCTGAAAGACTCCGAGTTTGGGCCACGCTTGCCTCGAACCACCATTACGCAGCCATAAAACAACCCGGAAGTTTGCTGTGTGTGTGTGTACGGAGCACGTGTTATCAGCAGAAGGTTAAGGTTTCACTCTCTCTCTCTCTCTTTAAATTGTCTTTTTCTCTTTCCCCCTCCCTTCCTCTCTCCTTTTCGTGTTCTTTTTCCTCCCTCCCTCCCCCCCTGAATGTAAGTCGTGTTGCACTTTGTTTGCCCCTCCCGGGGGCGGTCGCGGCGTTGACTATTTTAACCGCCCTGAGAATGTTTATCTTTGTATGATGTGAACAGCCAGGGTTCCAGAATTGGACAGCGAGGGCTGTAAACAAAGTTCCCCGACTCCAGGGGGGCTGGGGGCTGGGGGCTGGGGCTGGGCCCTCGCTCAGGAGGAGGGAAACATGTTCTGGACGGGGAACCAGAAAAGTTGGGGACTTTTTCTTCTGTGTGTGTTTTTGTTTGTTTTTAATTAAATGGACGGAGCCATACCCCCCCCCCCCCCCAATCTCCCTCAAAACAAAAACGTCGGGTTGTTTGACCTGTTTCAGTCTGCTGTTTTTGCAAGGGCTAACCTTCAAATCCCCGGGTGTATAACTCCCCCCCCATTGCAGAGAGAAATAACCACTCTGGTTCATACATTGTGTCTTGACTTTTTTTTAAAAAAAAACAAGACGTGTAGGTTGGGAATGGGACGAAGACGGCGTGGGAAAGAGTTTGAAGGTTTTTATTGACACCTTGAGTTTGTTTGCTTTTGATCGTGTTCCCAGTTTTGTGCTCTGGATTAGTTTGAAGGGAAAGTGTAACACGCAGGGATGAGAGAAACTGGGTGTTTTGCTGGAACTCCTGCCCTTCGAATGCGGGGGTAAGAGGGGAGGTCCACAACCCTCAATTACTGATGACCTTATGCTCAACACGTGGACAAAATGTTTTTCTTGATTGACTCCTTGAAAAAGGTTATGAAAATCTAAAAGAGTTTCATAACCTTTTTCAAGGAGTCAACGCCATCTATGGACAATGGAGCACTGGATTGAGTTTATTATTTATGGATTTAAATATCTGGGCAGGTTCCAGTTAAGTCATGTTTAGGTCCTTGAATATCTCTGGCTACAGTGTAGATGTTTTCTCAACAGGATGCTTTTTGACTTAATATTCTGTCATCAAGATTTTTAGATTATTCATTCAAAAGTGTAAAAACAGTCGCTGTTTTCATGTTTTGCATACAAGAAAGTTGTTTAATCTGTGTAATTATTTTGTTAATTTGGCCATTTGGTGGGCTATATGTTTTTTTTTGTTTGGTGTGGATAACACTGACAAGCCAGTTTTACCCATCCTTCATGTCACAGCGGGCAAGGGTGGCAAATCCATCCCTTAATGTCCCAATAGGGTTTTTCTGACAATCTAGCAATTTTCTCTCTGTTCGACAAGACCTTATAGCAGCCCGTCTCCGTTCCCTTTGTCATTTTCTCTCCCGCATTCCAAAATAAAAAGCTTCTAAGTAAATTTAATGTTGCCACAATAGAAATACGTTGCACTCTTGACCAAGAAGTTCAGTTCAACAAAAACTGATCAGATACAGCCTTTTTGGATGTATTATATAATTGCTTTGCTCTGCTGTCATTGGGGCAAGGACCTATCGAGAGATTTTTTCCATGGATGTGCCCCAATTCTTGAGAGTTATGAGTAATAACTTGTATTTATATAGCGCTTTTAACGTAGTTTAAAAAGTCCCAAGGCGCTTCACAAGTGTTACAGACAAATAGATAAATTTGACACCGAGTCACAGAAGAAATTAAGGCAGATGCTCAAAAACTTATTTAAAGAAATAGGTTTTAACGAGCGTCTTAAAGGAGGAAAGAGAGGCGGAGAGATTTAGGGAGGGAGTTCTAGAGCTTAGGGCCCAGGCAACTGAAGACCGGTCTACCGATCGTTGAGCAGTTATAATGAGGGATGTTCAAGAGGCCAGAATTTGAGGAGTGCAGACATCTTGTGGGATTGTGAGGCCGAAAAATAGGGAGGGACAAGTCCATGGAGTGATTTGTAAACAAGGATGAGAATTTTGAAATCGAGGTGTTTTTTAACTGGGAGCCAATGTAGGTCAGAAAGCACAGGGGTGATGGATGATTTTGACTTGGTGCAGGTTAGTACACAGGTTGCTGAGGTTTGGATGACTTCAAGTTTACGTAGTGTGGAAGGCTGGCCAGGAGTGAGCTGGAGTAGTCAAGTCTAGAGGTAACAACGGCATGAATGAGGTTTTCAGCAGCAGAAGAGCTGAGGCAGGGGCGGAGGCGGGCAATGTTACGGAAGTGGAAAAAGGCTGTTTTAGTTATGTTGCGGATATGTGGCTGGAAACTCATTTCAGGGTCAAATGTGACACCTACGTTGCGAACAGTCTTGCTCACCCTCAGATTGATGCTAGGACGAGGGATGGAGTCAGTGGTTAGGGAACACAGTTTGTGGCGGGGATCAAAGATAATGGGTTTGGTCTTCCCAATATTTAATTGGAGAAAATTTCTGCTCATTCAGTACTGGATGTCAGACAAGCAATCTTGACAATTTAAATACCAAGCAGGGGTCGACAGAAGTGGTGGAGAGGTAGAGCTGGGTGTCGTCTGCGTACATGTGGAAACTGAACTCGTGTTTTCGGATGATATCGCCAAGGGGCAGCATATAGATGAGAAATAAGAGGGGACCAAGGACTGATCCTTGGGGGAACACCAGAGGTAGCGATGCAGGAGTGGGAAGAGAAGCCATTGCTGGAGATTTTCTGGCTATGATTAGATAGATCAGAATAGAACCAGGTGAGTGCAGTCCCACCGAGGTGGACATTGATGGAGAGGCGTTGGAGGAGGCTGCAGACAGGTCCAGAAGGACGAGGAGGGATAGTTTACTTTTGTCATAGTCACAAAGGATGTAATTTGTGACTTTGAGAGCCGTATTGGTTCTGTGGCAGGGGCGAAAGCCAGATTGAAGGAATTCAAACATTGAATTCGTGGAAAGATGGTTACGGATTGGGAGGCGACAACACGTTCAAGTACTTTGGACAGGAATGGGAGTTTGGAGATGGGGCGATAACTAGCAAGCAAAGTGGGGTCAATGATTTTTTTTTTGCGGAGAGGGGTGATGACCGCAGATGATGAATAGCATTTTTTTTTAATCATTTATTGTGATTTGTGAGGAGTCTTAATTTTGTGGTTTAGTTTACATTTTGGAGCTCTCTGCTTTAATGGGAGAGATTAGGAGACTTGTATTGAGAAACAGAACTTGTAACTTTTTGCAAAATGTTCTGTTGGTATCATTTACTAACACACACTTGTTGAGAAACATCTGGTGTGTATTTGAAGTAATCTCTAGTATAACTAACATCTGACAGATCAGATTAGGTGGATGAATTAACTGCACAGGCAACTATTAACGATTGATATAATTGGGATTACGGAGACATGGCTCCAGGGTGACTGAGGCTGGAAACTCAACATCTAGGGATATTCAACATTTAGGAAGGATAGGCAGAAAGGAAAAAGAGGAGGGGTAGGGTTGCTGGTTAAAGAGAAAATGAACACAATAATAAGAAAGGACATTAGCTTGGATGATGTGGAATCTGTATGGGTAGAGCTGCGGAATACCAAAGGGCAGAAAACGTTAGTGGGAGTTGTGTACAGACCACCAAACAGTAGTAGTGAAGTTGAGGAGGGCATCAAACAAGAAATTAGGGATGCGTGCAATAAAGGTACAGCAGTTATCATGGGTGACTTTAATCTACATATAGATTGAGTTAACCAAGTTGGTAGCAATGCGGTGGAGGAGGATTTCCTCGAGTGTATTAGGGATGGCTTTCTAGACCAATATGTCGAGGAACCAACTAGAGAGCTGGCCATCCTGGACTGGGTGTTGTGTAATGAGAGAGGACTAATTAGCAATCTTGTTGTGCAAGGTCCCCTGGGGAAGTGTGACCATAATATGGTGGAATTCTTTATTAAGATGGAGAGTGACAGTGTTAATTCAGAGACTAGGGTCCTGAACTTAAGGAAAAGTAACTTCGATGGTATGAGACATGAATTGGCTAGGTTAGACTGGCAAATGATACTTAAAGGCTTGACCGTGGATAGGCAATGGAAGACATTTATAGATTACATGGATGAACTTCAACAATTGTACATCCCTGTTTGGAGTAAAAATAAAACGGGGAAGGTAGCTCAACCGTGGCTAACAAGGGAAATTAAGGATAGTGTTAAGTCCAAGGAAGAGGCATATAAATTGGCCAGAAAAAGCAGCAAACCTGAGAATTGGGAGAAATTTAGAATTCAGCAGAGGAGGACAAAGGGTCTAATTAGGGGGGAAAATAGAGTATATGAGGAAGCTTGCAGGGAACATAAAAATTGACTGCAACAGCTTCTATAGATATGTGAAGAGAAAAAGATTAGTGAAGACCAACGTAGGTCCTTTGCAGTCAGAATCAGGTGAATTTATAATGGGGAACAAAGAAATGGCAGACCAATTGAACAAATACTTTGGATCTGTCTTCACTAAGGAAGACACAAATAACCTTCCGGAAATACTAGGGGTTTGAGGGTCTAGCGAAAAGGAGAAACTGAAGGAAATCCTTATTAGTCAGGAAATTGTGTTAGGGAGATTGAGGGCCGATAAATCCCCAGGGCCTGATAGTTTGCATCCCAGAGTACTTAAGGAAGTGGCCCTAGAAATAGTGGATGCATTGGTGATCATTTTCCAACATCCTATTGACTCTGGATCAGTTCTTATGGACTGGAGGGTTGCTAATGTAACACCACTTTAAAAAAGGAGGGAGAGAGAAAACAGGGAATTATAGCCGTACGTCGGTGGTGGGGAAAATATTGGAATCAATTATTAAAGATGAAATAGCGCATTTGGAAAGCAGTGACGGGATCGGTCCAAGTCAGCATGGATTTATGAAAGATAATCATGCTTGACAACATTTTCTAGAATTTGTTGAGGATATAACTCGTAAAGTGGACAAGGGAGAACCAGTGGATGTGGTATATCTGGACTTTCAAAAGGCTTTTGACAAGGTCCCACACAAGAGATTAGTGTGCAAAATTAAAGTATTGGGGGTAATGTACTGACGTGGATCGAGAACTGGTTGGCAGACAGGAAGCAGAGAGTCGGAATAAACAGGTTCTTTTCAGAATGGCAGGCAGTGACCAGTGGGGTGCCGCAGGGCTCAGTGCTGGGACCCCAGCTATACAATATACATCAATGATTTGGATGAAGGAATTGAGTGTAATATCTTCAAGTTTGCAGATGACACTAAACTGGATGGCGGTGAGAGCTGGGAGGAGGATGCTAAGAGACTGCAGGGTGACTTGGACAGGTTAGGTGAATGGGCAAAAGCATGGCAGATGAAGTATAATGTGGATAAATGTGAGATTATCCACTTTGGTGGCAAAAACAGGAAGGCAAAATATTATCTGAATGGTGGCAGATTAGGAAAAGGGGAGGTGCAACGAGACCTGGGTGTCATGGTTCATCAGTCATTCAAAGTTAGCAGGCAGGTACAGCAGGCGGTGAAGAAGGCAAATGGTATGTTGGCCTTCATAGCTAGAGGATTTGAGTATAGGAGCAGGGAGGTCTTACTGCAGTTGTACAGAGCCTTGGTGAGGCCACACCTGGAATATTGTGTTTAGTTTTGGTCCCCTAATCTGAGGAAGGATGTTCTTGCTATTGAGGGAGTGCAGCGAAGGTTCACCAGACTGATTCCAGGGATGGCAGGACTGACATATGAGGAGAGACTGGATCAACTGGGCTTGTATCCACTGGAGTTTAGAAGAATGAGAGGAGATCTCATAGAAACATATAAAATTCTGACAGGATTGGACAGGTTAGAGGCAGGAAGAATGTTCCTGTTGCTGGGGAGTTCCAGAACCAGGGGTCACTGTTGTGTATCTGTAAAACATGCACTCCCATGTTCCGCCACCAGGAAGCTCATCCCCTGAAGTCCCAAGTGATCCCAGCATCTCTTGGGAGCACTGTATATAAGCCGCCCCTAAGGCCTGTTCCTCACTCAGGAGTGTCTTATTAAAGACTGAGGTCACTGTTACTTTAACCTCCCTGTGTGCAGCCTCACCTGTGTTAGGAACACAATAACTGGCGACGAGAATACGAATCCAACGCAAAGATGCAGCAAACTGTGGGCATTCTGAAGAAGTTCTCGGAGGGTGAGGACTGGGAAGCCTATGTCGAACGGTTAGACCAGTTCCGGAGTTTCGGAAACAGGGGTCATAGTCGAAGAATAAGGGGTGTAAGCTATTTAGGACTGAGATGAGGAGAAACATCTTCACTCGAGTTGTTAACCTCTGGAATTCTCTACTGCAGAGAGTTGTTGAGGCCAGTTCGTTAGATATATTCAAAAGGGAGTTAAATATGGCCCTTGCAGCCAAAGGGATCAAGGGATATGGAGAGAAAGCAGGAAAGGGGTATGCTGAGGTTGAATGATCAGCTATGATCTTATTGAATGGTGGTGCAGGCTCGAAGGGCCGAATGGCCTGCTCCTGCACCTATTTTCTATTTTCATCGCATGACTGGGAATTGATTTTCACAGTTGGTTTGCTAGATTTCCTTTAATTGGATTTGCATTGGATGTCTTTTACTAAAAATTATTTAGATGAAAGTAAATCATCTTGTCTCACTTTATAAATTCTATTAAATTAAAAAAAAATCATTTCCACTTAGATCTTAAAGGACAATAGATTCACCTGGAACTGCAATGTCCCATGATATTTTAATTTTACAAACTCTGCTGTCATTTGCACCCCTTCTCCCCAGTTGTGGGTTGATACACTAAAAGCAGATGTGAATGGGTTATCAATCTGAAATTCAGAGCTCAATATTGAGAAACAAACATTTCACTGCAAGATGGTTGAGTTTGACAGAAAAGCTATCACCAAGTTAAAAATGAAAGAATAGCACTGCATATGGAAGTTGTAGCAGTCATTAATAGTCCTGGAAACATTTGGTGTTTACTTGATATTGAAGTTGTTTTAAATTGCAAATACTGTAAATAATTCAACAGAACATCTAGATATTTTTCTGGGGAAGTATGGGGTTGTGTGATATGGTGGGGTTGAGAACTGAAAAGTAGTCTTGTTGAGGCAAATGTTTTTGTACTCTCCTCAACTTTCCCTAATCTTTATTGTTTTGGCTGAGCTGGTAGATTGTGGGCAAGGGGCTTGCTTCTTGCTGATTTCCTGCAGTGTTTCTTTGAGGGTATAATTCTTTCGATATGGTCGAGAAGGTGATCAACCTGCTTCCAGGCCTCCACTAATGGTGCTTAATCTAGCTGTGGTAGAGAGCCTGGAATGTTTTGCTACTTGTTTTTCCATTTTCCCTTGGCACGACAGGTTATACCACAAACCCATGAAGCAACTAGAAGTGTGTATATAACACATTATATGACTGCTCAACCATCGGTGGCCGTGCCTTCAGCTATTTGGGCCCTAAGCTTTGGAACTCCCTCCCTAAACCTCTCTGCCTCTATACCTCTTTCCTCCTTTAAAACGCTCCTTAAAACCTACCTCTTTAAACAAGCTTTTGGTCATCTGCATTAATTTCTTCTTTTGTGGCTCGGTGTCACATCTGTTTTGTCTTGTAACACTGTGGTGAAGCACTTTGGGATGTTTTACTACGTTAAAGGTGCTATATAAATAAATGTTATATATGTGGAGGATGTAAAAAAAAAATCTCAATGTAACACATTGTGCTGTTAATCTACAGATGACAGACCCAGGCCAAGATCTTCTACTTGCTGCTTTGAGCGAAAGTGGAATTAGCCCGAATGACCTCTTTGATGCTGATCCACTTGACACTGGCTTGATGTCGCCTCTGTCATCCAGTGGTGTACAGCAGGTAAAAATGGTTTTCTATATTTTATTTGGCATCTGCGTTCATTTTAGTTAACATGTTTCTTTATCTTGGGTGTGAACTTATGCAATCAGTTGCCATTGTACATTGTAACTACCAATAGTTCATACTCTTCGCTGAATGGGAGAGGAAGCTGGGGATTGAGGCGTCAAAATTGTATATATCTTCGGCCCATATTTTAATTGCAGAATTCTTGTGTATGTATAATGTGAAAAAACATGTTCTGGTGCAAATTTGGGCCAGATTATCTTCTTTCCTTCTTACAGGTCTTGTATGTTTCCTGGGTCATATCACGGTTTGTATTCTTGTGTTGTATTAAGATGTCTGATTAAGTCTCAATTTATGGGATTTGCCAGTTTATAATTTGCTTCATAAGAAACTGACTGTAGATTTGTGTATTTTTAGCATAGTTGCAGTTTCCATTATTTAGAACTCATTGAATCATTTTCTGTTTATTGCTAATTATTTCTGCATTTTAACGATCACCTCCTCCAGCCCAACAACCTGCCGAGAACTCTTCCCTCAGTTTTGGTCTCTTGTGCATCCCTGACTTCCTTTGCCTCACCATTGGTGGTTGTACCTTAAACCACCTCGGCTATAAGATCTGCAATTCCCTCCCCTTGCCTCTCCACTCCTTTAATACGCTGCATTAAAACCCACCTCTTTGACCAAGCATTTAGTCATCTGCCCAAATGTCTCCTTTGGCTCAGTGTCAGTTTTTATGTCGATTACACTCCTGTGGAGCGCCTTGGGATGTTTTACTTTGGACGTTATGTAAATACAAGTTAACCAATTTATAACTTGATGAAAATTGTTGCACACATCATATATGATGTCAAATTTCTGTGAAGAAGCTTGTATTAAATTATAATGAGTCAGTTACACGCAACAGGCCTGCATTTCATATTTTGAAATAAATAATTTGATATATTCATGGGATGCTGAAAGTTTTTGAAAATGGAAGGAAAATGCTGTTTTGTAATGTACAGAATCCTTGGTTAAGTTTGCCCTTGTGTAAATTTTGCTTTAAAAGTCAGTGTGTTTGTTGTGGAATTTCAGGTCCTGTTTTCCCTCAGTGCTGAATCAAAATCCCACTAACTGATTCCAGGTTGACATAATGTCATTTCAGGGGATGGGTTATAGGCAAGACTTGTCAAAGGCAAATTAACACACATTCTAAACCATTCTAAAGTTTTGAAGGCCTTGTTTCTAGAAGCTGCCGATACTTTTCTCACTCTTTTCCCTCCTGTGGGAGAAGGCGGGACTGGTAGCTAATCGAAGTTGCTTCTCTGTAGTGTAAATTATCGATCTACCCCACAATATTGAGAACAGTAATGTGTGTGTGTTGAGGGGTGAGTATTGTTTGAGAGAACACAGTGCAGGAGGGCTATGTATTGACAGAAATACGTTACTATTTATTTGTTGGATCAGTCATACTCCTAATTAGTGGGATGTGGATGTTGCCAACACTGTTTCTCTCTGGCTAAGTAATGTTAACTTTGATTTGTATAATATGATGGGCAAGGTTGTGACTTCCTGTGATTTTTATACCCGACTGACTGGCGTGATTCTTATTTTATAAGTTTGAAAATTCATGGTTTTGTTTAAATTTTTCTGAGACGTTCAGGTCATCAAGATCAATCTGAAATAAACAGTGGGTCTGAATAAGTTTTCATGTCTTTGCACACTTCTTTGTATGATCATTCCAGTATGCTGTTACCCTGACCGTGAGCAAATAATGTGCTTTGATCTGAAAATAAAATAGATTTAAATCTGCCTTTTATTGCATGTTACTTCCCGTCACGACTTTTCTGATTGTAGTCACGATTGGTCTGTGATTTTTGACATTTTCCTGTGACAGAAGTTTAATGACGGGGTGTTACCCACTCTCCCTTCAAAGTGACAGTGAAGAGTTACCTGTTAGTGAGTCAGGTAGCAATTGTTTTCAAAAACTACACTGTCAGAATAAATGAGGTATTTTGATCAAAGCGTGGTTGAAGACAGTAAACCATCGACATAAGCATACTGTTTCTTCAATTGCCAGAGCCTGGAAATTGCTTTGTGCCATATTATCGTACCAAAATAGAATGTTATATTGAGCTCCTTTGTCCACTGTTTTCGGAGATGGCACCCCATTAGAACTAAACTAGTTAACTCCTGGTAAATTAGTAGACAAAATAGTTTGGTACAAGCACTTGTGCAATAAAATGGCACAGTTTAATTTCTAGGCTCTGGCTATTACTCAATATCTCTTCAGTTTTTGGCATTTCTGTTTCTGCAGTGTCTGAGATTTATAAGTAAAGTCTTTTTCTGGTATATTTTTCCTTTATATCTTGTTTTGTTAAAAAGCTATGTTGGTAATTTAAAAATTAAACCATGCTCATTAAATATCTTAGAGAAGTAGTTGCGATCAACACTGTTCTTACATTTGTTTAACAAACCTGTGTTAAGATTGCATAGAACAAGCTTGGCACACGTGTTAAATAATTGTATAAGAAAGCTGACAGGTGCTCAAAATCATGAAGGGTTTTGATAGCGTAAATGAGGCGAAACGGTTTGGTAATCAGAGGACGCAGATTTAAGCTAATTGGCAAAAGAACCAGAGATGACATGAGGAAACATTTTTTTTTATGCAGCAAGTTATGATCTACAATACACTGCCTGAAAGGGCGGTGGAAGCTGATTCGAAAGCAACCTGTAAACGGAAATTGGATAAATATTTGAAGAGTAAAAAATTGGAAAGAGCTGGCACGGCCACAAAGTGTTAAATGGCCTGTGCTGTATCATTCTATGATTGTCCTGCACCTTTTGTTGCTCACATGCGGGTGAGACGGCTCTCTGCCCAGGCTGCTGCTGCACAGTTGACTGGGGAGAAGAGGATTCATCATTGCCAAGTGCAGGCTTCAGATTATTCCTGTATTGGGACAGAACAATAAGGCTATGCTCCTTGGCTTGTATCTTGATCCTCCTAGGGAGTGGCCAAAAGAGGTGTTGATGGAGGTCTGCAACGGACCATTTACCTGTTCATGCTGTTCACAGTGCAAATGAGAGTCTTGAGAGGGCTCAAGATAAGCGGATAAACATTTAAAAAAATTATTTTGCTCTCTCTGCTTTCTCTTTCTCTCTCCTCTTCCTTCCATTCATTTTGGTTTTCCTAGGTGAATGCTGCAGATCAATCAAGTTTTGAGCAGAAGTGGTTTAAAGGATAGCTTGTCTGATGCAGTATCCCATAGTCCTTGCTCGAAGGGGGTGCTCAGACTCGTTGAGCAAAGGAGTGGAGTTTGGCCTTAACCAGTACCAAGGGTGGCAACACATTATTCACAAACTAGTTACTGTCGATTGTTGCTTGTGTAATTGCGAGCCCTAAAGCCTGTAATTGTCATTCCCCAGATAATTTATCAACTAAGATCAGGCCACTTTGAGCAGAAATACTTTCCCTTCCACCATTAAAACAGCGTCCAGATTTCCTGTAAAGCATGCATTCGTCCTTTATTTGCTGGTTAACTGCATGTACTAAGGTTCTATTTCATAACCATGAAAAGATGCAGTGGAAAGAAAATCATGGAGTGTTTTTGTTAGGGTTGTGTACACCTAATCCATCTATAAAATTAACAGATTACAAATATTATTTTGAATGGTACCATGGAAATTTCAATAGGCCATTTTTCAAAGCCAATTTAGTTAATAGAAGGTGGACTACTTTTACTCTTGTTTATTTGAATTAAAGCAATGTCTTGGTTTGTCAGCCCCTCTTCAAAAAAGCACCCTTCATCTTCTGCAGTTACCCCCCCCCCCCCCTCCATACTTAACCCTCCCAATCCGTTCTAAGGTCCTCAACTACATTGTTGCCACCCGGCTCTGTGCTCTACTCTCCAATAATTTCCTGTTAAAATCCCTTCCCATTTCCTCCTTACCCGTATCACTGAGATTGCCATGATCAAAGTCACCAATGACATTTTTGTGACTGCGGCTATAACACATTAACCCACTGTACCTTTTTCAAACGCTCCACTTTTTAAAATTAATTCGTATGATGTGGACGTGGCCAGCATTTGTCGCCCATCCTTAATTGCCCTTGAGAAGATGGTGGTGAGCTGCCGCCTGAAATACAACTGAGTGGTTTGCTACGTCATTTCAGAGGGCAGTTAAGCGTCAACTACATTGCTGTGGGTCTGGAGTCACATAGGCCAGACCGGGTAAGGGCAGCAGATTTCCTTCCTGAAAGGATGCGAGTAAACCAGATGAATATTTACGACATTCCAGTAGTTACATGGTCACCATTCCATACTAGCTTTTTATTCCAGATTTATTTAATTGAATTTAAATTCCTTAGTTGACATGGTGGGATTTGAAATTGTGTCTCCGGATTATTAGTCCAGGCCTCTAGATTACGTCCAGTAATCATTGCACCATTCTCCAAAGTCTATCCTCTGGCAGAGCTGTCGCTTGGTTCTACTTTTGCCTGTCCCAATATAGCCAGCACATTTCCTGCAATAGCTTGTCCTTCCACCTCGGAAATGCTATAAAGTTCCATAGTTGGCCCCCCTCCTCATTCCTCCTTTTAGATGCTGCCCCTTGGTACCATAATTCATAGGCATGGGACCAGTCTCACTGAGTATGCTTACTGCCTCTTTGCTGAACTCTCATCCCCTCCCCCCCCTCCAATTAAGTAGCTGTGCAACCAAATTTCGGCTCCACCTATACCAAGTATTAATTTCTGTGTGTCCTCAGTGGCTGAGTCTTTGGCTGTCTTAGGTGTACGCTCAAATTCTGTTCCGAAATGCCCGTACCCAATTTTTCCTCTCCTTGCCTTCAAATCTGTTCCTCTGTGTTTTTGATCATCGCTCCTAATTCCTCTTCTGCTTGTTTTTCTCCTTTATGGTTTGGAATCTTTACTATATTAAAGGTGTTAATTGTAATTATGAGTACTACTTAATAGTATTTGGAGTTTAGTATGGAAATGAGTGATTTAAAAAAAAAAATGTATATATTAAAATGTGTAATACAGTTATGTAACTACAGTGGAACACTGTTTAGCTGCTTTGGTCAATAGGGCTCAACTACTGTTTTGTGAACTTGGTAATCAGGGCAATGGGAATGAGGCTGTGTTCAACTGTACATCATGCAGCCTAAATCGATCATGTGCGGCATGTTGCAATGTATAACATTTAATTGTGATCATAGTATAAATGTATTGTTTCATCTTGAATTTTAATTGGAAGTCATGTGTTGTTCAAGGTGAATATTCTCGCTGCTTACACTTTTTAAAAATGTGTCTCAATTGGTGAATTGGAAAAAAACCTCATATATATATAACTCTTTTTACAGCCTCCAAACGTCCTAGAGCATTTTAGTGAATTAAGTACTTTTGTTTTGAAGCATCGTCACTTGTGTGGAAATGCAGCGGTAAATTTGCACTTGGCAAGATCCCACTAACAGCAATGAAATATATGGGCCCAGAAATTGCAGTTGGAGGCTTCCTGCGGGCGGATCCCTCCGGCCTGAGAAATTTCTATGAATTTATCTGGTGGTCCCGGAGGTACGGAGACTTCTAGTCCTGGGCCTCTACGCGAAGGCCTGCGTCGAGGCCCACCTATCCCAGGCACGTAAGCGTTTCGTACACGTCCCTGGATCACGAGGGTCGACCCAACCAATCAAAATAGGGGGTTCTTTCCCCATTCATACTTCTGGTTTGTTTCGTATATACAGGAATACCTTAAACACACAAGCACTTAAAATAAAATTTTTTAAAAAAATGGTGCATATTTAAAATTAATCAGTCATTTAATTAATTTAAAACAAATTTTATTTTGAAAAATAAATTTACATATTTTGAAGGGTCTAAAAATAAAGTTACCTTATTTCATAGGATTTTAAATGTTTAAATTATTGAAAAGTGTTTTTCTGATCTTTAAAAGTCTTGCGCTAATAAAATCAGGCCGCACACCTGCTTTTATCAGTCGTAAGAATTACAAGGGCATTCGCTGGGCAAATAGCCCAACTTTCCGCTTGTGGAGGCCCTTTACCTTCAGATGCATGTGATCTGTCAAGAGGATTCTAGACAGGTTGCAAGTTCAGGGTTTAGGCACATGGGCTTCGCATACCTAAACCCGGGGGGTCACGAATTCAGGGCCATGACCAGATAATCTATTTTTAGATGTTTGAGAGATAAATATTGGCCAGGAAATCGGGAGAAAACTTCCTGCTCTTCCTCGAATAGTGCCATGGGATCTTTAGAATCCACTTGAAATGGCAGATCCACCGAGGTTAACCGTCTCATCCAAAAGACGGTATATCAGACAGTGCAGTATTCTCTCAGTAGTTCACTGAAATGCCAACACCTAAAGAAGACTTCACTTCGTGTATTTTCCCTCCAAAATTGTTCTAACAGCAGCTTGGGTGTTCTTTGATCTAAGTCAAATCACAGGAAAGGTCAGTTTAGTTGACTACGTTTTATTTTGAGACAGGCATCCTGTTTCATTACTTTGTTTGCACATTCAACATACAGTACTCATACAAAAGCAAAATAGTGCAGATGCTAGAAATCTGAAATAGAAAATCCTAGAAATACTCAACCAGGCAAGCAGCATATGTGGAGAGAGAAACGGAGTTAACATTTCAATTCGATGGCCATTCTATTTCTCTCTCCATAGATCCTAATTGATATGCTGAGTATTTCCAGCATTTTCTATTTTTATTACAGTACCCATACATACCTTCATTCTACTCCAACAGCTTTTATCACAACATGGAACAGGCTTTGTACTGTGTTTGTGTGCTGCAGGCTCTAATCAGAGCTGTTGCTCTTTGTCAAGTGAGATCACATGCAGTGCCAAACTGCTTCCCCAGGATCTTCATTAATAAAGTGGCAAAACTGCGCGCAGTTATGTGATGCTATAATGAAGGCACATGCATCGTAAAGCTTGATTATTTGAAGCACAATGCAATTTGGAGAAATAGCATTGCTGCAGACTTGCTGCCTGTTGTAGACAGCTGTATGCTTAAATGTCCTTGTGCCAATTGTGGGACTTCGTTCGAATGACGGGGCATGTTGTGTGAGAAGCTCTTCTGATATAGAAGTAGAGGAGTGGCTTGACCAGAAAAAAATCTTGCAGCATTGCTCTCGTCACCTAGGACCTCAAAAGTAGTAATCTCGGGATTGCTACCAGTGCCACGTGCCAGTCAGAGTAGGAATCGCAGGATAGCGCAGATGAATACGTGGCTTGAGCAGTGGTGCAGCAGGGAGGGATTCAAATTCCTGGGGCATTGGAACCGGTTCTGGGGGAGGTGGGACCAGTACAAACCGGACGGTCTGCACCTGGGCAGGACCGGAACCAATGTCCTAGGGGGAGTGTTTGCTAGTGCTGTTGGGGAGGTGTTAAACTAATATGGCAGGGGGATGGGAACCAATGCAGGGAGACAGAGGGAAACAAAAAGGCGAAAGCAAAAGACAGAAAGGAGATGAGGAAAAGTGGAGGGCAGAGAAACCCAAGGCAAAGAACAAAAAGGGCCACTGCACAGCAAAATTCTAAAAGGACAAAGGGTGTTAAAACAACAAGCCTGCAGGCTTTGTGTCTTAATGCAAGGAGTATCCGCAATAATGATGAATTAACTGTGCAAATAGATGTTAACAAATATGATGTGATTGGGATTACGGAGACGTGGCTTCAGGATGATCAGGGCTGGGAACTCAACATCCAGGGGTATTCAACATTCAGGAAGGATAGAATAAAAGGAAAAGGAGGTGGGGTAGCATTGCTGGTTAAAGAGGAGATTAATGCAATAGTTTGGAAGGACATTAGCTTGGATGATGTGGAACCTATATGGGTAGAGCTGCAGAACACCAAAGGGCAAAAAACGTTAGTGGGAGTTGTGTACAGACCTCCAAACAGTAGTAATGATGTTGGGGAGGGTATCAAACAGGAAATTAGGGGTGCATGCAATAAAGGTGCAGCAGTTATAATGGGTGACTTTAATATGCACATAGATTGGGCGAGCCAAACTGGAAGCAATACGGTGGAGGAGGATTTCCTGGAGTGCATAAGGGATGGTTTTCTAGACCAATATGTCGAGGAACCAACTAGGGGGAGGCCATCTTAGACTGGGTGTTGTGTAATGAGAGAGGATTAATTAGCAATCTCATTGTGCGAGGCCCCTTGGGGAAGAGTGACCATAATATGGTGGAATTCTGCATTAGGATGGAGAATGAAACAGTTAATTCAGAGACCATGGTCCAGAACTTAAAGAAGGGTAACTTTGAAGGTATGAGGAGTGAATTGGCTAGGATAGATTGGCGAATGATACTTAAGGGGTTGACTGTGGATGGGCAATGGCAGACATTTAGAGACCACATGGATGAACTACAACAATTGTACATTCCTGTCTGGCGTAAAAATAAAAAAGGGAAGGTGGCTCAACTGTGGCTATCAAGGGAAATCAGGGATAGTATTAAAGCCAAGGAAGTGGCATACAAATTGGCCAGAAATAGCAGCGAATCCGGGGACTGGGAGAAATTTAGAACTCAGCAGAGGAGGACAAAGGGTTTGATTAGGGCAGGGAAAATGGAGTACAAGAAGAAGCTTGCAGGGAACATTAAGGCGGATTGCAAACGTTTCTATAGATATGTAAAGAGAAAAAGGTTAGTAAAGACAAACGTAGGTCCCCTGCAGTCAGAATCAGGGGAAGTGATAACAGAGAACAAAGAAATGGCAGACCAATTGAACAAGTACTTTGGTTCGGTATTCACTAAGGAGGACACTAACAACCTTCCGGATATAAGAGGGGTCAGAGGGTCTCGTAAGGAGGAGGAACTGAGGGAAATCCTTATTAGTCGGGAAATTGTGTTGGGGAAATTAATGGGATTGAAGGCCGATAAATCCCCAGGGCCTGATGGACTGCATCCCAGAGTACTTAAGGAGGTGGCCTTGGAAATAGCGGATGCATTGACAGTCATTTTCCAACATTCCATTGACTCTGGATCAGTTCCTATCGAGTGGAGGGTAGCCAATGTAATCCCACTTTTTAAAAAAGGAGGGAGAGAGAAAACAGGGAATTATAGACCGGTCAGCCTGACCTCAGTCGTGGGTAAGATGATGGAATCAATTATTAAGGATGTCATAGCAGTGCATTTGGAAAGAGGTGACATGATAGGTCCAAGTCAGCATGGATTTGTGAAAGGGAAATCATGCTTGACAAACCTTCTGGAATTTTTTGAGGATGTTTCCAGTAAAGTGGACACGGGAGAACCAGTTGATGTGGTATATTTGGACTTTCAGAAGGCTTTCGACAAGGTCCCACACAAGAGATTAATGTGCAAAGTTAAAGCACATGGGATTGGGGGTAGTGTGCTGACGTGGATTGAGAACTGGTTGTCAGACAGGAAGCAAAGAGTAGGAGTAAATGGGTACTTTTCAGAATGGCAGGCAGTGACTAGTGGGGTACCGCAAGGTTCTGTGCTGGGGCCCCAGCTGTTTACATTGTACATTAATGATTTAGACAAGGGGATTAAATGTAGCATCTCCAAATTTGCGGATGACACTAAGTTGGGTGGCAGTGTGAGCTGCGAGGAGGATGCTATGAGGCTGCAGAGTCACTTGGATAGGTTAGGTGAGTGGGCAAATACATGGCAGATGAAGTATAATGTGGATAAATGTGAGGTTATCCACATTGGTGGTTAAAAACAGAGAAACAGACTATTATCTGAATGGTGACAGATTAGGAAAAGGGGAGGTGTAACGAGACCTGGGTGTCATGGTACATCAGTCATTTGAAGGTTGGCATGCAGGTACAGCAGGCGGTTAAGAAAGCAAATGGCATGTTGGCCTTCATAGCGAGGGGATTTGAGTAGAGGGGCAGGGAGGTGTTGCTACAGTTGTACAGGGCCTTGGTGAGGCCACACCTGGAGTATTGTGTACAGTTTTGGTCTCCTAACTTGAGGAAGGACATTCTTGCTATTGAGGGAGTGCAGCGAAGATTCACCAGACTGATTCCCGGGATGGTGGGACTGACCTATCAAGAAAGACTGGACCAACTGGGCTTGAATTCACTGGAGTTCAGAAGAATGAGAGGGGACCTCATAGATACGTTTAAAATTCTGACGGGTTTAGACAGGTTAGATGCAGGAAGAATGTTCCCAATGTTGGGGAAGTCCAGAACCAGGGGTCACAGTCTAAGGATAAGGGGTAAGCCATTTAGGACCGAGATGAGGAGAAACTTCTTCACCCAGAGAGTGGTGAACCTGTGGAATTCTCTACCACAGAAAGTAGTTGAGGCCAATTCACTAAATATATTCAAAAGGGAGTAAGATGAAGTCCTTACTACTCGGGGGATCAAGGGGTATGGCGAGAAAGCAGGAAGGGGGCACTGAAGGTGCATGTTCAGCCATGAACTCATTGAATGGCGGTGCAGGCTAGAAGGGCTGAATGGCCTACTCCTGCACCTATTTTCTATGTTTCTGTCACACATGCCATAAAGAACCAGGTTGGCTACATCTCTAAAGTTGTAAAGCACAGAATAGACTTCTTTCATCAAATCACAAAGTTAGCAGCAACGGTATTCCAGCCCTACGCAGGCCTGAATCACTTGGTATAACTGAAGTGTATTTGGCAGGTCGATGTTTGATTATAACTGACAAATTACTACATCTGTGGCAGCCTTTAACTGCCTGAGTCAAGCACATTGTTAAATGGAAAATCAGCTGGCTATTTATATTGAATAACATGTTCTGATCACTTTAAATCAACTGTTTTGAATCAGTTTGAAATATTGAAAAACGTGTGAAGTTACAGTAACCAATTGGTGCATTCAACAATGGGCTCAACTCGCTTCAAAATGTTAAACTTTAAGTTCAAACAAGAGTGCAGTTAAGGTGCAGGAGAGTCTAGTGCGAGTGAGTGGAGCGCATGATGATTACTATATATTTAACCACTGTGCTCACTGGATAATCGTTTCCATACTTGACATGTCACCTGAATGAGTGGGGAGAGAGAGAGCCCTGGGAGTCAGACTGAGCACTCCCAATCTTCAGTTAGATGTCATCTTTGCTTAGTAAAAACAGCCAGTTTAGCAGCCCTGTGCCTCCAATCATGGTCCATTGTTTCAGGACAGGAAAGAATTACCAATATCTTTCCTGTGGCGATGAAAATATATTGTGAAAAGCAAACCCCCGCTGATAAATTGATGCGACGCACAGGGCAAGCATTTACAACCAGATGCTCACTATATGGGATCATCATGAAAACTGAATTCCACGTTCGGCTTTGTAGAACTGAAAATTACAGATGGGGGTCAAGCTTCTTTTTAAGAATTCCCACTCTTTAATTTTTTTGCCCTAATCTACATGAAATATAATTCCAAAGCCAGGGATGCCACTACTTGTGCTCTTGAGTACAAATGGGCATGTAGCATTGCTGCAACCTTCCTTCATAGTGCTGTTGGTTTTCTTGGCCTAGGTGCATCCCAGAGGAAAGCTTGATCTTGCATCCTGGACTTCCTTTAGCTCATCCGTATTTAATCGGGTCCCAGGCACCCAGTTGATCAGATTTGTTACTTTCTATATTTGTTGAAATGCATGTTTCTGTTTACTACCATTGTTTGCTACAGAGGTTTGCTGCACAGATATAATTTCCGACAACTAATGCTATCTTTTGCAAGTTAGAACTACGAGTCAATATTAATGGGATAATCCGCAAAACAAGAAAAATTGAAAACTATCCTTGGAAAGGCTCAAGAGCTCGACTTTGCAAAATTTTCCTCAGGACACGGTCAAGGTATGAAGCTGTTCAATATTCCAGCAGCTTAACAATTCGAATTGCCGAGTGGAAGATTGTGCAACCAATGCCATATCTCTGTGCCCAGAAGTATCAGTGTGCTAACTTCGGCAGTACTGGCATGCAAAGGGATGAAGTTGCACTGCCAGGGACATCCCTGCTGTTCATTCATCCAGCCATTCATTGGCACGTGCCCTGTGGAAGAGATGGGTGGCGGCTGCAGTTTTTACAGTGGGATTTTTTGTGTTGAAAACCACCATGTGCACGAGAACTATATTTGAAAAATGAAGACTGATTAGCTATGATAAATAATCTCACTTCCCAATTCCATTCTTTAAAATAATTGAAGTTTAAAAAAAAAAATGACTGACTTTTCGATCATAGAATGATACAGCACTGCAGGAGACAATTCGGCCCACTGAGCTTGTGCCGGCTCTTTGTAGAGCTATCCAACTTGTCCTCTCCCCTGCACTTTCCCCACAGCCATGCAGATTTTTTCCCTTCAAGTATTTATTCAATTTCCTTTTGAAAGCTACTTTTGAATCTGCTGCTGCCACCCTTTCAGGCAATGCATTCCAGATCACTACTTGCTGTGTTTAAAAAAAAAAAAAAAAGTTTCCTCATGTCACCTCTCGCTCTTTTGCCAATCATCTTGAATCTATGTCCTCTGGTTACCAACCCATCTGCCGCTGGAAACAATTTCTCCTTATTTATGCTATCAAAACCGTTCATGATTTTGAACACCTGTCAAATCTTCTCTTGACCACCTCTGCTCTAAGGAGACCAACTCCAGTCGCTCCACATAATTGAAGTCCTTCATCCTGGTACCATTCTGGTAAATCACTTCTGCACCCACACTCTGGCCTTGGAATCCTTCCTAAAGTGTGGTGCCCAGATTTGACCACAATATTCCAGCTGAGGCCGAACCAGTGTTGTATAAAGGTTTAACATAACTTCCTTGCTATTAATAAGGTTAAGGATCCCGTATGCCTTTTGAACAGCCTTCCCAACTTGTCCTGCCACCTTCAAAGATTTGTGTACATGCGCCTCTAGGTCTCTCTCTTCCTGTACCTCCTTTAAAATTGTACCATTTAGTTCATATTGCCACCCTTCATTCTTCCTACCAAAATGTATCACTTCACACTTAATTACAGCACAGAAGGAGACCATTTGGCCCATTGTGTCTGTCAGCTGAAAAAGAGCTATCCAGTCTAATCCCACTTTCCAGCTCTTGGTCTGTAGCTTTGTAGGTTACAGCACTTCAAGTGCACATCCAAGTACTTTTTAAATATGATGAGGGTTTCTGTCTCTACCACCCTTTCAGGCAGTGAGTTCCAGACCCCCACCACCTTCGGGGTTTAAAAAAAAAAGTTCTCAACTCCCCTCTAATCCTTCTGCCAATTACTTTAAAACTATGCCCCCAGGTTATTGACCTCTCTGCTAGGGGAAATGGGTCCTTCATAATTTTATACACCTCAATTAAGTCTCCCCTCCGCCTCCTCTGTTCCAAAGAAAACAACCCGAGTCGCTGCAATCTTGCCTTTATAGCTAAAATTCTCCAATCCAGGCAACATCCTCGTAAATCTCCTCTACCCTCTCCAGTGCAATCATAGCTTTCCTGGAATGTGACCAGAACTGCACGCAGTACTCTAGCTGTGGCTAGTGTTTTATGCAGTTCAAGCATAATGTCCCTGCTCTTATTCTATGCCTCGGCTAATAAAGAAAACTACCTTATCTACCTGTCCTGCTACCTTCAGGGATCTGTGTACATGCACTCCAAGGTCCTTCGATTTTTTTTTTTCCCCTGCACACTTCTCAGTATCTTGCCATTTATTGTGTCTTCCCTTGCCTTGTCAGCCTTCCCTAAATGCATTACCTCACACTTCTGCAGATTGAATTCCATTTCCACTTTTCTGCCCAACTGTGACCAGTTCATTGATATCTTCCTGCAGTCTACAGCTTTCTTCCTCACTATTAACCACACGATCAATTTTTGTATCGTCTGCAAACTTCTTAATCATGCCCCCTACATTGAAATCTAAATTGTTAATGTATACCACAAAAAGCAAGGGAGCACTGAGCCTTTTGCATTAAATTTCATCTGCCATGTGTCTGCCCATTTCACAGTCTCTATTTCCTCCTGCGATCTGTTACTATCCTCACGGTTTACTGCATTACTGAGTTTTGTATCAACTGCAAAATGTATCTGCAAATTATGCTCTGTTTATCCAAGTCCAGGTCGTTTAATACAGGTACAACATCTGAAATCCGGAATCCTTTGGACCGAATCCGTGCCAGATATCAGGTTTTGCCGGATTTCGGACCTTGCAGCCCGCTGATTCTCCGCTCCTCACCGCTCGCCGAAAAGGTCCAGTGTTCGGAATTCCGGATTTGGGACGTTGCACCTGTACATCAAAAAGAGCAGTGGTCTTAATACCAATCCCTGGGAAACACGACTGTATACCTTCAGTTTGAATAACAACCATTCATTGCTACTCTCTGTCCCTTATAATTTTGTATCCATCCAGCCACTGTCCTTTTAATCCCATGGACTTTCATTTTGCTAACAAAGCTATTTTATGGTACTTTGTCAAATAAGATAAGAAATAGGAGCATGAGTAGACCAAAACAATCCCTCGAGCCTGCTCCGCCATTCAAGAAGATCATGGCAAATCTTCCACCTTATTTTGAGACTGTGATCCCTAGTTATAGACTCCCCAGCCAGGGGAAACATCCTCCTTGCAGCTACCCTGTCAGGCCCCTTAAGAATTTTATGTTTCAATGAGATCACCTCTCATTCTTCTAAATGCTAGGGAATATAGGCCTCATCTCCTCAATCTCATCATAGGACAATCCCCCATCCCCCCCAATCCCAGGAATCTGTTTAGTGAACCTTTGCTGCACTCTCTCCAATGCAAGTATTTCCTTCCTTGGGTAAGGAGACCAAAACTGTACATAATACTCCAGGTGTGGCCTTGCCAAAGCCCTATATAATTGAGTAAAACTATGGCCCCAAGTTTCCACATGATTTTCTCCTGATTTTTAGGAGCAACTGGTGTAGAACGGAGTATCTTAGAAATCGGAATTCTCCACATTTAGTTTTCTGCAGTTCTAGTCAGGTAGAACAGTTTCACTTTGGAACAGAATTTTTTTTTCCAAAAGGGGCGTGTCCGGCCACTGACGCCTGATTTGAAAGTTTCCACAGTGAAAACGTACTCCAAACTAAATTAGAATGGAGTAAGTGAAGATTTTTGTACGCTTGAAAAAAACCTTGTCTACACTTTAAAAAATCAGGCGTAGGTTATAAATTAGGCATCGGGAACGAGGTGGGGGGGGAAGGGAAGTCATTAAATTCTACAATCAATCCTTAGTTATACTTATACAAATATTAGACAAATAAATCCAACTTGAATAAAAATTTATAAGCAAAGAAAAGATTAAATAAACCATGTTCCTACCTGTGTGAAAGTGCTTCAGGCAGGCCTTTCAGGCAGCGGTGTGGCGTCAGTGTCTCGACGGCAGCGGCAGGCAGCAGCCTTCGAGCTGAGCTGCGGTGCTTGAGGCAGGCCTTCATTCCCCGCGAAGATGCAGCACCCGGACGGACTTGAGGCCATTTGGCCATGGGATTGCAGCGGCGTCAGTGGCTGGCCGGGAGCCGAAGAATGAACACAGGACACGCAGCTGCAGATTTAAAATTCTTTAGGCCGTTCGGCCACGCTTATGGGGCGGCGTCAGTGGCTCGAAGGCAGCCGAAGAATCAGGAGCGGATGTGAGGCCATTCGGCCATGGGATTGCAGCGGCGTCAGTGGCTGGCCGGGAGCTGTGAGGGGGACTGACTGAGGCCATTTGGACAGGGAAGGGCAGCCACATCGACATCTTTATATTTAAATTTGCAGAATGGGTGCTGCATTGTCGTCAACACATATTATGCAATGGTTTGCTTCCTCATACAAGAAATTCTTTGTTCTTGGTGGACGTTGATCCATTGCAAAGTTGAATTGGCACTTTTATTTCTCCAAACACACAGTCCTTAATTTGCAGGCACCGGTTCTGCAAGTTTAGCAGTGAAAAGCTGAACTCACTGATTTCAGCAGGTGATTTATTCAGCAGTGCTGCTAAAAGCATTCCCTCACACACAGAAATATAAAGAAAATTAAAATACAAGCCTTTGCAGGGGTCCAAGAAACAAATCTTCACTTTTTCTGCAGTACTTTTAAAAATGGCCGAGTGCCAATGTTCATTTCAGACTGCGCGTGCGCGAACGCTCCAACACGCACGCGCAGGGTTGCCGGCACCGAGAAGCCTCATTTCAATTATACCCGCCCCCTCCTACTTACAAAATCGCCGCGAGTGGTAGGCTCTGCCCCCTGTGCGCCGCACCAAGCAGACATCGAGCTCCAAGGTGCTCGAGAATACCGCACTTTTTTTTCGGCGCGAAAAACAGGCGCCCAGCTCTGAGGTGCGCCTTTTTCGCCGCGTGTGGAAACTTGGGGCCTATATTTCTCCTCCAATCCCTTTTGTAATAAAGGCTAACATACCATTTGCTTTCCTAGTGCTTGCTGTCTCTGCATGTTAACTTTGTGATTTGTGTACAAGGACACCCAGGTCCCTCTGAATACCAACATTTCTCTCTCTCCCATTTAAAAAATATTCTAGTTTTCTATTTTTCCTACCAAAATGGATAACTTCACATTTCTCCACATTATATTCCATTTGCCATGTTCCTGCCCACCCACTTAATCAGTTTGCAGCCTCTTTGCGTCCTCCTCACAACTTACTTTCCCACCTCGCTTTGTATCGTCAGCCAACTTGGATACATTACACTCTGTCCCCTCATCCAAGTCATTGACGTAGATTATAAATAACTGAGGCCCAAGCACTGACCCCTGTGGCACCCCACTAGTTACAGCCTGCCAAATGCCTCTTGAAAGTCCACACGCACATCAATGGCACGACCCTCATCCACCCTCTCTGTTTCTTCATCAAATAACTCAATGCCACAGTATTTAGATTGAAAATATTTTTCCTCCTGCTGCTGGGAACTGAAGCCCCGACAAAAAGGTTGATCAGGGTTCCAACTCGTGATTGCTCTCCAGCTATTCCTGGTTGAAGTGTTGCCTGTGTGGAGATTGGGTGAGAATGAGATTGTGCTGGAACTGTACCCAGCAAGGGGTCGATGCCTCTGGAAGGATGGGACAAGGTGTAACCTAAACAGACAAATTTACTTTCTACCAAATTCTGTACTGGTTTACGGTCCTTTGTCACGTCTTTTATTTTTCAAGCTGTCTCCAGTTTAAACGGGGATAGGGATTTTAAACCTATGTGCCTTTTTCGACATTATTTATAAATGCAAAAAGGTATTTGTAAACCAACTGTGCAATTGTGACTTAAGAATCAAATGGCTGCTGTTTTGAATCCTGGGACTGCCCTACAATATAATTCACATGCCACAGTTGTGGCCCCTTCAGGGTTGTAATGAGCGTGAAGAGTGACCTGCTGAATTGTAAAAATAAAATTGATAATTGCTTCTACAAAGAATATTGAGCCATATTGCATGTATTTTCTATTTGCTTGTATTGATGTGGAGGATTGTAAGGCAGAATGAGGTATACATTATAATGAACAAGTGCTGTGGCAGGGCCAGGCTGCTGTCCAAGCAAGGTCCCTGGTCATGTGCATTTTGGTCTGACTAAATGGCATAAGGGCACATTGATATATTTTGTGTATCAATGAAAGTAATTAATCAATTAATTTCTCCACTAGCTCATTCAATGACCCAAGCGCAATAGCATAAATTCAGTTTCTGAGCTCCGCTGAGGGAGTGGTAAGATGGGCAGGGAAATAACAAACTGGAGTCTGTAATATATTAAGGAAGGTTCTCCAGAGACATTGGAAGTGAGATGGATGAACAGTACCCCATGGTATGCTATGGGAATACTAAAGGATGATGTCCCACATTTGTATATATGGTATACCAATGTTTGTGTATTGTGTATTACTGTTAAACTAAGTTGAAAGTTTAAAAAAATACAAACAAGAGGAATTAAAAATATGGGGGGGAAAATTTAAATACTTTAAATTAATCGGAATCACTTCCCCAATGGTACTACATTGTTTTTCCAGTTTGTAGATTTAGAACAAAACTATCTTGGGAGAGCTGCTCTTCGTAAGTCAAGTGACTGGCTCTATGGAACCTGAATATTTTGTGTTGCATAGAGACAAAAATACATTGTTCGTCAAAAATACATTGTTTTTTTTCCCCTGTCATAGACTATTATTTGATTTTCTAAACCAATAAGGGCTGAATATTTCCATGCATGGGGTACTGAGGGGTTGGTGTCCAATGTACCCATGTGTAAAATATAGTTTAATAGTACTGTCCTGGAAAGAATAAACACCAAGTTAATATATTTATATAGCGAATTACTTTGTGAAATGTGGACACTAATATAGGCAAATGTGGCAACTGATTTACACACAGCATGGTCCCACAAATAGCATTGAGATAAATGGCCAGTTCTTTGGTGGTGTTTATGGTGCTGTTATCAGCTGAGAGATTGATGTTTTGATCCAACTTCAAATGGCAAATCTTTGCATACTGGACCTAAAATTAAAACCCATTACCAAAAGTTTTAAAGCCAAGATTTTGATATTTTCTCTCCCTCCCTTTTAATATCTCTGCCAATTTTGGTTGAAGATGTTGCAACCTCCTCGCAGGTCCACGCCAGCGTGTGAGCGATCACTTGGAATTTCTGAAGTCTTGCATCGGATAACTGGGCTCCCTATGGAAGGAAGCCTGACCTAAAATCTCTCAACATTAATTGTGATAATGCAGCTGAAGATTGAGCACGTCACATGTTCTAGGTTGTCTGTCATTCTGGCCCAATATTTTAGAGTCCCAACGTACCAAATTGATGCCATGTAATTGGGCCAGTGCTATGGCTGTCTGAAACAGCATGTAGCGTCTTGACTGCAAGTTTTTGATTGAACCCAGTTGCACCAGTCCCACCCCCTAACAAAACTTCAATTTTAATTTCAAACAATCATTTACTTTTAGCTAAATCTGTAATTTCTCTTGAAATTTTTGAAATGGTGCACTTTATTGGTAATTACTGTAAATTGAGTGTGCAAAGAATATTTTGAGCAACTCAGGGTTGTCAAACTTCTGCACAAAATTTAAATGAGTGAATGAGACAAAATTTGCCAGTACAAATGACCCAACTTAGTGTCCTGACAATTAGTAGGTGACCAAAAGCCATTGCCAAATGTTGCTTGAGCCTCATTTAAGTCCTGTCATTTTATTGGAATTATTCACTAGTTCAGCACACTTGCCCTTTTCGGTACCTATTTTTAGTGCTGGTTAGTTTTTCACTGACTATGCATGATTCTATGGGAAGCATACCAACTAATTTATTTCAAGTATTTCTTGCAAATGCTTTTGATTTATTATCAAATGACTGACCAGTCAATCCATCCTATAAAGCAATCATTGATGTCAAGCCCTGCATCTTTTTGATGACTGCAGTGAGTGGAAACATGGTCTATGTGGAGCTATATAGATGGTGAACAGTGATCTTAAGAGTGCAGTTTAATTTCCGGGTTGGTATATAGGCATCCTTTAAATGCAGAGATTTAGATTACAGGACAGAAAAATATATAGCTCAGTCAGAGTCCCTGCTAGTTACTGATGTTACACATACATATATTTTTCTGTTCTGCCACGATCATGATGGTCTGGTGTCCAGAAGTTCTGGATAGGTTTCATGTCAGCAGTTTTAAAGCACTCTGGACCATGCTTTCTTCCAGCAATAGTGATAAAAGAAAATTTGGTGAAAGCTGATGTATCATTTGGTTGTGCTTGATGTACCTCTCTTGTTCTTTTTATGGGATTCTGTAAACTGACTGCAGAGTAGTGCAGGAGGAGGTTCCCACAGACATGTTCAGTGCTTGATTGCCACAATTGCAGAAGAAAACTGCATGTACAGCTTATTTATGAGGATCATCTCTTTCCTTCCCTTTTCAGAAAAAAATAAGAAAGCAGCTCGATCATTATCCAGTGTATTGTGTTGGTCTGAATTTGGACTCTGAATAATTGGGTGTTTTCAAATTTTGTATATATTAATCACATTTTCATTTTATTTAACTACAGTTCCAAGAAAATTTCAAGTTGGTAATGGATGGTGGGTTTTAAACAACCTTTTGGGCTGTTGGTGTATAATGTGGTAAATTTGATCTGTTCATGAACTTTCTGCCTTGTCTTTGTTTTCTCGTTGCATAGAATTTTTACAGTGCAGAAACAGGCCATTGGGTCCAACTGGTCTATGCCGATGTTTATGCTTCATACGAGCCTCCTACCACCTTGCTTCATCTCCCCCTATCAACATAATCTATTCCTTTCTCCCTCATGTACTTATCCAGCTTCCCAATAGATGCATTGATGCTATTTGCCTCAACTACTCCATGTGGTAGCGAGTTCCACATTCTCACCAATATCTGAGTTTTTAAAAAAAGTTTTTGGATTTATTAGTGACTATTTGTGGCCTCTAGTTTTGGACTCCCCAACAAATGGAAACATCTTCTCTAAGTCCACCCTGTTGAACCCCTATGTAATTTTCAAGACCTTTAATTAGGTCACCCCTTCGTCTTTTTTGTAGCGAAAAGAGCCCCAGCCTGTTCAGTCTTTCTAGTTGCAACATGAAAATATTAGTGTATTTATAATGTTTATATTTTTCTCAACAGCCACCAACAGCTACCACTTTCGTGTTGAATCAGCTGAATCAGCTGCCAAACCTTGGAACAACATTAATTGTGACAAAGGCACCCGTTAATGCAGTGTCTCGTCCCATAGTTACTGTAGCAAAGATTGTTCAGACCAGTTCACTCGCATTAACATCTACAGCTGCTCCAACAGTAGCTACAGCATCAACCAAGGACCAGATACAGCTTAAAGACTTACTGAAAAGCAACAGCTTATCTGAGTTGATGAAAATGAAGCCACCGTCCAATATTGTCCAACCCATTACAACAGCAGCCAGTAAGTTATTTTCATTCATGAATGTTTATATATTCAATTGTTACACAGCCTTTTCATTAGTAGCTTTGTTTCTATATGGTTCAGAAAAACTCTTCCAGCAATGAATTGGATGCCAGTAGATACCATTGATGTATCTAGCATTTAATAAGTTTTTTTGGATCACACATTTGTTTTGGGACAGATGCTAAGGTTTGGCTGAATTTATTTAAATTTAGTGCCATATACACCTACAATCTGCTTGTTGTTTAGTATGCATGTGCATTTGATTAAAAATTAACACAAATATGACACTAGCATTTGTGGTTTACTAAAAATAACTTGCACAGTGAAGTGGAATGCACAAGCCCTCAAGTCATGTAAATTAATGAAGGTTTCACCTTTTCTATAAGCCTTCAAGCTCTGTTGCATGTCTCACTTACACAATGGCTGATGTACACATTCAGAGTTTTTTGGAAAAAAAAAAGACAACACAGCAGCATTCTTTGTTTGAAGGCTGATGCACATTCCCTGATCACTGGCCTACGCTGCAGTCGCATGGCCGTTCATAAGTTTAGTGTGAAGAGGCTGTGTGGTTCTTGTGTGGAAAGTAGTCACTTTACATTGTTGTAATTTTTCAGTCTTGTCAAGATTAAAAAGTACTGGAGACAAAGTTAGTGACGACAGTTTATAAGATTGCTGTTCTTAGATGTGTGCTTGTAACGTATTGTGAAATCTATAGTCCACAAAATGCTTCAAAGCAATGTGCAGCAAAGATATTCGATTCTATATGGTTTTAAACGTTACTGCAAAGTTTATTTTTATCTAG
The DNA here is from genome assembly GCF_044704955.1 of Pristiophorus japonicus. Classification (NCBI taxonomy): domain Eukaryota; kingdom Metazoa; phylum Chordata; class Chondrichthyes; family Pristiophoridae; genus Pristiophorus; species Pristiophorus japonicus. Next base: position 240,891,871 of record NC_091984.1, on the reverse strand, counting down.
CTTTTATTTAGTTTGATTTTTAGATAATTAACTGAAAGAAACATGTAATATTGATGATGCAAGCTACTTAATAGTACAAGAGACTTTCCAGCACTGGGTTTTAGAAATTTTTTTTCCTAATTAACTTTCTTACAGAAATTGTACTACTCACTTCTAAGATGATGAATAAACCAGGTAAGGTAATGATGTCATCAAACCACAGGAAGTAGACACGATGGGTGCACACTTCATTCCTGTACGGTGGGGAGATCTCCAACTTGATAGCCGTTAGCTGCATAACGTTTCTTGCAGAAAGTCGATCCACTGTGAAGCTCACTTCCTTGGTGTTTGTTAGGGATGCACATTAAGTGAAGATCCAATGTGCTTTTACAGTCTGAGGGTTAGAATTGTATTACTGTTCACACACAGCAGTCTCCTGGATCTAGTATCAAGGAGCAAAACTGCACATTCGCTACATTTCTTCTGGAATCTGAGAATTCTCACTTTGCTTCTCTTACCTTATCTTGGTGTCACTTCTTGCATTTTGTGTTTAGACATCTCTTCTAGCATAGTCTGTGCTTGCATATTGGTGTGGGGGTGAAGTTCATTTCCGTAATTAATTGTACTTCAATATTTTTATAATCAGGTTTCTGATCAAATGCAATTTTTATTGTTTAGTCTAAATAGTCAAATACAATCCTCACAAAAGTTAGTAAAACATGAGTTTAGTCACAGATCACTAATGCCTAAATTTTAAAGTACTGTTAACAATACTTTATCATTAGAAAGATTTTTGTAGTCGGTTTAGAGTTTAAACAGTTGTACTTTATCTGCAGCTGACTTGAACAATGGTGTTGTAAAGAAGGAATCATTGAGTAAAGAAGTGACTCGGATATGGGTCAATGAGGATATTAAAATGCGAAGCTTTTCTCCGACTCCGGTAAATACATCTTTATTCAGAATTTTGAAGTTAATTTTTGCCAGTTTTCTGCTTCAAATTTTCAGTTGGACTAATCAGACTGATGACTTTGCTAAGCATGCTTCTGTTGAGTGCTTGTTTCATGTTCAGTAAATTTCCATCTAAAGCTGTGTATGTGGGTGTGGTGGTCTAACATTTATTTCTAGTGTAGAGATCCTTGTGCTGACAGCCTGGCACACAAATGCAGCATCCACTTAAAGTTGGTTAAGTTGGAGGTGAATGTTGTGTTGCTTCGCTTCATCTCCGTGAGCACGTGACGCACATGTACTGCCGTCGTACTAATGTAGTCGTTTCATGGATGGCTTCGGGAGTTTGCAATTATATGAAAATCTGAATGAATTTATCTGAAAGATAAACTGCAACATCTAAGATAACGCATAATTAATGGATGATCACTTAATATTGCTTTCTTCAACTTGTGTAAACTGTTTCAATTACATTCCTAAATGAGCAAAAACCTGATTTTATTTTTAATGCATTCACACAAAGTAGTTCATAATCTCCTATAGAAGTATTTCCTCCCTCCCTATAACCCACCCCCAACACCCCTCCTCCCAAACTATTTGTTCTTCTGCTTCAGGCCTCCTGTGCACTCTTCCCTCCCGCGACACCCCCCCCCCACATTAGCAGCTGCAGGCATCTCTCATCTGTGTGCTTATTTTGATTTTATTACAGTAGAATCTACATTACATTAAAATCGATTAAAACAAATATTGGTAACCTTGAAAATGTGGCTATTTACCCCTATGGGAACGTTCATGTACATGTAGTAGTAGACAGAAGGCTCCATTGGACTAACTACTATTGCTTACAGAAAAGAGCATCCTGATAACGTGCATGGGATTTTCCCCCACTCTCACACATCATTGAGTGTGTAGCTTTTAATGAAAAACGTGAAATTCATTTTTGAAGTCAAAATGTGTGCTGTTTATTCTTGGTAATTTGTGATATGTATATATGTATGTATGCAGACATAAAATATGCACGATTATCCTTGTCCAGAGTTGTCTGGTCTGGCAATCGTGGGTGACAGCCAATTCAGAACTACTTTTAATGCATGTAAAACTTGTAAGATTTGATAAAGTTAGCCTTCACAGTTGATGGGATGAAGGAAATAGAAGCTTCAGTTCACGTAACATTAACTTCTCTGGAGGTTACCAAATAGCTCCACCTATCTGCTCTTGAGCTAAAGAAACTTAAGACTGTGGTTTCAGGCTTGCATTGGGCTTGTACTCCTAATCTCTTATTTCAAATGATTAATAGAAATTGCCTCTGAAAGACGAAGAGGAGCCCGAGGAGGAAGACGATGAGGAATTGGGCCATGCAGACACCTATGCTGAATATATGCCAATGAAATGTAAGTCTTCTCCCCCCAAAAATGCAAATTGAATTGTCCACTTCCATATGCTGCCTGTTTTAAAGTAATGATTGGTCCATTATCAGTTGCATTGTTGAATGTGTAATGCAATAGCTAACTTTAACTCCAGAAGGCATTTGACAAGGTGCCACATAAAAGGTTACTGCACAAGGTAAAAGTTCACTGGGTTGGGGGTAATATATTAGCATGGATAGAGGATTGGCTAACTAACAGAAAGCAGAGAGTCAGTATAAATGGTTCATTCTCGGATTGGCAATCAGTAACTAGTGGGGTGCCACAGGGATCAGTGCGGGGACCCCAACTATTTACAATCTATATTTAATGATTTGGAAGAAGGGTCCAAGTGTAACATAGCCAAGTTTGCTGATGATACAAAGATGGGAGGAAAAGCAGTATGTGAGGAGGACACACAAAATCTGCAAACGGGCATAGGCTAAGTGAGTGGGCAAAAATTTGGCAGATGGAGTATAATGTTGGAAAGTGTGAGGTTGTGCACTTGAGCAGAAAAAAAATCGAAGAGCAAATTATTACTTAAATGGAGAAAAATTGCAAAGTGCTGCAGTACTGTGGGATCTGGGGGTACTTGTGCATGAAGCACAAGGTTACTATGCAGGCACAGCAAGTGATCAGGAAGGCCAATGGAATCTTGGCCTTTATTGCAAAGGGGATGGAGTATAAAGGCAGGGAAGTCTTGCTACAGTTATACAGTGAGGCTACACCTGGAATACTGCGTACAGTTTTGGTTTCCATATTTAAGAAAGGATATACTTGCTTTGGAGGCAGTTCAGAGAAGGCTCACTAGGTTGATTCTGGGGATGAGGGGGTTGACTTATGAGGAAAGATTGAGTAGGTTGGACCTCTAATCATTGGAATTCAGAAGAATGAGAGGTGATCGTATTGAAAGGTATAAGATTATGAGGGGGCTCGACAAGGTGGATGCAGAGAGGATGTTTCCACTGATGGGCGAGACTAGAACTAGGGGGCATGAGCTTAGAATAAGGGGCTGCCCATTTAAAACTGAGATGAGGAGGAATTTCTTGAGGGTTGTAAATCTGTAGAATTCACTGCCTTTGAGAGCTGTGGAAGCTGGGTCATTGAATAAATTTAAGACGGAGATAGACAGTTTCTTAACCGATAAGGGCTTTATGGGGAACTGGCAGGGAAGTGGACCGGAGTCCATAATCGGATCAGCCATGATCGTAAATGGCGGAGCAGGCTCGAGGGGCAGGATGGCCTACTCCTGCTCCTATTTCTTATGTTCTTAAATTAATTACTGTTGAGAGACTGGAAATTAAAAATTAGATTGTAGGTAGTAACTTGTTTGCTCTGAATACATTTTTACAGCCCAAATTTCAGTTGCCTTTTGATATAACTGGTTTATGACTTCCCCTGAATTAACTAAATACAAGTATAAACAATTTGTTTTGGGGGAATATATTTTACATGAACACATAAGAACATAACATAAGAAATAGGAACAGGAGTCGGCCATACGGCCCCTCGAGCCTGCTCCGCTATTTAATATGATCATGGCTAATCCGATCATGGACGCTGGTCCACTTCCCTGCCCACTCCCCATAATCCCTTATTCTCTTACCGTTTAAGAAACTGTCTCTTTCTGTCTTAAATTTATTCAATGACCCAGCTTCCACAACACTGGCAGCAAATTCCACAGATTTACAACCCTGAGAGAAGAAATTTTGTCCTCATCAGTTTTAAATGGGAGGCCCCTTATTCTAAGATTATGCCCTCTAGTTCTAGTCTCCCCTATCAGTGGAAACATCCTCTGCATCCACTTTATCAACTTCTTATAAAGGCGGTATATCATAGCTCTAATGCTGGGTTGTCCAAACTACTGCTCGTGGGCTTCTTGCAGGCAGGCCGTGGCAATGGCCCAGTTACACCATTTTAAATGCTAATATTTCTGTATTGCTGATTTGGCTTTTGTATTTCTGGTGGTTTGGAAATGATTGATTTTTCACTTATGGATTTGGGATTTATCGCCCAAAGATGGAGCAGTGACTGGTAAAACGAGTGTCCTCTTCAGTAAAGTAATTTGGTCTTTTGTATTGTAGTTGTGTACGTGGCCTGTGGCACTCCTTAGTAAGCCACACATTGGCCCTTGAGAAAAAGTTTGGACACCCCACTATAATGTGACAGGAATACATGGCCCTGATTTTACATCAGAGTTTGATATTAGTCAAGTTACCATGAGGTTGTCAAATGGGCTAACCGTTCAGTGACTGAATTTTGTTTGTTACCTTAGCTCAGTGGTAGCACTCTCGCCCCTGTTGCAAGATTTGTCGGTTTGTGTCCCACTCAAGACTTGAGCATACAATTTAGTCTAAATTTCAGTAAAATACTGAGTGAGTGTTGCACTGTCGGAGGTGCCGCTTTACAGATGAGATGTTAAACCGAGGCCCCGTTTTCCAACTCCGGTGTATGTAAAAGATCCTACTGCACTATCTGAAGAAGAGCAGGGGGTGTTCTCTCCAGCGTCCTGGCCAATATTTATCCCTCAACCTACATCACTAAAACAGATTTATATGGTCATTATCATATTGATGTTTGTGGGTGACTGGATTGGACGTCACCAAGATCCAGGTCGCTGATTGGAGCGTGGGCAGGTACAGCAGGAGCGGCGAGGTTGGGCGCTGGAGGGGCGAGTGATCGTAGAGAGACATGATCAGGGCCCAACAGAGGCGTGAGTTCGAGGCCCAGAAGAGGTGAGGGTGCAGGGGCAGCACAAGCCAGCCCACACTGCAATATGTGTGCGCACTAGGTCCGTGCAGCAGAGCTGGTCTCCAGTTGTCTTGGTTAAACCTTGCCACGGAACCAAGACCTTGCTCTGTCAAGCCCGTGTGGAGGTTGGTGTGCAATGGCCACCATACGTTTAAAAAAAAATAATAATAAATCCACGCACAGGCATCTTCCACCCATCAAGATTTAGTTCTGGACCTGGAATATTAGGTCCTTCATTGAAACACCTGTCAACTTTTTGCCGTGGAAGCAAGTCATCCTCGTTTCGAGGGACTGCCTATGATGATGATGATGTTTGTGGGACCTTGCTGTACACGAATAGGCAGCTGCATTTCCCTATGTTACAACAGTGACAACACTTCAAAAGTACTTTTGTTGGCTGTAACGCACCTTGGGATGCCCTGAGTTCGTGAGAGCGCGATAGAGATGTAAGTTGTCTTTTTGTAATTATCTGTTACATATACAAAAAACATTTTCTGCTTACCCCTTTGCAAATTTGCATTATTTTCTGAAAATTACGATCGTTTTTGGCCAGACGCTTGACTAAAGTCTATTTTTAGTAAATATGAAATTTTGAACTTGTACGTCAAAGTAGTATTCCCAATGCTATACACAAAGAAAAATACTGGAAATCTGAAATAAAAACAATGCTGGAAATAGGCAGCAGGTATTCAGTAAATAATTACTGGTTAATTTTCTGGATCCACGCTCCTCTGATGAAGGATAAACATCCGCAACATTATAACTCGTCTTTTTCTCTTTACAGTTTAACACTGACCTGTTTATTCCCAATATAACATAGCGTCTGATGTTGCTTTTAAGTTTTTGAAGTTCTTTAGTGAAGTGCCCCATATATGTCAATAAAATATAGCTTTCCAAATGTAAATTGTACTTTGCTACTTGGTACAGAATGTCATCGTTATTAAAGCAGTATCGTGTTAGTTTATTGTGTTCAGTTCATCAATAAACCTATAGGCAATTATTTACAACCTCATGTCGTCATTTTGTTAACAGTGAAGGTTGGCTTGCGCCATCCCGATCCAGTTGTGGAGACCAGTTCTTTGTCGAGTGTAACACCACCTGACGTTTGGTATCGGCTCACCCTACAAGAGGAGACCATCGACAGTGGTTGGCTCTCTGCTTTGCAGCTAGAAGCAATTACATATGCTGCTCAGGTATTCTGAGTTTCAAAAAACAAAGGCTTTACTTAAAAATAAGTTGATGCAAAGATCTTCATATTTTCATAATTTAGTGTGTGGCCATTGTTAAACCAGCTACATTGATTATTTATTGTTTGAACCACAGCAACACGAAACATTCCTCCCCAATGGGGATCGTGCAGCCTTCCTGATAGGGGACGGTGCTGGTGTGGGTAAAGGAAGAACCATTGCTGGCATTATTTTTGAGAATTACCTCCTTGGTAGAAAAAGGTCACTATGGTAAGCAGAAATGAGTATTTATCCAAAATCTGAAAAGCAGATTTCTTGTAGTTGGCTCCAGTTAAAGTTCTGTGCTCATTAACAGGTTTAGCGTATCCAATGACTTGAAGTATGACGCTGAAAGAGACCTGAGGGACATTGGAGCAAAAAATATCCAGGTTCATGCACTGAATAAGGTAATTTACTGAACAATTCCTCCGTACAAAGGGACACCTTCATATTGAAGGAGCAGTGGTCCATTTATTTGGCATGAGTTTTGTGACGTCCTCTGCTGCACACTTTTGAGGTTTTAAAATTGTTATTGCATTGTCCTCCCAGTGACTAAGCCCATTAATATATCCTTCTACTCAAAAATACTCCTGGATATAAATTTTCTCTCGTTGCCACGTTCGTATTAATGGCTCTTTGAACCACCCACTGGACGGCCTGGGTTGGGTTGACTTGTTTAGCCCCAGGAGTGGACATGTTCTCCATAAAGCATTCCTCTTTGGATGATCAAGAAATGGGAATTCCCAGTGAAGGCTGCATCCTGTCACTCTGGCCAGTAAATATTGCTTTATGGCACAGCATTTTAACTGACTGACATTACCCGCTAAATTTTAACCACATGCTAAGTGATGCTTCCCTAAAAAGCAACTGATGTCTGTAATTTTTATTTATAAATGCTTGTTGCAGTAACAAACATTTCACTTTGGCCATTCTTTGAGATGTCCTCCCTGCATTACTTTTGCGAGAACTATGTGTACTCTCATAAGACCCTTTTGAATTCATTTCCCTTCAAACTCAGCTGAAATTAGTTCAGAATTGTGGCCCATATCCATTAATTCAAAGCTGCTCAATGCGAAATTAAAACATGTTTGGCCAAGATCTGCATGCAGCACAACTGCAGATTGTGTTACAATGTCAGGATGTTTTGTGATGTATTCCAGGGTGCCGAGAAATTTACTGCACCTCTTGTCCTCCAATCCCACTCATGAAGGTGCTATTATTTGTGATTCCGTGGGCGAAGCTTGCCCTGTGGAGCCTTGTTCAAGTGGCCATTTTTATTGTGTAAACCTAAACGGTAATTGGTTATTCGATCAAGTGGGGGTATAGTTGAATCCAATCCAGATTATCAGCAGGAATCCTGACTGATTTTTCCTTCTCGCCTGGGGTGCTGAGGCCAAATGCAGTATCATTATTGCAGTTATTACCTGGATCAGCTGGTCCAGTGCAGACCAGGAATTGAACCCAAGAGTTCTTGGGCTATTGGATGTAGTCTTTTGCAGCAGTGTTCATCATGGCCTGTAATCCCACCCACAATTGTCCCCACGCTCACTGTCTATCAAACTTGGGTCAGATACCGGAGGATGAAACAGTTTTCTGGTAGCAGTTAACCACCAGAGAAGAGGAGAAGAGGAGTAGGGGAGTAAATGTGAATTTTTTTGTTAGACTAAAAAGCATGGATTGGGGAGATGTGAGGGGTGAGGGGGTGCGGGTGTGGTTGGGGGTGGGGGGAGATTGGTTTCTCTTGTTTTGTAAACATGGTATCTAATTTCTTATTTGACTGGAATATTGTTAACTCATTGCCAGCTGCTCCAGGGATTCAAATCATCATAGCTGCAACATTTTACCCTTTTCGCTAGCACTTTGACTCGAACTAAAATTTAGAGTAAAAGCTGCTTCTTATGGCAGCACTAGTTTTATTACTGTTACCCAATATTTTACCTAAATTAATGCTTTCAATTACAGTAAGAATTCTGTATGCCCTGACTTGATTTTTTTTTTAGTTTAACCTCCTGCATCCCTCATTTTATTGAGCAACATACTATGTTTATTCCTTTAACCCATTTCTACCTTCATGTCTTGGATCCTGCCATCCAGAGTTGGAAATATGTCGGTTAATAATCATGCTGCATTGCTGTAATGAATTACTGTGGCAGAATCGGAGTGAAACTTGGTGATTACACTTGCAGCAAAATATATTTTAACAGTATAAATATTTACACCATGTTTTCATTCCAGTTCAAATATGGAAAGATCTCTTCCAAACAAAATGGAAGTGTGAAGAAAGGTGTAATTTTTGCAACATACTCTTCACTAATTGGTGAAAGTCAATCGGGTGGAAAATATAAAACTAGGTTAAAGCAGCTTCTGCACTGGTGTGGTGAAGACTTCGATGGAGTGGTATCCTTTTTGGCAGAAGCGAAATTGAAGTATAACTGGTGCTCTGCATTACTGTAATCTGTTTCTGCAAGTGACTGAAATCAAAATGTCAATTTTGCACAAAGATGTATTTAATGCAGAAATTGAATATTGCTGTAATTACTAGCTGCTTCACCGGTACCCAGTTTGCTTAATTATAAAGTGCATGATTATTTAACTTGTTATATGTGGCAGAGGAGAAGAACGCCGTTTTCTTTTGCTGCATCTTTACAGCCTTTGACACAGTTGACCACATCATCTTCCTCCAAAACTTCTCCTCTCTGTTGTTCAGCTCGGAGGGATGGCCCTCAATTGGTTCTACTCAAGCCTATCTGACCATAGCCAGAGCGCATCTATCCACTCCTATACAGTCAGCATGAAAGTCTGCCAAGGATGCATCCTTGGCCCCTTCTCATAAACATGTTGCCCCTTGGCAGCATCATCCACAGATATAAGGTCAAGTTTCACATGATAACACCCAGCTCTATTGCTCCACCACGTCTCTTGAACCCACCACTGCCTCTGTGCTGTCAGACTTCTTGTCAGTCATCCGGTCATTGTTGAAGTGCAGCTTCCTTCCAATAAACATTGGAATGACTGAAGCCATTGTCTTGGGCACTCACCAACAGTTCCATTCCCCTCGTGCCAAGCAATACATTTGGCAACCTCTGTCCGATTCAAGCGTGAGCTGAGCAGCCAACTCTACCTTCTCTCTCAAAGACCACTTATTGCAATCTCGGTAACATTGCCCTACAATAGCCCATCTGCTGCCTCCAGGCTTGTCTCCTGTGCTCTCCTGGCCAGGCTCCCATCCTAAGCACACAAGAAATAGGAGCAGGAGCAGGCCATTTGGCTCCTTGAGCCTGCTCCACTATTCAATAAGATCATAGCTGATCTTCATCAATTCCACTTGCCTGCATTATCCCCATATTCCTTGATTTCCTTAATATCCAGAAAGCTATCGATCCCTCTTGGATATACTCAACAACGGAGGCTCCACAGCCCTCTGGGGTAGAAATTCCAAAGATTTGCTACCCTCGGAGTGACGGAATTTCTCATCTCAGTCCTAAATGGCCGACCCCTTATTCTGAGACTGTGACCCCTGGTTCAAGACTCCCCAGCCAGGGGAAACATCCTTCCTGCATCTACCTGTGTAAAGAATTTTATATGTTTCAATGAGATCACCTCTCATTCTTCTGAACTCTTGAGAATATAGGCCTAGTCTACTCAATTTCTCCTCGTAGGACAAGCCCCCCATCCAAGGAATCAGTCTCGTGAACCTTTGTTGCACTCCCTCTATGGCAAGTATATCCTTCCTTGGGTAAGGAGACCAAAACTGTACACAATACTCCAGGTGTGGTCTCACCAGGGCCCTATTATGATTGCAGTAAGACGTCCTTACTCTTGTACTCAAATACTCTTGTAATAAAGGCCAACATACCATTTCTTGCTGTACCTGCATATTAACTTTGTGATTCATGCACAAGGACACTCGGGTCCCTCTGAACACCAACATTTCCCAATTACTCACCATTTAAAAATAAATACTCTGCTTTTCTATTTTTCCTACCAAAGTGGATAACTTCACATTTATCCACATTATATTCCATTTGCCATGTTCTTGCCGACTCACTTAGCCTATCTATATCCCCTTGAAGTCTCCTTGAATCCTCCTCACACCTAGCTTTGTATCAGCAAACTTGGATATATTGCATTTGGTCCCCTCAGCCAAATCAGATTTGTCAAACATGATTTCCCTTTCATAAATTCCTGTTGACTCTGCCCAATCCTATTATTTTCTGAGTGCCCTGTTACCACTTCCTTAATAATAGATTCTAGCATTTTCCCTACTACTGATGTCAGGCTAACTGACCTGTAGTTTTATCAGTTTCTCTCTCCCTCCTTTCTTAAATCGTGGGGTTACATTTTCTACCTTCCAGTCTGCGGAAGCCGTTCTAGAATCTATAGAATTTTGGAAGATGACAACCAATACATCCACTATCTCTACAGCCACCTCTTTCAAAACCCTAGGATATAGGCTATTCGGTCCAGGGGATTTATCAGCTTTCAGTTCCATTAATTTCTCCAGTGGTATTTTTACAAATACTAATTTCTTTAATTTCCTAATTCTCGCTGGACCCTCGGTTCTCCATAAATTCCGGCAAGTTTTCTGCGTCGTCTTCTGTGAAGATAAACACACAGTATTTATTTAATTTCTCTGCCATTTCCTCTTCCCCATTATAATTTCTACTGTCTCAGCCTGTAAAGGATCTATATTTACTTGCGCTAATCTTTTCCTTTTTCATTCCTATAGAAGCTGTTGCAGTCTGTTTTGATGTCTCGCTCCTTTACTCTCGTATTCTATTTTCCCTTTCTTAATCAATTTCTTGGTCCTCCTTTGCTGAATTCAAAAATACTCCTAATCCTGAGGCTTAATATTTTTGGCAACATTATAAGCCTTTTCCTTTGATCTAATACTATTTTTAACTTCCCGTGTTAGCCACGGTTGGGCCACTTATCATGTGGGGTTTTTTGGCAACATTATAGGAACGTATATTTGTTGTAAATTATGTACTAATTTTTTAAAATGCTATCCATTGCTTGTCTACCGTCATACCTTTTAATTGAGTTTTGCAATCTACCTTAGGCAACTCGCCCCTCATACCTACGTAGTTTGCTTTGTTTAGATTTAAGACCCTAGTTTCGGATTTAATTAAATCATTTTCAAACTCAATATAAAAGAATCGGCACACTTTCCTAAAGGCCCCTTTACTACAAAGTTATTAATTAACTCTTTCTCATTGCACAATACTAGATTTAAAATAGCTTGTTCCCTTGTTGGTTCCTCAACATACTGATCTAGAAACGTATCTTGTATACTACTGCAAATTTGGTTTGCCCAGTCTATATTTAGATTAAAGTCCCCCATGATTACTCTATTACCCATGTTCCATGCACCTCTAATTTCCTGATTTATATACTCTGCCCTACATATTACTACTGTTTGGTAGCCTATAAACAACTCCCACCAATGTTTTCTGTCCCTTGCTGTTTCTGAGCTCCACTCAAAGCTAATTCTACTACAATGCTTGATTTTCGGAAACAAGATCCTTTCTCTCTACTATCTTTATCCCATTCTTTATTATCAGGGCTATCTCTCCCTCCTTTTCCATTTTGCCTATCTCTTCTAAAAGTTAAGTATCCTGGAATATTTAGTTCCCATCGTGGCCACTTTGCAACCATGTCTCCGTAATTGCTATTCGATCAAATGTATTAATTTCTCTGCTATTCATCTATTTTGTTGCGACTGCTTCGCGCATTCAGATGTAGTACGTTTAGCTTTGACTTATTTCTGTACTTCCCTGATGTCACCTTAGTCGCTGATGCCTTATTACCTTTGCTACTCTGTCTTTTCCTGATCCACTCTGCTTATTTTTACCCAAAGCTCTACTCTGCTCTAGAGCCTTGAAATTTCTATTGCTGCTTTTAAATTTACTCTTTCCTGAATTCTCCCACCCCCACTTCATTAGTTTAAAGCCCTGTTTGCTGCCATAGTTATTCGGTTCACCAGGTTGTTGGTCCCAGCCTGGTTTAAGTAGAGCCCGTCCCAACGGAGCAGTTCCCTCTTTCCCCATTACTGGTGCCAGTGCCCCATACACTGAAACCGCTTCATCCAACACCACTCTTTAAGCCACGCATTTAAGCTTCTAATCTGTTTGTCTCTATGCTAATTTGCGCGCGGCTCAAGTAACAATTCAGAGATTATTACCTTTTGAGGTTCTGCTTTTTAATTTGGATTCTAGCTCGTCAAACTCACTCAGCAGAAACTCATTCCTGGTTTTACCTATGTCATTGGTTCCTGCGTGGACTATGACAACAGGATCTGTCTTACCTCCTGACTACTGTCGCCTACCAGTACCACATTCCTTTTTACCCCCCCCCCCCCCCCACTTGAATGGCCCCCCTGTACCACGGTGCTGTGGTCATTTTGCCCATCCTCCCTGCGGTCCTTGTTCCCATCCATACAGGCAGCAAGTTCCTCGGACCTGTTGAACAGGATCAAGGGCTGAGGCTCCTCCATCATTATATTTTGGGTTCCCATATCTTCCTGACTTGCAGTCACACCTTCGTGTCTCTGACAATTGACGCTCTAAAGTACTGCTTAACCTAAGGGATGTGATTGCCTCCTGGAGCAAAGTGTCCAGGTAATCTCGCCCTCCCTGATGCATCGCGATCCCTACAGCTCGGACTCCAGCTCAACAACAAGAGCTGAAATTCTTTGAGCTGCAGGCATTTACCGCAGATGTGGTTGCTTGGGATCTCATTGCTCTCTACCAACTTCCACATGTTGGTTATGATACACTACCATCTCTATCAACCTTATTTTGTTTATATATAATTACAGTATTTATTCAAATAATTATTTGTACTTTTTGTAGTTTTAATTAATTAGTTTAGTTTAAATTATTAATTCAATAAAGTTATAGTAATTAATACACTCCCAGTTCTGAATTTAATCCACTTACCTAACCGGGAGAGCACAAGAGCTGTAATACTCTCCAACCAATCACCTACCTGCTGACATCACTCCTTGTTTTCTGTTTTTTTTTAACTCTCTGTTCGGCTCTCTTTAACCTCCACCTCCCGCTCTGATCCGCCTTCTCCTCTCCGCTCTCTTTATCCGCCACTGCCGTTCAGGTCCTCCTGTGTCTGTCGTACACGCTCTCTGCTGCCTGTATCTTAGCTCATGCAAAGTCCTGCATGCCCTTTACCGCAACGCTTCCAATTTAAAATTCTCATCCTGTGCTTTAATCTCTTCATGGCCTTTCCGTTCCCCCTCTCCTAATCTTCCCCAGCTTCCCTCACCATTAAACATTCCATCATCTGCCTCACACCTCTTGTGCGCCACTCTGCTGTCTCCTTCAGCTGCCGAGACCCTATTCTCGTAAATTCTTCCCCAACTCTACCCACGTCTCTCCTTAAAACCCACCTCTTTGGCCATGCCTTTCGTCATCCAACCTAAGATCTTCTCCATTTGGCTTGATGTTAATTGTCTTCCTTGCATCTCTATGCAGCACATGTTAAGGGCACTACATAAATGCTGGTAGTCTGGTGGAGTAGAATTCGGCAATTGGAGCTGCAGCACCTCACCAGTGTGTGTGTGAATCTAAGACATCTGCTCAGAACACTATTGAAGCTTCATACATTCCTTCTGTCTGGGCGCTGCAGACGTTCAGCTGCAGTTTATTACCATCTTTCATGGTGAATTTGCTGGAATTACAGAAAGCTGTAAGAAGCCTTTGAGTTGCTGTTGGTACCATAGTGAAACTGTTTCAGCACTTGGTCCTCAACCATAAAATGAATCCTCATTATAGTTGCCTCAAGCTGCATGGTCACGTGCTACTTGTGGTACAAATATTTAAAAATGCCCTTGACTGAATTATTTCAGATAGTGTTTGACGAATGCCACAAAGCTAAGAACTTGTCTCCAGTTGGTTCCTCGAAACCTACAAAAACCGGTCTGGCTGTGCTGGAACTGCAGAACAAATTGCCAAAGGCCAGGGTGGTGTATGCCAGTGCTACAGGTATACAAACTGCATTATGGTTGATTGAATAAGGGGTGATCTCATTAGTGTGTTTAAGATGATTAAAGGCGTTGATAGATAGATAGATAGAGAAATTCTTACCTCCGGGGAATCCAGACCAAGGGGGCAAAACCTTAAAATTAGAGCTAGGCTGTTTGTCAAGAAGCACTTCACACAAATGGTAGCAGTAATCTGGTACTCTTTCACCCGCCCCCCCCCACCCCCACCCAAAAAAAAAAAGCTTTTGAGACTGGGTCAATGAAACATTTCAAGAGGTTGATGGATTTTTGTTAGGCAAGGATATTAAGAGTTACAGAACTGAGACTGCAAGATGGAGTTCAGCTACAGATCAGACAGGATCTAATTGAATGGGAGAACAGGTTCGAGAGGCTGAATGGCCTACTCCTATTCCTATGTTTCATTTAACTGTAAATGTAAATTATAATAATACACTGACAGACCCTTCTCTCCATTGCACTTTAGAAAAAATAGTGCAGGAATGTTGGAGTGTTTTTCTGTGAAACTACTTCGCACTTCAGGGCGTGGCACATCAGTGTTCCGTTAACAGTGTAGCAGTTCCTTTTTGTTGGAATTCTGGAGCATCTTTTGGACTTTTGAACAGTGGATTCTTCTATTGCACTTCAATAAACTGTCGTCCTTCAAAATAGGTGCATCGGAACCACGCAACATGGCTTATATGAATCGACTTGGAATCTGGGGTGAGGGTACACCCTTCAAGGAATTCAATGATTTTATTCAAGCTGTGGAAAGGAGGTAAAATAAGATCCACTATCGGCAAAATAGTTAAACAATACAGTTTCCAATTTCACATTTGTATGAATTCCATGATGAGCTGCAACAGCTGTTCCCCAATGTTTTTTTAAACTCTGAATTAAATAGGTTGTAAAAAATGTCAGAGCAGCTTCATGTCTAAGTAATTACTGGAGGGAGGGGAGTGCAAGAAACGATCTCCATGGAGTCCATCTCTGCTGAGCTGATCTTGGCTGCTCTTTCTGCTGCCAGTGCCATAAAGTTGCCTTGGGAGGGGAATGTGGAGATAAGGTCTCCAATTCCTGTTTGTGTTTTGCGGGAAAATGCCTAGCTCCTCCTAGACGGCGCCTCATAGCAGCCCAGTGAGATCGGTAACCCCCTTTCTAATGAACGAAAGTGTGAACTTGAATCATAACAGTCTGTACTCCGTCTTGGAATTCTGTTACTTCTGAACAGAATTCTCAAATAACAGCTATATTTTCACACATGCCTATTTATTTTGTGCGTGATACAGTTATTATACAATGACTAGGAATATGTGCATGCAATGATTTTGTTTAATTTTTTTCTTTAATAAATTAGAGGTGTTGGGGCAATGGAAATCGTTGCCATGGATATGAAGCTAAGGGGAATGTACATAGCAAGACAACTGAGCTTTTCTGGAGTAACCTTCAAAATTGAAGAAGTCCCCCTCAGTCAAGATTACATCAAGATGTATAATAAAGCGGTTAAACTGGTAAGGCATTGTGTAAACTTCAGACGTTTCATTGGATGCATGTGAAAATAGGAACGGAAACTGCTGTGGCCCACAGTCACCACTTTGTTCATATAAAAAGGTTCTTTAGCAGCTGTTGTGAAAATATAAGTTTAAACGGCCAAAGTCCATTCAGTAGCGTTTGGTTTGTACTTTGAAGCTGCTGATTTTAGATCTTGACTGCATTGGTGGTTTCCATACATGGTCATAAATTCCTGCTCCATAGTGTGAGGGAGGTGAAAAATCAATGCTGTAGCAATAGGTTGCCTGTAAACGATTTTAATTGACCCAACATTTGAACCGAATACATCCCCCCCACCCCCCCCGCCACATTTGAACCGAATACCCCCCCTCATCTTCTGATTATCTCCTTTCATGATAGGAGTCTTGCTCGGTGCTGAAGTTTGGAGCTGATCAGTTAGACCAGTCTCAAATTCGAAGATGAGCGTTGGATGAATCTTAAAAACTTGCTGACTTCTGTGATCCTCCAAGATTTATTGGGAGCCTGGGATCGGGTGCATTGGGGTATAGTAGTATCAAGCCAACTATTAGCAGCCTTAGTGCAGGGAGCAGAGCTGATGGTAAGCACTACTCCTGAATTTCATGCATAAAGCGTGGAACAGCAAGGCACTAGTTTCTGCTTCCACAGATAATATAAAATTGTATCCTGTATCCCTACATATTCATCTTCTTTAGAAAGTTCTGTGTAAATGCAAAAGTAATTCATCAAAACTGTGGTGCGTGTTGCAAGATTCCAAAGTTCGTGGAACCGCTCCCTCCCCCCCCCATGGAAGAAATCTACGAGTTTTAACCAAGTTTGGGATTTTTACGGTGAATGTTGGGTCTGAGAATAGGGCTGCAAGAAAAGGGGTGGGTTCAATCTCTAAAAGGCCAGTTTGGATATTGGAGCTAATCAAGCTGTCTGGGGGCATTTGAGTTAATCAAATTGTCTCGAAACCTGCCCCGAGAAGACATTTACATTTTAACAATCGATCATCACCACCCTCTACAGTGTATAAAGAAAAGGCAAGGACTCTTAATTTCTACAGCGCCTTTCACAACCTCAAGACACCCCAAAACGCTTTGCAGCCAGTGAAATACTTTTGAAGTGTTGTCACGGTAATGAAGGAAACACAGTAGTCAAATTGCACACATCAAGCTCCCATAAACAGCAATGTGATAATGATCAGATAATCTGTTTTTTTTTAGTGATGGTTGAAGCATAAATATTGGGAGAACTTCCTTACTCTTTGAATAGTGCCCTAGAGTCTTTATATCCACCTGAGGGCAGACAGTGCCCTGGTTTAACATCTTGTCTGAAAGTCAGCATCTCCGACAATGCTGTACTCCCTCAGTGCTGCTCTAGATTGTCAGCCAGAGTGGAACTTGAACCCACAACCTTCTGCCTGAGGTGAGCATGCTACCACAGAGCTCAGGCTGACACCACATGCCATCACTATATCCACAGTATTCGATGGCAGGTGACCCACTCTGTGTTTCCTCCTTGACGTCGCTCCCCAAGATGCCAGCAACATAATAACCATGTCCCAAGAATTTTTTTATCATTTGTTATGAGGATGTGGGTCCCTGTTTGCAGTGGTAGGCTGCCTGGAGCTGCTGCAGTGTTTATAACTATGCTGTGTAACCTTTAATCCTGTTTACAACCAGATATTTACCGAGCTCTTTGCAGAGAGGAATTAATTATTGCTGTATCTACTGGGCATGTGTTCTGTGTATCTGACTTTTGGGTAGAGGAGTGGAACGTGAGGATTTAAAAAAAGAATGAAACGGTCTTGAATTGTCAAAGTTTAGAAAAGCTGACTTTTTCTTTTCAGTGGGTGGAAGCCAGGGAGAAATTTCAGATGTCAGCGGAGCTGATTGATGCAGAGCAGCGGATGAAGAAGTCCATGTGGGGACAATTCTGGTCGGCACATCAGAGGTTTTTCAAATATCTCTGCATCGCTTCCAAAGTTAGGAGAATAGTACAACTTGCCCGGGAGGAGATCAAAAATGGAAAGGTAAGGGGACACTGGTTCAAGCTAATGAATGACACATATAGGACTGATGTCAGAAAATTCTTCCTTGCATGCTGCGATCAATGTGTGGAATGGAACTCTAGGTCATAAATATGCGATAGTTACCAATAAATCCAATAGGGAGTTCAGGAGAAACTTCTTTACCCAGAGAGTGGTGAGAATGCGGAACTTGCTACCATAGGGAGTGGTTGAAGTAATTAGCATAGATACATTTTTCCCTGGTTGGAGTGTCTAAAACTAGGGGGCACAGTCTCAGGATAAGGGGTAGGCCATTTAAGGCTGAGATGAGGAGGAGTTTCTTCACTGAGGATTGTGAATCTTTGGAATTCTCTGCTGCAGAGGGCTGTGGATGCTGAGTCTCTGAATATATTCAAGGCAGAGATAGATAGACTTTTAGAGTTTAGGGCAATCAAGGGAAATGGAGATCGGGTGGGAGAGTGGAATTGAGGTCGATGATCCGCCATGTTCTTATTGAACATAAGAATATAAGGAATAGGAGCAGGAGTAGGCCATTTGGCTGATCTGATCTTGGGCTCAGCTCCACTTGCCTGCCTGCTCCCCATAACCCTTCACTCCCTTATTGTTCAAAAATCTGTCTATCTCCTCCTTAAATATATTAACTGACCCAGCCTCCACAGCTCTCTGGGGCAGAGAATTCCACAGATTTACGACCCTCAGAAAATAAATTCCTCCTCATCTCAGTTATAAATGGGCGACCCCTTATTCTTAAACTATGCCCCCTTGTTCTAAATTCCCCCACGAATGGAAACATCCTCTCTGCATCTACCCTGTCAAGTCCCCTCAGTATCATATGTTTCAATAAGATCACCTCTCATTCTTCTAAACTCCAATGAGTATAGGCCTAACCTTCTCAACCTTTCTTCATAAGTCAACCCTTTCATTTAAGAATCAACCTAGTGAACTTCCTCTGAACTGCCTCCAATGCAAGTATATCCCTTAACTGGCAGAGCAGGCTCAAGGGGCCTACTCCTCATATTTCTTATGTTCTTATTTAAGGAGAAGCTAGATCAGTGCATGAGGGCGAAAGGAATAGAAGGATATGCTGATGTGGGTGGGAGGAGGCTCTGGAGCATAAACACTGGCCTGGACCAGTTGGGTTGAAATTGCCTGTTTCTGTGCTGTAGACATGATGCAACTTCCAGATAGAGTAGTGGAAATCCTAGTATTCTTAAGAAACTAGTGTATGCTGAAATGGCGTGAATTTAAGATGAATTAAAATAGACTGGTCTTTTTCTTAATTATCTCACTATATTTAGGCATCCGTTTTACCTTCAACGAGAGAAGACACTAACTGCGAGCTTAATGTGAGCTTAAAGGCTGTGGACAGTTCTTTTTTAACCTTACTAGGGAGAGCAAGCCTCGAGTACGGAAGAATGTTATTGCCACAGATGACCTCTGCATCCATAGTTTAAGTAAAGCTGAAAGTGCTGCAGGTTATACAAAATAAA
Source organism: Pristiophorus japonicus (assembly GCF_044704955.1). Taxonomy (NCBI): domain Eukaryota; kingdom Metazoa; phylum Chordata; class Chondrichthyes; family Pristiophoridae; genus Pristiophorus; species Pristiophorus japonicus. The sequence goes on along the minus strand of NC_091984.1, from coordinate 240,872,537 downwards.
ATGTAGCAAATGTAATCCAGCAAAAGCACTCCTCAGCTGTAACTGTCAGTAACAGTACTGTAAAATGTCCATTAGTGTTGCATTTTTGATATAAAAACAGGCTTGAAATGTGACTTGCCCACTGGGTTCTTTTTTTAAAAAAAAAAAGGGGGACAAGTCCGACTGCGGCAACTACAGTGGAATCTCCCTGCTATCAGTCACTGGGAATGTTGTCCCTAGAGCTCTCAACCGTCTTCTCCCTGTAGCCGAGAAGCTCCTCCCGGAATCACACTGCAGATTTCGTACCCTACGGGCACAACGGACATTATCTTTGCAGCGTGACAGCTGCAGGAAAAATGCAGGGAGCAGCGCCAGCCCTTATACATGGCCTTTTTCGATCTTACAAAGACCTTAGACTCTCACGGTTGACAGTGTCAATGGAGCGTCCTCCTCCGTTTCGGATGCCCCTAAAAGTTTGTCAACATCCTTCGCCTGCTCCACGACGACATGCAGGCTGTGATCCTTGCCAACGGATCCATACATTACAGACCCAATCCATGTCCGGACCGGGGTCAAACAAGGCTGTGTCATCACTCAAACCCTCTTTTCACTCTTCCTTGCAGCCATGCTCCACCTCACAGTCAACAAGCTCCCCCGCTGGAGTGGAACTAAACTACAGAACCAGTGGGAAGCTGTTTAACCTTCGCTGCCTCCAGGCCAGGTCCAAGATCACCCCAACCTCTGTCGTTGAGCTACAGTACGCAGACGACGCGTGCGTCTGCGCACATTCTGAGGCTGAACTCCAGGATATAGTTGATGTATTCACTGAGGCATATGAAAGCATGGGCCTTACGCTTAACATCTGTAAGACAAAGGTCCTCCAGCAGCCTGTCCTCGCCGCACAGCACTATCCCCAGTCATTAAGATCCATGGCACGGCCCTCGACAACGTGGACGATTTCTCATACCTCGGGAGCCTCTTGTCAACAAGAGCAGACATTGATGCGGAGAGTCAACACCACCTCCAGTGTGCCAGTGCAGCCTTTGGCTGCCTGAGGAAAAAAGTGTTCGAAGACCAGGCCCCCAAATCTACCACCAAGCTCATGGTCTACAGGGCTGTAGTAATACCCGCCCTCCTGTATGGATCAGAGGCATGGACGATGTACAGAAGACACCAAGTTGCTGGAGATCTATCACCAACGATGTCTCTGCAAGATCCTGTAAATCCCCTGGGAGGACAGGCGCACCAACATCAGTGTCCTCGACCAGGCTAACATCCCCAGCATTTGAAGTACTGACCACACTCGATCAGTTTCGCTGGACAGGCCACATAGTTCGCATGCAGTCATGAGACTCCCTAAGCAAATGCTCTATATGGAGCTCCTTCACGGCAAACGAGCCAAAGGTGGGCAGAGGAAACGTTAAAAGGACACCCTCAAAGCCTCCCTGAAAAAGTGCGACATCACCTGACACCTGGGAGCCCTTGGCCGAAGACCGGCCTTGGTGGAGAAAGTGAATCAGGGAGGGCGTGGAGCTCTTCGAATCTCAACGCCGAAAGCGTGAAGAGGTCAAGTGCAGGCAGCAGAAGGAGCATGCGGTAAACCAGTCCCACACACCCCTTCCCTCGGCGAATATCTGTCCCACCTGTGAGAGTCTGTGGCTCTCGTATTGGGTTGTTCAGCCATCAGAGAACTCACTTCAGGAATGGAAGCAAGTCTTCCTCGATTCCGAGGGACTGCCTATGATGATGATGATCTAGCAAGTTTTCATTGTGGTGCACTAGAAATGGGGTTGAATTTGGTTTGGGGGTTGAAGAATTTCTGGAGACTGGTTTTAAAGAAAACGGAATAATTTATAAGAGCATGTTATTTTCAGTTTACACGTCTTAGTTCCAGGATTTCTGCTGGAGTATTCCACAAGAGCAGAAATGGCTGAGAAGATTGGTTGAATATTTTTTAAATTCTGAAAAGTTTAGATTTAAAAAAAATATATATATCTTTGGGGAGTTGTGGGTGAGGGGTCATCACTTTAAAATTGTTACTAATAGAGGGGGTAGAGGTTAGAAGACATTTCTTCTCACATTGAAGAATGAAATGCTTTGCTACAAGTGGTGGTTGAGTCATGGACCAATGCTCTTTTGAGAGAAAATTGAGTGAGTAGTTGATGCAGAGAAAGTTGCAAGGCCACAGGGCGAGATGGAGGAATAGGATTCGTTTTGGATTTCTCTAGCAAGAGCCAGCACAGACACACCTGTGGATACGGTCTTCAAACTAACACGTGGCTTTACAGTGCTTGAATACATTGTGGTCAGTCATTTTCAACTGGCCTTCTCTATGCAGCATGTTGCCTCGTGTTTTGAAGAGTCTGCATAGCTATTCAGTGACAGCCCGGCAACTACACCTCCAGATCACTGCAAGGGGCCCTTCTGGTCGTGAAGCTTCATTGTGATGGCTTCACTCACCTTGTAGGAATCTCAGCCGGGATAGGCTGTGGTTACTAGGTGACTTTGTTGAGGTGTTTGTCCACAATGATGGACCACCTATTCAAAATTTATCAAGGAGCTTGTGCCATCTCTGCCTGTTCTTTGCCTTGCCTGTAATAAAAGATGGTATTATTCACACCCTTCAGAATTGTAGTATGAGTATACTTGGGCCATTCGTGCATCATGGCGCTTTGTGTCATTCTGGTCTGCACTGGATTGGATTTCATCAGCTTTTATATTCCAATGATCTTTCATTTGTCACAACTTGGGTTGAATCAGAGCACTAATAGGAGCAGGAGTAGGCTATTTGGCCCCTCAAGCCTGCTCCGCCATTCAATAAGATCATGGCTGATCTGATCATGGACTCGGCTCCACTTCCCCGCCCGCTCCCCATATCCCTTTACTCCCTTATCGCTCAAAAGTCTGTCTATCTCCGCCTTAAATATATTCAATGACCCAGCCTCCCCAGCTCTCGGCTAGAGAATTGCATAGATTTACAATCCTCTGAAAGAAGAAATTTCTCCTCACCTCCATTTTAAATGGGCGGCTCCTTATTCTAAGACTGTCCCCTAGTTTTAGTTTTAGTTTCCCCTGAGTGGAAATATCTCCTCTGCATCCATCTTGTCGAGCTCCCTCATTATATCTTGCGTGTTTCGATAAAGTCACCTCTCATTCTTTTGAATTCCAGTGTGTATAGGCACAACCTACTTAACCTATCCTCATAAATCAAACCCCTCATCTCTGAAATCAACCTAGTGAACCTTCTCTGAACAGCCTCCAATGCAAGTATATCCTCCTTAAATACGGAGACCAAAATTGTATGTAGTACTCCAGGTGTGGCCTCACCAAAACCCTGTATAGTTGTAGCAGGACTTCTCTGCTTTTATACTCTATCCCCCTTGCAATAAAGACCAACATTTCATTTGCCTTCCTGATTACTTGCTGTACCTGCATACTAACCTTTTGTGTTTCATGCACAAGGATCCCCAGGTCCCTCTGTACTGCAGCACTTTGCAATTTGTCTCCATTTAAATTATAATTTGCTTTTCTGTTATTTCTGCCTAAATGGATAACCTCACATTTTCCCACATTATACTCCATCTGACAAATTTTTGCCCACTCACTTAGCCTGTCTCTATCCCTTTGCAGATTTTTGTGTCCTCCTCATAATTTGCTTTCCTACCCATCTTTGTATCATCAGCAAACTTGGCTACATTACATTCGGTCCCTTCATCCAAGTCATTAATATAGATTGTAAATAGTTGAGGCCCCAGCGCCAATCCCTGCGGCACCCCACTAGTTACTGTTTGCCAACCGGAAAATGACCCATTTATGCCGACTTTCTGTTAGTTAGCCAATTCTCTATCCATGCTAATATATTACCCCCAACCCTGTGAGCTTTTATCTTGTGCAGTAATCTCTTGTGTGGCACCTTATCGAATGCCTTCTGGAAATCCAAATACACCACATCCACTGGTTCCCTCTTAGCCACCCTGCTCTTTACATCCTCAAAGAACTCCAGCAAATTTGTCAAACATGATTTGCTTTTCATAAAACCATGCTGACTCTGCTTGATTGAATTATGCTTTTCCAAATGTCCTGCTTACTACTTCCTTAATAATGGACTCCAGCATTTTCCCCAACGACAGATGTTAGACTGTTAGTTTCCTGCTTTTTGTCTGCCTCCTTTTTTAAATAGAGGTGTTACATTTGCACTTTTCCAATCCGCTGGGACCACCCCAGAATCCAGAGAATTTTGGTAATTACAACCAATGCAGCCACTAGGTTGTAAGGCATCAGGTCCAGGGGGCTTGTCCGCCTTTATCTTACCTAGTAGTACTTCATTAGTGATCGTGATTTGTATTAAGTTCCTCCCTACCTATAGCCCTTTGATTATCCACGATTGGGATGTTTTTAGTGTCTTCTACCCTGAAGACCGATACAAAATATTTCTTCAAAGTCTCTGCCATTTCCCTGTTCTCCATTATTAATTCCCCAGTCTCATCCTTCAGGGGACCAACATTTACTTTAGCCACTCTTTTTTTTTTTTTCTTTTTATGTACCTGTAGAAACTCTTACTATCTATTTTTATATTTTGTGCTAGTTTACTTTCATAATCTTATCTTCCCAATCCTCCGGCCTCCCACTAGTCTTGGCCACATTGTTTGCCTTTGTTTTTAATTTGATACCCTCCCTTATTTAGTTAGCCACGGATGGTTATCCCTTCTTAGTCTTTCCTTCTCATTGGCATATATATTTGTTGCAAATTATGAAATATCTCCTTAAATGTCTGCCACTGTTCATCGACCGTCCCATTTTTGGTCTACTTTCCCAGTCCACTTTAGCCAACTCTGCCCTCATAACTTTGTAGTCTCCTTTATTTAAGCTTAGGACACTGGTTTGAGAACCAACTTTCTCTCCCTCCAACTGAATTTGAAATTCAACCATATTATGGTCACTCATTCCAAGAGGATCTTTTACTACAAGATCATTTATTAATCCAGCCTCTTTACACAGTACTAGATCTAAGATAGCCTGCTCCCTAATTGGTTCTGCAACGTACTGTTCAAGGAAACTATCTCGGATACACTCCAGGAACAACTCCTCAAGGCTACCCTGGCCAATTTGCTTTGTCCAATCAATATGAAGGTTAAAATCACCCATGATTATTGCCGTTCTTTTATTACAAGCCTCCATTATTTCTTGATTTATACTCTGTCCAACAGTGTGGCTACTGTTGGGGGGCCTATAGACTACACCCACCAGTGACTTTTTCCCCTTATTATTCCTTATCTCCACCCAAACTGATTCAACATCTTGATCCTCTGAGCCAATATCGTTTCTCACTAACTCACTGACCATCCTTTAACAGAGCTACCCCACCTCCTTTTCCTTTCTGTCTGTCCTTCCGAATTGTCAAATACCCTGAATATTTAGTTCCCAGCTTTGGTTACCTTGCAACCACGTCTCTGTGATGGCTATCAGATCATAGTCATTTGTATATCTTTGTGCCATCATATCATCTATTTTGTTATGAATGCTACGTGCATTTAGACAAAGCTTTTAAAAAAAAAAATGTTACCCTTTTTTCCTGCTTATTCCTCTATCCTTCAACATTTCTACATTTTTGCTTTCTAATTCCAGCTTCACTCCCCTCCCTACTGAATCTATTCTCGGGTTCCAATCCCCCTGCCAAGCTAGTTTAAACCCTCCCCAACAGCACTATCGAACCCCACTGCGAGGATATTGATTCCGGCTCTGGAGGTGCAACCCGACCGGCTTGTACAGGTCCCACCTCCCCCAGAAGCGGTCCCAATGCCTCAGGAATCTAAAGCCCCCCCTCCTGCACCATCTCTCCAGCCAAGCATTCATCTGCTCTATCCTCCTTTCTTTGCAGCAGAGTTGGGATCAGAGTTGGCTGTTGTGTGCCCTCTCTAAAACGAATCCTGTGCCAATATTTGATGAAGCTAATTGTGTTCGCAGCAGCCCTCTCGGCGTGCTGAGTTCAATACTGGAGTCCAGTACTGCAGTGGCTCTGATGCATGGCTCCTGTTTGGGTACTGCAGCTGCTTCACGTCTAACGGGCTTTGAGGCAATTTGAGCCAATGTGGCTGGATTGCCAGCAGCTTGGATTGTATCCAATATTCATTGATCCAACAATCTGACCCACACACAGCCCTGGTGCAGGTCATGTTACTTTACAGTGATGTGATTGATCAGCTGCCAGTTCCTGGATTGAGGATCCATTCACAATGTGTGGCACAGTTTAATGTTTATGTTTTGCAGGTAGACTCTAAAAGAGTTTCCATTCACAATGTTCTGTGTGTCTCTTGCTTGTGAAAATTATTAACTGGCTTGTTCTTGATGCATTTTGTTCTCTGAGTATTACTGTAAGCCTTCCTGGAACTTACAGAACCAATGGCATTTCTCCACGAGGAGGCATCCTTTCTAACCTGTGCCTTAAGGTCTAATTGATGAATAGTTTATCTTTTGATGGTGTTGTAGTCAGCCTTGGCTAAGTGATCGCGCCTCTGGCTCGAGCCCTGCTCCAGATACTTGAGCGTGTAATCCAGGCAGACGCTTCCAGTGCTGTACTGAAGGAGTGCGCCACTGTCTGAGATGCCGTCTTTTGGATAAAACGTTAAACTGAGGCCCCGTCTTCCCCCTCGTGGACGTAAAGGATCCCACGGCACTATTCAAAGAGGGGCAGGGGAGTTCTCCCCGGTGTCCTGGCCAAGATTTATCCCTCAACCAACATAATTAAAACAGATTATCTGGTCATTATCTCATTGCTGTTTGTGGGAGCTTGCTGTGTGCAAATTGCCTGCCGTGCTTCCCTACATTGCAACAGTGACGACATTTCAGAAAGTACTTAATTGGCTGTAAAGCACTTTGAGACATCCTGAAGTTGTGAAAGGTGCTAGTAAACTTGAGCAAGTAATCCCGACAGATGCTCCCAGTACTGTACTGATGGAGTGCTGCACTGTCGGAGGTGCCGTCTTTTGGATGAGATGTTAAACCAAGGTGGACATAAAAGATCCCATGGCACTAGGGTTGTGATTCTTTGGAATTATCTACCCCAGAGGGCTGTGGAGGATCAATCTTTGAGTATATTCAAGACAGGGATCGATAGATTTTTGGATACTAAGGGAATCCAGGGATATGGAGATAGTGCAGACAAGTGGAGGTGAGGTAGAAGATCAGCCATGATCTCATTGAATGGCGGAGCAGGCTCGAGGGGCCAAATGGCCTGCTCCTGCTCCTATTTCTTGTTCTTTATAAATGTAAGTTTGTTTTTGCATTGGTCACATCATCTAGATCATGGTAGTGACATAGTCTGTTTTAATTGCCTCACAGTTATTGGGTATTTGCTGAGGCCATTGTGAATCGCGATACCTGTACTCTATCAGCAGAAGGTGTAGTTACTCTGACATTCCACCAGGTGTGTCTCCAGTCAGTCTAGTCTTCATATAGCATCATTGATGCTTTAACAAATGACCTGTTAAGATGCTGGCAAACATCTATATTATTGTCTTTATCCCGTGGCTGTCTACAAAAATCCTGATATTCCATGAAGCCAATGTTGAGTAAAGCCCTTCAGGTGATGGAGGCACTCTGGGTGTTTTATCGCACACCAATTGTAGTCGAGGAGGTGCGAGATTGGGTCGGGATATTCTGGTCATCAAACCGATCTGTACCATTCTATAGTAATTATGGGAGCATCATGCAGCGTTTTTGAAAATCCAACCTGCTGGTATAAACACATGTCTGGTGAAGGTCTCTTAAAAGAAATAGGAATTGCAAAGAGTGATATTTGCTTCTGTTGGTGACTTTTTAAACCCAAGTCCCTGTGCTTTTTTGCTACAGAAGCTGATTGTAACCGTGGCTCAGTAGTAGTATTCTTGTCTGAGAGTTTGAAGGTTATGGGTTCGAGCCCCACTCCAGGCCTTGGGCACACAATCTAGACTTGACACGTCAGTGCTGTACTGAGGGTTTGGTCCTGCCGGCTGTTCTCCCGGTATCCTGACCAACATTTATATCTCAACCAACATCTAAAAAAACATGATCTGGTCAGCCATAGAATTTGTGGGACCGACTGTGAGCAAATTCTCTACAAAACAAGTATATGCATTAATTCGTTGGTGGTGAAGAACTCAGATGTGTGAGCTCGTGAAAGGCCCTGTATAAATTAGAGTTTGTTCTTTCAGTTCAGAGGAGAGTGGTCGATTAAATGAGCCAACTGTGTCCCTATTTTTCATTGCTGTGGCAATACCCCAGCTGATGTCCAGTGAAAGCAGAAATTTGACTGAAAACCAGTTTTGAGACTTGAGATAACAATTTGTATGTCAGCCCTGGATTGATGTGCCTTGTTGGTGCATTTTATGAAAACAATTGAACAGTCAAATGGAAATTATTGGAGCTTTCATGGACTTTTCTATTGAAGTGAAAGGTATACTGTGCTTTCACGCCAGTGAAGGTTACTTTGAGGTGACTGACACAATGCACACAGTTCTTCTTTCATCCTTGACATATGGGTTTGAATCGAGTCCAGGCTTATGGGATGAAAGTCTATGTTCATTGTAAGTGCCTTACATGAAAGGAGTTTGGTGATCCAAGCCTGGGTAATAGTGAATGTGAATGTACAGCAAAACAACAGCCCATAATGTTCTCGTGTCTGAGATCTCAAAGATAACTCGTGTGGACAATGGAAAGGAAATGGTACAGTGGGTGCTATTCTCAACTGGGGTTAAAGGATATTGTTGGGACATAATAGAGAGAGCTTTGCGGTGAGTCTGGTCTGTGCTGTACCTGACTGAATACTGACACAGAGTGACAGAAGTGGATCAGTCCCATTCCCCAGCATTGAGATTTTGGCAAATACATTCACCAAAAAAGCAAATGGGAAATTGTACAGACAGCTGTAAAGTAAAATGATATAACTTGTTCTAATAGTTTTATTTTGGAATTGCTTTTAGTGCGTGGTTATTGGTCTACAATCCACAGGAGAAGCAAGAACCCTTGAAGCCCTGGAGGAGGGTGGTGGTGAACTGAATGATTTTGTTTCAACTGCTAAGTATGTTCACGCAGTATAACAGCCTGTATTTGTAAATTTTCATGTTTTTAAAAGGTGTAAATAGCTGTAGTAATTTATACAAAATGGATAAATTATTGACTGAACTCTTTTGTATAAATGGAATGTAGGAGTTGTGTTGTCTACTTGAGATTTTTTTCCTGCAATCATTGCAACTAGAATTTTATTTGTTTGCTACATGTGCTTCGATGCATAAGTAACTAACCCAAGGAAGGAGAACTTTGTATGAAGGGCTGAGGACCAAGTTTAGCCTTAATGCCTGCTGCATTTGCCTCCATGCGTTCATGATTGGCCGGGAGCCCTTTGGGATTTCCTACAGATGTGATCAGGCTTGATGTAAATGCATGTTCTTTGCATGTTTTATAAAAGTTCTGAAGTATCAGAGGACTTGCAAATGTAAGGAAGTTTCTTGAAAGCTGCCTAATTACTTTGTTTGAATAGTTTTGCATTAAAGGATCTCTTTTTTTAATTTTTATCATCTGCCCGTGTCAAACATTTGAATATCGTATGTCCACGTTGGGGTGATGTGGCTTGTTAGGATCATTTATGAATGCCATATAGTTTTGGTATTGCTAGCAATTATTACAGGTAACCTGTACTAATTTGTGTCCTTACAAAAACTTGGCATTTCATTTTTTTGAAGCTTTGTATTCATTTTTTCCCCAAAGTGTCCCTAATACCATATATAGGTACATCTGAGGCTCACTGCTGTCCATGGATTAACCTAAACGCACACAGGACTGGCTGTTTGAAAGTGCACAATTATAAACAAATGTTTAGAAAGAAAAAAGACTTGCATTTAGATAGGAGCTTTCGCGACCTTGGGATGTCCCAAAGCACGTTTGGATGTCAGGACGTTCTGACAGACACGATGGGCCGAATGGCCTCTTGTGCTGTAAATCTCTGATTCAAAGCACCTTCCAGCCAATGAAGTACTTTTTGAAGTGTAGTCACTATTGTAGGAAACTCAACAGCCAATTTGCACACAGCAGAAGATAAATCTTCTGGTACTTCAGGTTCTAAATAGAAGATCGACTGACCAGGTTTTCTTCTTTATAAATCCATGAAGTACCTTACCAGAATGTCTTCTGTTTGTAGCTTGAAGCATCTAGATATGTGTGATCTTAAATTATGTATTTAAAAACATTTATTTGGGCGAGGCTGTCTCCAGGGCTCCTGGGGTTAGTCAGCCATACAGACCAGCAAGGATCCATCTGAGTGCTGCTGAATTTGCTGTTCTCAGCCAGGGCAGTTGTGGGGGTCCCACAGTTAGCCTAACTGTCCAAGGACTGGGGGAAATCATTGTCAGTACCCAATCCTGATCGTTATTCACCGACTCCTCCTGGAAAATGCATGGATTTGAACACTGGAAGGACAGGCTTGGGCTCAGGCCCTTTGACAAATAGCCTGCCAACTCACTAAAAGCTGGCGTGTGAATAATAAGATGGAGCCAATAACATTCATAGAACTATACCCCACTACTAGTAGCAGTAGGAGAAAGCTTCAAATCTGGTCCGATTGAAGAATGTAGGACTAATCCTTTCAAGCAATCCTTCCACGTAGCATTAAGTTCATTAACTGTTTTATGTCTACAGGTGTTAACAGGATTTGTATTACTATTTGATATCTGCTCTACTTAATTCACAGTTCTCAGCAAGCAAGCACCAACATACAGCTGTTGATCACATAACTTAAAATGTATTTTTTTTTTAATCATTGCAGAGGTGTCCTTCAGTCTTTAGTTGAGAAACACTTCCCAGCACCTGACAGAAAGAAGCTGTACAGTTTGTTGGGGATAGATATGAGTGTGCCCAGCAATCATGACTCTCCCATTGACAGTCCATCACGGCAGAACAAAGGAAAAAAGCGAAAAGGTACGATCATTCCTGATAATCATACTGATCAGTGCACAAAGCCCACATTCTCCCAATAAAGATCACACTTTGTTTCAAGGAATTAATGCAAGTTATTTAATGGGATTCTTTCCCAACGATATAAAATATACAAGAATGATCCTTGCGAGTCTACTCACTGCTGCTTATCTAGGAATTCCTGTTGTGACAAAACCAAAGGCTGTTTTACAGAGAAGCTCGTTAATAGCTGCATGAAATGCGATATTGTGTGTACACGTGTAAGTATGGCAGAAGATAAAGCTGCAGCTTGTTGACGAAGGTCATTTTGAAAGGGTGAGATGGAGGCTAGTGTGGAGCATAAACACCGGCCAACATTGATCTATTGGGTCGAGTGACTGTGCTGTAAATACTTTGTAATACAGGGTGCAAACGGAGTTTTTAAAAGCTGTTCCAAATGTTGTTCAGAATGAAATGAAATTGTATTCAGCATGTTGTAAATAGTAGCCATGATCTGAGATCCATTGAGCAATGCAGAAATGTTCCACAAGTTTCTGTAGTATTTTTTTCCAGTAATTGTATAAATTATACAGTGTCTCCCAGCAATATAATGCTTGTGCTCCTCCAATAGCATTCAGTTTCTTTCTATGATTACATTGGAGAGTTTATTTCCCTCCCCCTTTCCAATTATCCCACCTCACCCCTTGTGTCCACTTTCTGCCAGGGAGAACATGGCAGCAGATTTATTCCAGGCCTCTGCAAACATCCTGTGGCTGCCAGCAGGAGCACAGCAATGACCAAAGATCATCCTCTCCCTGATTAATGTAAACTAAATTGTTGGTTTCATAAACCATTTCCAGTAGAAATGAATGTAATATGTACACGAATAAATTGTGTAACTGAACTGTTGCAAATTTTGTTGGTTATTCACTAAATATTTTCTTTGGTTCAGCGTAACTGATGCTCCCATAAGCGGATGTTACATCTCCTACTTTCGAGTTGAAGATAGTGTGATCTGGGAGTAATAACATTGAACCGTTGCATGCTGGTTACTGTAACCTTGCACATCTCCATGTGCAATCTCCTGACCAGTGAAGATGAATTGAAAAGCACCAACAATACGAGGCACAAATGTAAACCAACAAACTAATTAATTTCACACAAAATATATGATTGGACAGAAGACCGCTTTCACAGTGGAATCCAAATCCCTATCATTCGCCACATTAAAAATCAATAAAAAAAACAGCTGTTCGCCGTTCTAGGTAAAAACTCATTTTTGAGCTAGTTATTGCTAAGATGGCTTGCTCTGCCTTCCTCTGTTACAGCCTGTGGTTTTGGCTAAAGAGCGAGAGTTCTCTAACCCCTCTGTCAGCTCTGGAGGAGATTGGCCCACTAAGCTGTCAGTTACATGCCTCCCCTTCGATGTGGGAGCTTGTGGTGCTCATTTGCCTGTTGAGCTAAGTTCCCAACCGGGCATACTGAATGAAAATAATTCTTAGAATGGGGAGAAATGCTTATAATTACATGGCAATGATCCCTGTTATCTCCAGGCTAATGCAACATGCAAGCATGAACAGCTGATTGGCCCCTGCCCTAGCTGACCTACATTGGCTCTGTCCCCAGTGCCATAAATTTTCAGTTCCTCCTGGGCCTTGCCCCACACTATTTCTGCGTGCTCCTCCAGTCCTCCCTCTCTCACCCCAAACACGCCACTCCTTGAGGCTGTGCATTGCCTCCCCTTACCCCACCATTGGTGGTGGAGCCATCGGTGACCTGGGCCCTAATCATAGAATGTTTACAGCACGGAAGGCAGCCATTTGGCCTGTCGAGCCCATGCCGGCTCTCTGCAAGAGCACCTCCGCTAGTCCCTTCCCCCGCCCATTCCCTGTAGCCCTGCATTTTTTTTTCTTTCAGGTACTTATCCAACTCCCTTTTGAAAGCCGTGATTGAGTCTGCCTCCGCCACCCTTACAGGCAGTGCATTCCAGATCCGAAATACTCGCTGCATAAAATAAGTTTTTTCTTGTCGAATTTCTCTCTGCATTATTGCAAATCTCTTCAAAGCCCATCTCTTGGACCAAGCTTTTGGTAAACTCCCTATCTCTCCTTTCTTAGCTGGGCATCTGTTTGCTTCTGTGAAGGACTATGGGACATTTTTTGTTAGAGGTAGACCTGATGGGTAGCTTTCTACAAGTAACCATATGCTTGTAAATTCAGGAGGTATTTGGACAAGTTTTATTTTTACAATTTTTTTTACAAGGAAACCTAAAATTTTATTTTTTAGCTAATGAGGACAGAAGGGAAGCTAAAAAGGCACGAAAGAGCAGAGGTCTTGCTGGGAGCAGCTCCTCAGAGAGTGAATCTGAAGTATCTGAAAGTGAAGACAGTGATGAAGAAAGCTTTCACTCTGTCAGTTCTGGCGACGATGACTTCAACCCTTTCAGAGATGAATCTTCTGATGAAGAAGATGGTAAGCTGGTGAAAATAACCGATGTAATTTTGTGATTGGAAAAATTGTAAGCCTAATTCAGCAATGCCATCCTTCTGATAACTCACGTGAGCTCAGTGTGAAGTGAGGTATTCTTGGACAGCTTAACACTCAGAATTTAAACCATGCAGTAAACAACATGCATAATATCTTTACTGGAGTCACCAACATCCCAGGACATTTCATAGGAGATGGAGCAACTTTGACCCTGAGCAGAAATTGATTGAAGAATTGGGGGGGTGAGCAAAGTAGGAGTGAAAGAATAAGGTTTGAGACGTTTGGTGAGAGAGCTATCGGTTTGGATTGGGTTTAGGAGAGAATTCTAGCGTAACTGCACAGCTGACGACTGCCACTACAGGTGAAGTCTGGGCTGGGAGGAGGATCACACAGTTGGCCAGACTCTCAAGATTGAAGAGCGCAGATTGATATTCAAACGTGGAGGAAGTTGGACGTTTGGAGAATCGCGGGTTATGGGGAACAGGCAAGAAAGTGGAGCTGAGTCCAAGATCAGATCAGCCATGATCTTCTTGAATGGTGGAGTCGGCTCGCGGGGCCGTATGGCTAACTTTTGCTCCTATTGCTTATGTTCTAGGTTTCAGAGGTAGGCTGAGGTCATGGAATGATTTGTAGGTTAGGACAATGTGTGTGTGTTGAATGGGGACTCATTGACGTACGAGTTGGGGGTGGCGGATATGGTGAGCAGGACACCGTACAGTGGTGTAGGTGTTACTGATGTGGAAATTGTGGCCTTGCTGAGGGATTGGATTTGGGATTGAAAATCAGCTCTAAGTTGTACAGTCATTATAGAAGACCAGGGTGCACTTTTTATGGAGGAGTGGCAGCAGTTGTGACCATTACGCCAAGGAAAGGCAATTGAGTGGTTAGGATATCAAGGGAGCTTGTGGCGAGTCTGATTAGTCTGATGAAGGCGATGTGAGAGACGCTAGTGAGTATTCTGGGGAGTGGTAAGGGTTCGAGCGAAGGGGTTTAGCAGCTGGTCTCCGCTTTGGTCAGAAAAAAGTCCCAAGTTTTTCTCAGGCAGATGAAAACAGGAAATGCTGGAAATACTCAGGTTAGGCAGCATCTCGAGAGAGAAACCGTTAACGTTTCAGCTCGATGACTTCGTCAGAACTGGTGAAAGTTCGAGACCCATCTGTCTGAGACAAAGAATTGCATTGAGGCCTCTTAATGGCAAGATTGAGGGTTTTGCCATGGGGGTGCATGGGGAAGTTGATCATTCGTGAGGTTACTGAATAATTAAATAATTTTTCTGGTGAGAGATCCACAGGTGCCCCAGCTTCCTTCTGTTTTAGTGAATGCTCGATTTCTATGTTGACCATTCTACTTTGTGTTTCAAACAGATCCTTGGTTAGTGAGGAAGGATCGCAAGAAAGACAAAGACAAGAAGAAGAAGAAAAAGAAAAGTATCGATCCAGATTCTATCCAAAGTGCCTTGCTAGCATCTGGCCTTGGATCAAAAAAGCCTAGTTTCTCCACCACCACCACCACCACCACAATCAGCAGCACAACAAATAATGCACTTCCCTCAGGTACAAATGTTGCAAATGTAAAATTCTTTAGTCAATCATAGTGAGGAATTGAAAACTGCTTTGGTGCAATGTTCAGCATTAAGTGGATATGAGACTGCATTAATGTATGCACTTCCTGCCATTGATATTCAAACCAAGGACTTTTAAATCTATTTAAATTTTTTTAAGTAAGTCCCTTCTTACTAATGTGATTTCTTTTCTTCTCTTCTCCTCTCCAAATAACCCCATCAACCCACCCCAGGTAACAGCAGCCATAGTATTGTAGCCAGCCAGGATGCAGTAGAAAGAGCCCAGCAAATGAAACGAGAGTTGCTTGAGAAGCTGGAGAGGCTTGCGGAAGATCTGCCTCCCAATACGCTGGATGAACTCATAGACGAGCTTGGTGGTCCAGATAATGTCGCAGAGGTCAGTTTGAAGAACGTATTCTAGAAATATGCATGCATTTGCAACAACAAAAACAAGTACATAGTAAAATATCCCAAGGCACTTAACAGGAATGTTGTCCAATAGTGGAGCGATAAAAATCGGGGATGCACGAGGTCAGAATTGGAGGAGCGCAGAAATCTCAAAATCCTTTAAAGCTTGAGCAAGCTACAGAGATGGTGCAGGGGCAATGCCGTGGAGGGATTTGAAAAATTGAGAATTTTAAAACTGAAGCATTGTCACGGGCAACAGAGTTTTGGCTGGGTGGGAGGCTGACCAGGAGGGCATTGCAATAGTCAAGTCTTGAGGTAACAAAGACATGGATGAGAGTTTCAGCTGAGGCAGTGGCAGAGTCGGGCAATGTTACCGAGATGGAAATAGACCTTGGTGATGGAGTAGAAATACGGTCGGAAGCTTATCTTTGGGTCAAATTTGACATCAAGGTTGCGAATGGTCCGGTTCAGCCTGAAAGGGAGTTTGGTGGGTGGGGGGTGGAGTTGGGTGCCCAGGGAATGGAGTTTGTGGTCGGGGACGAAGAAGAGTGATTTCGGTTTTCCGGATATTTAATTGGAGGAACTTTCTGCTCATCCAGTACTGGATGTAGAACTAGCCGTGTGACAAAGCAGACAGTGGAGAGGTTGAGAGAGATGGTGGTGAGGTAGAGCTGGATGTCGTCAGCGTATATTTGGAACATGGCACTGTTTACGGATGATGTCGAGGGGGCAGCATGTAGATGAGAAATAGGGGGCCAAGGATAACGGTGCGGGCAAGGTGGGCACAGATTTTGGGAGCTGAAAGGGAGGTTGGAGATGGGGCAGTAGTTTGCAAGGACAGATCAAGGGTGGGTTTTTTGAAGAGAAGAGTAATGAATGTAGATTTGAAGGGGAGGAAAACAAGTACCTGAGGAGATGGAACAGTTACTGGTTAACATTTAGTGTGTTGACACTTGTAAGGATTGAAATATATAGTCATTGCATAACTTGTTTCTGCAGTGAGCCTTTATTTTTATGGTACCATTGTAGCGCTGCAGATGTCACAGGAGTGCTGACGGCAATGCATATTTGGTGTACTCAGAAGTAACTAAGTAGTTAAAAGTGCTTGCACCTGCCACATTGCTGCTGCTGCACATGACTGTGGAAAATACTGATCCTCATTCCCAACCCATTTCCCAGTCTCGCTCGTGGACTGCAGCACTTCATGGGGAAGACCCACCACCTCATGGAAATTAGGGATGGTATTTAATGTGGCCTTGCCATTGTCATCCAGATCCCAAGATCAATTTTTGTTATTTTTAAAAATGGTCTGCGCTGCAGCAGGAGTTACCCCGCACTAGTGGCTTGGTTGTGCTGCCTCCTTCTCGCCCCTCTTTCCACACACACACACGCACACAATCCCATAATCCCATCCATTTTTAGTGCAGTGCCAGCATTATTAGTGGTTTCATAAAATAACTACGAGTTGGCTAAAGGTATCATGTTTGTTTGAGATCTGGGATGCTGTTCTATTTTGCATTTGAGTTTAGTAAGACTTGATTTCCTTTAATCCTGCAAAGGACTAAGTTTTTGTTCATGTCTCTACTTCAGTTAATTTAGGTTGGTTCCTAACTTGATCTTTTTAAATGATGTTTCTTTAATTAAATGATGTGGAATCTATATGGGTAGAGCTGCAGAACACCAAAGGGCAAAAAACGTTAGTAGGAGTTGTGTACAGACCTCCAAACAGTAATAGGGATGTTGGGGAGGGCATCAAACAGGAAATTAGGGGTGCATGCAATAAAGGTGTAGCAGTTATAAAGGGTGACTTTAATATGCACATAGATTGGGCTAGCCAAACTGGAAGCAATACGGTGGAGGAGGATTTCCTGGAGTGCATAAGGGATGGTTTTCTAGACCAATATGTTGAGGAACCAACTAGGGGGGAGGCCATCTTAGACTGGGTGTTGTGTAATGAGAGAGGATTAATTAGCAATCTCATTGTGCGAGGTCCCTTGGGGAAGAGTGACCATAATATGGTGGAATTCTGCATTAGGATGGAGAATGAAACAGTAAATTCAGAGACCATGGTCCAGAACTTAAAGAAGGGTAACTTTGAAGGTATGAGGCGTGAATTGGCTAGGATAGATTGGCGAATGATACTTAGGGGGTTGACTGTGGATGGGCAATGGCAGACATTTAGAGACCGCATGAATGAATTACAACAATTGTACATTCCTGTCTGGCATAAAAATAAAAAAGGGAAGGTGGCTCAACCGTGGCTATCTAGGGAAATCAGGGATAGTATTAAAGCCAAGGAAGTGGCATACAAATTGGCCAGAAATAGCATCGAACCTGGGGACTGAGAGAAATTTAGAACTCAGCAAAGGAGGACAAAGGGTTTGATTAGGGCAGGGAAAATGGAGTACGAGAAGAAGCTTGCAGGGAACATTAAGGTGGATTACAAAAGTTTCTATAGGTATGTAAAGAGAAAAAGGTTAGTAAAGACAAACGTAGGTCCCCTGCAGTCAGAATCAGGGGAAGTCATAACGGGGAACAAAGAAATGGCAGACCAATTGAACAAGTACTTTGGTTCGGTATTCACTAAGGAGGACACAAACAACCTTCCGGATATAAAAGGGGTCAGAGGGTCTAGTAAGGAGGAGGAACTGAGGGAAATCTTTATTAGTCGGGAAATTGTGTTGGGGAAATTGATGGGATTGAAGGCCGATAAATCCCCAGGGCCTGATGGACTGCATCCCAGAGTACTTAAGGAGGTGGCCTTGGAAATAGCGGATGCATTGACAGTCATTTTCCAACATTCCATTGACTCTGGATCAGTTCCTATGGAGTGGAGGGTAGCCAATGTAACCCCACTTTTTAAAAAAGGAGGGAGAGAGAAAACAGGGAATTATAGACTGACCTCAGTAGTGGGTAAAATGATGGAATCAATTATTAAGGATGTCATAGCAGTGCATCTGGAAAATGGTGACATGATAGGTCCAAGCCAGCATGGATTTGTGAAAGGGAAATCATGCTTGACAAATCTTCTGGAATTTTTTGAGGATGTTTCCAGTAAAGTGGACAAAGGAGAACCAGTTGATGTGGTATATTTGGACTTTCAGAAGGCTTTCGACAAGGTCCCACACAAGAGATTAATGTGCAAAGTTAAAGCACATGGGATTGGGGGTAGTGTGCTGACGTGGATTGAGAACTGGTTGTCAGACAGGAAGCAAAGAGTAGGAGTAAATGGGTACTTTTCAGAATGGCAGACAGTGACTAGTGGGGTGCCGCAAGGTTCTGTGCTGGGGCCCCAGCTGTTTACATTGTACATTAATGATTTAGACGAGGGGATTAAATGCAGTATCTCCAAATTTGCGGATGACACTAAGTTGGGTGGCAGTGTGAGCTGCAAGGAGGATGCTATTAGGCTGCAGAGTGACTTGGATAGGTTAGGTGAGTGGGCAAATGCATGGCAGATGAAGTATAATGTGGATAAATGTGAGGTTATCCACTTTGGTGGTAAAAACAGAGAGACAGACTATTATCTGAATGGTGACAGATTAGGAAAAGGGAAGGTGCAACGAGACCTGGGTGTCATGGTACATCAGTCATTGAAGGTTAGCATGCAGGTACAGCAGGCGGTTAAGAAAGCAAATGGCATGTTGGCCTTCATAGCGAGGGGATTTGAATACAGGGGCAGGGAGGTGTTGCTACAGTTGTACAGGGCCTTGGTGAGGCCACACCTGGAGTATTGTGTACAGTTTTGGTCTCCTAACTTGAGGAAGGACATTCTTGCTATTGAGGGAGTGCAGCGAAGATTCACCAGACTGATTCCCGGGATGGCGGGACTGACCTATCAAGAAAGACTGGATGAACTGGGTTTGTATTCACTGGAGTTCAGAAGAATGAGAGGGGACCTCATAGAAACGTTTAAAATTCTGACGGGTTTAGACAGGTTAGATGCAGGAAGAATGTTCCCAATGTTGGGGAAGTCCAGAACCAGGGGTCACAGTCTGAGGATAAGGGGTAAGCCATTTAGGACCGAGATGAGGAGAAACTTCTTCACCCAGAGAGTGGTGAACCTGTGGAATTCTCTACCACAGAAAGTAGTTGAGGCCAATTCACTAAATATATTCAAAAGGGAGGTAGATGAAGTCCTTACTACTCGGGGGATCAAGGGTTATGGCGAGAAAGCAGGAATGGGGTACTGAAGTTTCATGTTCAGCCATGAACTCATTGAATGGCGGTGCAGGCTAGAAGGGCTGAATGGCCTGCTCCTGCACCTATTTTCTATGTTTCTATAAATGGTTGTTGGACTTGCTTAATCGTAACTTTGTTTCCTAGATGACAGGCCGGAAAGGTAGGGTTGTGAGCAATGATGATGGCAGCATATCTTACGAATCTCGATCAGAACTTGATGTACCTGTAGAAATCCTCAATATCACCGAGAAGCAGCGGTTTATGAATGGAGAGAAGGTACGAGTAACTCATTTCAGCCATTCCATTTAGAAATGAAGCTGTGCATGCAATAACAAACTGTCCTGTTTGCTTATCAGAATATTGCAATCATTTCGGAAGCAGCCAGTTCTGGTATTTCTTTGCAAGCAGATCGCAGGGTTAAGAACCAGCGGCGGCGAGTGCACATGACCCTGGAGTTGCCTTGGAGTGCAGACCGTGCCATTCAGCAGTTTGGTGAGAGAATCTGCGGTTTTGAGTTTATTTTCCTAATCTTGGTTTTGTAATCTTGTATATCTTGGTGTGTTTACAAATAGTGTATTTTAGCCAAGTAGTAATATTAAAGAGGGACAAGGCCAAAAGTTCGTGGAAATTTTCAATTGAGATCGCTAGATTTTTGATTGAGGACATCAACAGAAATGGAGCAAAGGCAGGTGAATGGACTTGAGCTACAGATCAACCATGATCTAATTGTATGATGGAACAGTTTAGAGGGGCTGGATGACCTACTGTTCTCTGGTTGCCTGTGGGTTAAGGATAATACACAAATGACATGAATATATTGGGACCCATGTATACAGGTATCTAGAGCAATTCTTGTATGCCTTACTTCAGGTATTTAGGTCAGTAAATCTACTGGCATTTTACTATGACTTTTTTTTAAACTACCATAAAGGCGATGTAAAGTTTCATTACTGCCAAATAGATGAGTTCTATGGCGTGCTTATTGCTACTGTGCAAGTGGGTTTTTGGTAACTTGATCAGGCTGGGAATTGTGTGACTATCTTGCTCAAGGTCAGCTTTAAAACTTGTACACAGCAAAGTTGAGCACAAGTTCGAAGTAGCGTGTTGTTTATTTTGTCAGCTGGCTTTGAACACCTGACAGTCTGCGCTTTGGTGGAAAAATTGAGGCTGTTTCTGTTAGAACCGATGAAATGACAGTGTGATTTGATAGGGATGGGACAGAGTAGATAGACACAAATTGTTTCCAGTGATTGAAGGGTCTAGAAAGAGGGGGCATAGATACAAGACTAAATGCAAGAGATCTAGGACAGGCAACAGTCCGAACCTTTTTATGTGGGCTTGTGAGGCAGTCAAATGCACAGTGATTGAAGCAAGACCATGCCAACATTTAAGTAGGTTAGCTCAGTGGGTTAAGGAGCAGGGAGTAAAGGGATATGGCAACAGGCCATAAAAATGGGATTGGGACTTCGGCTCCTGTGGACGCTAAACAGTGTTGCAGTTTCCATGTGGCTCTTTGTGAATAACAGCTTTCCTTATTTTGCATGGTGTGGCATGAATTTACATGGCCTGCTCCGTGGAGGTGGGGGGCATTTGGGCGTGGTCGTGCTCCTTCAAAGTTGCACAAATGTGCTCCAAATGTCTTGCTGTTAATTGCAAAGTTCAGGTGTAACTGAAGCAATCCTAGATGTATTTTTGTGTCCAGACATGGACAGAGCTACTAAAGGAATGGCTCCTAAGCTCAACAGTACCTGGGTATGTGAGCTTGGTGTTTTTGCTGAAAATTATGTGACTTTTATTCACAGGTAGAACACATCGGTCAAACCAAGTGACTTCTCCAGAGTATGTTTTTCTCATCTCCGAGTTGGCAGGAGAACAGAGATTTGCTTCCATTGTTGCAAAAAGACTTGAAAGTTTGGTAAGTTCATGTCTTTCAAAACAATGTTTTTTGTGGGGTTGCCTTTTCTCTTTCCCAGTAAGTTCAACCGCTGGGACAGATTGAAACAGTGCCCTCAAACATTGCCAGCCTTGGTTCAGTTAGATGTTTGCTTATTTGCCTTGCTGAGTAGAAATGACTGATTAAATTGCAAAGATCTTTCCTTTGGCAGATGTATTGATGTTGTATGTTCCCATTTTATTGTCTTTGGCGTAGTTTATGAAATGACCAATTGTACTTTGCATGTTCTCCTAAGACTACATAAAATGAGTCTGTAAAAATGTACCTGAGCTTCCGTAGAACTCTCTTTTTCCATCATGAAAATACAGGCTGGGAGGAGAAAGGAGAAAGACATGTAAATTCAGCTCTTCTCCCTTCTGAAAGTCATGCTGGTTCTGCAAGCAAGACTTCCAGCAGAGAGAAGAATGAACTTGCATTCTTGTAGTATGGCGCATCTATTTGGGCAGAGATTGAGATGCCCTTTCGTAGGTTGGTGTTTGAGACCATTTGAGGCGCTTAACATGATTCACTGATATTTGGCGCCCACTTCTTCCACCAACAACTAGGAAGCAGGAGTTTTCAACAGGTCGAAATGTTAGACTAGCTTCATAGAAAATAGGTTAGAAAGTCTTGTATAAATATGTATTCATAGATTTTTCCATTGTTCTGCATCATTGCCTCTTTTATATTGGTGAGATGCAAGTGTCTATTAGATTATACTTGGCTTAATTAAAGGACTTGATGCTGAGGGGGTTAATGAAATTTGAGAGCCGTGTGCACTTGCTACTGTTTTGAGTTTGTCATTTTAATACAAAACTGCATTCATAATATGGCAACAATTTACCAGATGCCTGGGCCAATGGAGAAGGTTCTATGTTTTAATTTAACATTGGAGGGCATGATGAGCAGCGGGGTCTACTTTATGGGAAACCTTGCACATCAAAGGTGTTTTTTTTAAGGTATTATTATTGGATGTTGACTTTGTTTTTCCTTTTGGGCAGGGTGCGCTCACACATGGTGACAGGCGAGCCACTGAAACCAGAGATTTGAGCAGGTTCAACTTTGATAACAAGGTAACGTTCAACTTGTCTTGGCTAGAAGTAGTTAGTGGGATTTTACTGTTATGTATTTATTTTGCAAAACCTTTTCTTTAATGACGAAGATTATTTTGTATTGAGTCACTTTTGTGCAAATCACTGTACTCATGAGATGCCATGGATGAATAAAGCCATAAGGGAACAATTGAGGGTAAGGAAAGAGGTATACATTAAGTACATGGACAGTAGGGGAGTGCATGATGAGGGAGAAGAGATTAGGAGAGAAGTCAGAAAAACAATTAGGAAGGCAAAGAGGAAGTATGAAATTAAATTATCAAGAAACATTAACAAAATAGTAAAATATTTTACAGGTACATCAATAAAAAAAAGGTTGCGATGGGAATAGGTCCATTAAGGAATAGACAGGATAATACCACAGGTAACAACGGAGATGGCAGAAATATTAATGACTTTGCTTCTGTATTTACCAGGGAGATAGAACAGGTGGATGTGACATTGGATGATAGTAATGAGAAGTGCAGTTAAAATAAAAAGAGGGGATACATTAAATAAACTAATCAAACTCTGAGGTTAAAACCGCTGGTATGGATGGATTTTAAAAGAATCGAGGAACGAGATGGCAGCGGCATTACTACACGTTTAATAATTCGTTAGAAAAAGGTGTCGTACCAGAGGACTGGTGGATAGCTACCATAATACCTATATTTAAGAAGAGGGATAGAACATGTCCAGAGAATTGTAGACCAGTCAGCGTAACAACGGTGGCAGGAAAAATAATGGAATCCCTACTGAGGGTGGAAGTAGAAGAAAATCGAAAAGCCAAAAATACAGTCATGAATAGTCAGCATGGATTTCAAAAGGGAAAGTCTTGCGTGACCAGCCTCATTGAATTTTTTGAAGAGGTAACAGAGTAGTCAGTGGTCATGCAGTAGATATAATTTACCTAGATTTTCAAAAGGCCTTCGTCAAGGTACTCCACAATAGACTGATGAACAAGGTCAGAGAATGTGGGGTCAGGGGACAAGTAGCAGAATGGATAGCTAGCTGACCTCAGACAGAAAGAGAGTGGGGTAAAAAGCTATTCACAGTGGCAGAAGGTCCACTTGGATCAGTGCTGGGACCACTGTTGTTTACAATTTACATTAACCATTTGGACTTTGGAATCAAAAACACAATTTCTAAATTTGCGATGACACCAAATTAGGGGGGGGAGGGAGGGAGAGAGATAGTCAATATCTAAGAGGACAGCAACAAATTACAGGAGGACATTAATAACCTTGCAGATTGAGCATATGTAATTGGCAAATGAAGTTCAACACAGATAAATGTGAGGTATTACATTTTGGTAGGAAGAATAAGGAGGTTACATTACTTGGAGGGTGTCGGTCTAGGTGGGGCAGAGGGACAAAGGGATCTGAGTGCAAATACACCAATCACTAAAGTTTGCGACACAGGCTAGCAAGACCATAAAAAAGCAAACCAAGCACTAGGGTTTATTTCTAGAGGTATAGAATTGACAAGTAGGGAAGTTATGCTAAACCTGTATCGAACCTTGGATAGACCACACTTGGAGTACTGCGTACAGTTCTGGTCGCCATATTATAAAAAGGATATAGAGGCACTGGAGAGGGTGCAGAGAAGATTTACAAGGATGATACTAGAAATGCGAGGGTATACATATCAGGAAAGGATGAACAGGCTGGATCTTTTTTTTTTTCTCTTGAAAAGGAAAGGCTGAGGGGTGACCTCATAGAGGTCTTGTTAAAATTATGAAAGATTTTGATGGAGTGGAGACAGAATGTTTCCACTTGTGGAAAAGACCAAAACAAAGGCCTAAAGACAAGGTAGTCATCAAGAAATTCAATAGGGAATTCAGAAGAAACTTCTTTACCCAGAAAATGGGTGAGCATGTGGAACTCGCTGCCACAGGGAGTGGTTGAAACGAATAGTATAGATGCCTTTAAAGGGAGGCTAGACAAGCATATGAGGGAGAAGGGAATAGAAGGTTATGCTGAGATTTAGATGGGGAAAGACGGGAGGAGGCTCGAGTGGAGCATAAATGGAATGGTTGGCCTGAACAGCCTGTTTCTGTGCCATATATCCTATGTAAACTTTGCCTGCTTCAAAATTGGAAGATCTGAAATTGTATTTTTCTTTTTCTTTTATCAGTAAGTAACATTTAGCATTGTTGTTGCCAAATTAAGTTTATCTAAGGATTAAGTCATGGCAGGAGAGCTCTGACACGTGTTATGCTCCTCCTGTACTATGTGGGAAGTCAGGGACGCTTCCGGTGTGCCTGACGACTACGTGTGCGGGAAGTGCATCCGCCTGCAGCTCCTGATGGACCGCATTGCGGCACTGGAGCTGCGGTGGATGTACTCTGGAGCATCCATGATGCTGAGAATGATGTGAACAGCACGTTTAGTGAGTTGGTCTTACCGCAGGTCAAGGGTACACATCCAGATAGGGAATGGGTGACCAACAGGAAGATCAGTGCAAGGAAGGTAGTGCAGGGGTCCCCTGCGGTCATCCCCCTGCACAACAGATACACCGCTTTGGGCACTGTTGGCGGGGATGACTCATCAAGGGAGGGCAGCAGCAGCCAAGTTCATGGCTCTGCAGCACAGGAGGGTAGGAAAAAGAGTGGGAGAGCTATAGTGATGGGGGGGATTCAATTTTAAGGGGAATAGATAGACGTTTCTGCGGCCGCAACTGAGACTCCAGGATGGTATGTTGCCTCCCTGGTGCAAGGGTCAAGGATGTCTCGGAGCGGGTGCAGGGCATTCTGAAAAAGGAGGGTGAACAGCCAGTTGTCGTGGTTCATATAGGTACCAACGATATAGGTAAAAAACGGGATGAGGTCCTACGAGACGAATTTAGGGTGCTAGGACCTAAATTTAAAAAGTAGGACCTCAAAAGTAGTAATCTCAGGATTGCTACCAGTGCCACGTGCTAGTCAGAGTAGGAATCGCAGGATAGCTCTCAGATGAATACGTGGCTTGAGGAGTGGTGCAGAAGGGAGAGATTCAAATTCCTGGGGCATTGGAACCGGTTCTGGGGGAGGTGGGATTAGTACAAACCAGGTAGTCTGCACCTGGGCAGGACCGGAACTAATGTCCGACCGGGGAGTGTTTGCTCGTGCTGTTGGGAAGGAGTTAAACTAATATGGCAGGGGGATGGGAACCTATGCAGGGAGACAGAGGGAAGTAGAATGGGGGCAGAAGCAAAAGCTAGAAAGAAGAAAAATAAAAGTGGAGGGCAGAAAAATCTAAGGCAAAAAGGGCCACATTACAGCAAAATTCTAAGGGGGCAAAGTGTGTTAGAAAGACAAGCCTGAAGGCTCTGTGCCTCAATGCGAGGAGTATTCGGAATAAGGTAGACGAATTAACTGCCCAGATAGCAGTTAACGGGTATGATGTAATTGGCATCACGGAGACATGGCTCCAGGGTGACCAAGGCTGGGAACTCAACATCCAGGGGTATTCAACATTTAGGAAGGATAGACAGAAAGGAAAAGGAGGTGGGGTGCCATTGCTAGTTAGAGGAAATTAATGCAATAGTAAGGTAGGACATTAGTCTGGATGATGGGTGGAGCTATGGAATACCAAAGCGCAGAAAACGCTAGTGGGAGTTGTGTACAGACCACCAAACCATAGTAGTGAGGTTGGGGACATCATCAAACAAGAAATTAGGGATGCGTGCAATAAAGGTACAGCAGTTATCATGGGTGACTTTAATCTATTATATTGATTGGGCTAACCAAACTGGTAGCAATGCGGTGGATGATGATTTCCTGGAGTGTATTAGGGATGGTTTTCTAGACCAGTATGTTGAGGAACCAACTAGGGAGCTGGTCATCCTAGACTGGATGATGTGTAATGAGAAAGGACGAATTAGCAATCTTGTTGTGCGAGGCCCCTTGGGGAAGAGTGACCATAACATGGTAGAATTCTTTACTAAGATGGAGATTAGTTAATTCAGAAACTAAGGTCCTGAACTTAAGGAAAAGTAACGTCAATGGTTTGAGGCGTGAATTGGCTAGAATAGACTGGCAAAGGACACTTAAAGGGTTGACGGTGGATAGGCAATGGCAAACATTTAAAGATCACATGGATGAACTTCAGCAATTGTACACCCCTGCCTGGAGTAAAAATAAAACGGGGAAGGTGGCTCAACCGTGGCTAACAAGGGAAATTAAGGATAGTGTTAAATCCAAGGAAGAGGCAGAAAAAGCAGCAAACCTGAGGACTGGGAGAAATTTAGAATTCAGCAGAGGAGGACAAAGGGTTTAATTAAGAGGGGGAAAATAGAGTACGAGAAAAAGTTTGCCGGGAACATATAAACTGACTGCAAAAGCTTCTATAGATATGTGAAGAGAAAAAGATTAGTGAATACAAACTTGGGTCCCTTGCAGTCGGATTCAGGTGAATTTATAATGGGGAACAAAGAAATGGCAGACCAATTGAACAAATACTTTGGTTCTGTCTTCACAAAGGAAGACACAAATAACCTTCCAGAAGTACTAGGGGACTGAGGGTCTAGTGAGAAGGAGGAACTGAAGGATATCCTTATTAGGCGGGAAATTGAAGGCCGATAAATCCCCGGGGCCTGATGGTCTGCATCCCAGAGTACTTAAGGAAGTGGCCCTTGAAATAGTGGATGCATTGGTGATCATTTTCCAACAGTCTTATCAACTCTCGATCAGTTCCTATGGACTGGAGGGTAGCTAATGTAACACCACTTTTTAAAAAGGGAAGGAGAGAGAAAGCGGGTAATTATCGACCGGTTAGCCTGACATCAGTAGTGGGGAAAATGTTGGAATCAATTATTAAGGATGAAATAGCAACGCATTTGGAAAGCAGTGACAGGATCGGTCCAAGTCAGCATGGATTTATGATGGGGAAATCATGCTTGACAAATCTTCTGGAATTTTTTGAGGATGTAACTAGTAGAGTGGACAAGGGAGAACCAGTGGATCTGGTGTATTTGGACTTTCAAAAGGCTTTTGACAAGATCCCACACAAGAGATTGGTTTGCAAAATCAAAGCACATGGTATGGGGGTAATATACTGACGTGGATAGAGAACTGGTTGGTAGACAGGAAGCAAAGAGTCGGGATAAACAGGTCCTTTTCAGAACGGCAGGCAGTGACTAGTGGAGTGCCGCAGGGCTCAGTGCTGGGACCCCAGCTCTTTACAATATACGTGAATGATTTAGATGAAGGAATTGAGTGTAACATCTCCAAATTTGCAGATGACACTAAACTGGGTGGCGGTGTGAGCTGTGAGGGGGACGCTAAGAGGCTGAGCTGTGAGGGGGACGCTAAGAGGCTGCAGGGTGACTTGGACAGGTTAGGTGAGTGGGCAAATGAATGGCAGATGCAGTATAATGTGGATAAATGTGAGGTTATCCATTTTGGGGGCAAAAACGCAAAGGCAGAATCGTATCTGAATGGCGGCAGATTAGGAAAAGGTGAGGTGCAACGAGACCTGGGTGTCATGGTTCTTCAATCATTGAAAGTTGGCATACAGATACAACAGACAGTGAAGAAGGCAAATGGTATGTTGGCCTTCATAGCTAGGGAATTTGACTATAGGAGCAGGGAGGTCTTACTGCAGTTGTACAGGGCCTTAGTGAGTCCTCACCTGGAATATTGTGTTCAGTTTTGGTCTCCTAATCTGAGGAAGGACGTTCTTGCTATTGAGCGAGTGGAGTGCTGCGAAGGTTCACCAGACTGATTCCCGGGATGGCTGGACTGACATATGAGGAGAGACTGGATCAACTGGGCCTTTATACATTGAAGTTTAGAAGGATGAGAGGGGATCTCATAGAAACATGTTAGATTCTGCGGAATGGGACAGGTTAGATGCGGGAAGAATGTTCCCGATGATGGGGAAGTCCAGAACCAGGGGACACAGTCTTAGGATAAGGGATAAACCATTTAGGACTGAGATGAGGAGAAACTTCTTCACTGAGTTGTTAACCTGTGGAATTCCCTGCTGCAGAGAGTTGTTGATGCCAGTGCATTGGATATTGGCGAAAGGAGATCAAGGGGTATGGAGAGAAAGCAGGAAAGGGGTACTGATCTTATTGAATGATGGTGCAGGCTCGAAGGGCAAATGGCCTACTCCTGCACCTATTTTCTATGTTTTCTATGTATTCCTTCACAGTATCGTGTACATCAGAAAAGATTGACCAGGATGCTGGAATACTATTTCAAATCAACCATAACATGAATAAAATAATCTTGTAATGTATTGCATGCGTAACGTTCTTGCTTTTAATAAGCTGCCAGTGTTGTAATGTGGTGACTGACTGTGTGACACTTCTGCAGTATGGAAGGAACGCCCTGGAAATAGTAATGAAGTCCATTGTAAATCTGGATAGTCCACTAGTGTCATCTCCTAAAGACTATCTCGGGGAATTCTTCAAAGGTATAGTACAGATTCCTATTCAACTTTTGTCAGTTTGGATCTGGGTTAATGAACAATATACTATTTTCACTTGGTTTAAGCAGTTTTTTAAGCAATACTAGTCACTGTCCATTTGCCAGATTAATGTAACTTAATTTGTCTTCAGCAATTTGTGGTAAAATTATTTATTCTTTACATGTTGATACTTGTATTCTGTTCTTTCCTATCAGCACAGCCTTGGTTCAGTTGTAGCATTTTCACCTCTGAATTAGAAGGTCATGGGTTCAAGCATCAAACCCGAGAGTTGAGCACAATCTAAGCTGACACTTAACTTCAGAGCAGTATTGAGGGAACATTGCACTGTTGGATGAGACGTTTAACCTGAGGGGGCAGGTTTAATGTGAAAGATTCCGTGACATTATTCGAAGAGGAGCAGGGGAGTTCTCCTGGTTTCCTGCCAACCTTTACCTCACTGCTGTTTGTGGGACCTTACTGTGAGCAAATTAATTGCTGCATTTCCCAACATTGTAACAGTGACTACACTTTTTTTTAAAGTACTTGATTAGCTGTCCAGTCCTTTGGGAGATCCTGAGGGCATAAAAAGTGCTGTATGAATTTTTTTTTAATTGTCTAATTTTGAGCAGCAAACTCTGGTAGTCCTCACTTTCAGTTCAGTAGAGAGAGCCAGATCATCATTGCACAGAGACTGAAGATGTTTAGCACATTGTTTATAGTCCAGTCAAACTTTTTAAAATCTGGCTACTGCATACACAGTGCAGGTTTCATGTGTAATTAAAAAGCGATGCCGATATTAGTTGTTTGATTTCTTCCTCTTCACTTAACGTTCAAACTGCTCTTCACATTTTAATGTTCCTTTTCCTTGTACCATGTGTCATGCGTTTAAACACTGTAAAATCCTCCTGTCTTGCCGGGCTCTGGAACAGTTACTGGCCATACCCCATAGTTGAATTGCTGTTGAAACAGATGGTTTTGAAAACCTTCTCTGCAGTACTCTGGCTTTGAAATAAACGTGTTCCGTGTTTCTTGAAAGCAATTGTTTTCAAACTTGCCTCCTTTCCAATGAAGCCCACAATTTCTCCTCTCTACCTCCACAGCCCAACTTTTCCAATCATAGAGAATCCACACAATTCTTTTTTACCACCTGGGGCAGGGGCTAGAATATCATTTTAAATAGAAATAGGTTAATATTTGAAAAGGAAAATTGAAAGGATTCTGGAAAAGGCCAGGAAAAAGGATTAGAATACATTGCTCCAGTGAAAACACGAGCAACACCAGGGGTGGGCCCAGTGCTTTCATTCTATGCTGTAATTTCTATCATTCTAGGATAATGGGAAACCTGAGAAGGTACTTGGGGTGGGTTTGCATTTTTTTTGACAATAAACTGTATTTACATCTGTTGACTGTAATTGAGGATGAAAGTACTGTTCGAAGATTCGGGGAGGAAATCTCTGCTCCCTGAAGCAGGGGTCAATAGGTGATAGACCCCTATCATGGCCTCTGGATGGAGTTGGCTTAACAGGTTAAACGGCCATTTCTCGTTCTACATTGGAAGAAGTTGGGTTGGTGAGGATTGAAGGGTGCCGGTTTCTTGATGAGCCGAGACAGTACAGACCGAACTGTAACTTAAATGGTTAGAAATGTCAAAGCTGAGAAATGTTGCCGTTCCAACATTTAAAACTAATTTGCGGCTGCTCCTTTCTAGTTTTGTCTAATTTTGTAATGTAGTAAGTCTGCATCATTGGGGTATGCTAACGGCTTGACACCACAAGCAAGAGGTGTTTGGATTTTAACTTAAAACAAATAACTTGTGATCAGATTTTGACCAGTTCAGCCAATGCTCTGCCCAACTTGAATCCCCTCTCTATAGAGCCTTCCTGGTCTCCGTGTCCTGTCTAGTGGCCTCTGCCTAATCTGACATTGGCTTATCTGCCCAGCCACCTGATCCTGAATAGCCTCATATACGGAGTTACATAGATAAGTGTGGCATTGTTTGTTTATCGTCTGCCTGGTGCACTGGCAATATGAGAGGGTGAACTTTGGACAGTATTACTTAAAGCAGTAAATTACTTCCTAAATATTAACTAAATTAAACTTTTTTGTTTGACCTTTATTTGTGTTTCTCATCTATCATCTGTTCGTGGTATATCTTGTCCGGTAACAACAGAGCCGCTTGTACTGGAAAAGTCATTGGGGTTTAAAAAATGTGTTCTTGGGATGCTAGAGATGTCAGCAAGTGCTGCATTTATTGCTGCTTCATAGTTCTCGAAGATATTTGGTCTCTACCTTGTCTGGGACTGGAGTCGCGTGTAGGCCAGACCGGTCCCGGGTGGCAGGCCTCTTCTCTGAAGGAATTGGTGAACCAGTTGGGTTTTTATGACAATCCGACCGCTTCATGCCCGGTTCGTTTGGTGCTAACTCGCCAGCTTTATTGAATTCAATTTCACCACTTGCCATATTGAGCTTGTTCGGCCAAGACTATAACCACTAACACTACAGTGCACAACTGATGTTCCTACTTTTCAAATTGTTGCAATGGATTATGCTCTTCATAGAATCAAAGAAATTTACAGCACAGAAGGAGGCCATTTGGCCCATCGTGTCCGCATCGGCCGACAAAGAGCTACCCAGCCTAATCCCACTTTCCAGCTCTTGGTCCGTAGCCTTGTAGGTTACGGCACTTCAAGTGCACATCCAAGTACTTTTTAAATGCGATGAGGGTTTCTGCCTTTACTACCCTTTCAGGCAGTGAGTTCCAGACCCTCACCACCCTCTGGGTGAAAATATTTCCCCTCCAATCCCCTCTAAACCTCCTACCAATTACTTGAAATCTATGCTCCCTGGCTGTTGACCCCTCTGCTAAGGGAAATAGGTCCTTCCTATCCACTCTATCTAGGCCCCTCATAATTTTATACACCCTAATAAGGTGTCTCCTCGGCCTCCTCTGTTCCAAAGAAAACAATCCCAGCCTATCCAATCTTTCTTCATAACTAAAATTCTCGTAATCTTCATAAATCTCCCCTGTACCCTCTCCAGTGCAATCAAATCGTTCTTGTAATGTAGTGATCAGAACTCTGCGCAGTACTCCAGCTGTGGCTTAATTAGTGTTTTATACAATTCAAGCATAACCTCCCTACTCTTGTATTCTATGCCTCGGCTAATAAAGGCAAGTATCCCGTATGCCTTTTTAACCATCTTATCTAACTGGCCTGCTACCTTCAGGGATCTGTGGACCTGCACTCCAAGGTCCCTTTGTTCCTCTACACTTCTCAGTGTCCTACCATTTAATGTGTATTCTCTTAGCCAACATGTAAAACAGCATGGATTTTAATAGTAATCGTAATGAATAGATGGGCCTGGGTTTAATGCAGGAACTGAAGAGTTGCATCAGCTAGATTATGTGATCAAGTCCCGACTCCGAGCAAGAGTATTACCAACTGAGCCAAACTGATGCGGAGCTCCTCTGTGGGCCAGTGAGTGGTTTTACTCAGTCGGCCTTTGGAGCAGCTCCACAACGACTAATGATTTTCCCAGTGCTTTTCATTGTTCCCATTTCTTAATGAGTACATTTCATGCAACGTAGCGTTGTGCTTTTATGTCCCTAGATGTTCGACAGGGATTAATTGGTGTGGGTTTAATAAATATGGAAGACCGTTCAGGACTGCTCACACTGGATAAAGGTAAAATTTGCCTCAAAACTCTGCTCGTTACAGCTGGTATTTTTGTAACCCAGGTTCCCTCGTCTAAAGCTGTAATTAATCCATTTCAGATTACAACAATATTGGCAAATTCTTGAATCGAATCCTTGGTATGGAGGTGCACCAACAGAACGCACTCTTCCAGTATTTTTCAGACACTTTAAGTGCTGTCATTCAGAATGCTAAGAAGAATGGAAGATATGATATGGGAATTTTAGGCAAGTCCTTGGTTTTATACTGTCCTAATTAAAAGTTTATTACCCGACAGTTGCTGATTTGCTTCTGTTTTTGGACAGATCTGGGTTCTGGGGACGAGAAGGTCAAGAAACTAGAAGCAAAGAAATTCTTAACTCCAGGGTATTCCGTATCAGGACGTGTTGAGCTTTATACTGTAAGTGTCTGACCATTTGGTGTAATGGTTTGTATTTTGTATCCTCTGCTTTCCTCCCCTATACCCTGGAGGTGCTGATTTCTCACCTGATGTACAGCGTGCCAGGTCTTCCAAAGTTGTGCCGATCCTTCAAAGGAGCCAAGTCCTGTCCCTGTCCACGTGTAAACCTCCGGTGGGAGTCGTAACTCCTGCCCAGCCTGGGATCAGCACCAACCACAGATCTTCATAGCTCAACTATTTACTGGTTGGGAATGGGACATTTTCCCATTTGGAGCAAACAGTAACATCTTGCATCCTAGGCACAGAATTACCAAAAAGAAATACAAATGTCTCAAAAGGCATTAAAGGTTCAAATGTCTGAATAGAATTTGTGATAGATCAATTTGTGCAGTTAACGTTTGGCTTTGTGGAATGTAAAGTGTTTTAACAAAACATCTGTTTTTGTAGATAAGTGTTGAACGAGGGATGTCCTGGGACGAAGCTACGAAGATTTGGGCAGAGCAAATGGGAACAGATGACGGCTTCTATCTGTCAATGCAGGTAATCGAGGAGAGAGAAATGGAAGGAGTGACCGCTCAAGTGATGGTTACCAGGGATACGTTGGTATTCCAAGAATCACTTTCTACATTACTGTAGAGTGATGGTCACCTTTTAGTAAGCTGGAACTGATGACATTGAACAGCGCATAGTATGGTTCAATTTACTCTCCTGCCTGTGTTTGTTTTCCCCTGTGATTGTTTGTGGAAATTGTACTGCAGTAGAAATAGAGATCCCTATAATCATAGGCAGTCCCTCGGAATCGAGGAAGACTTGCTTCCACTCTTAACATGAGTTCTTAGATGGCTGAACAGTCCAATACGAGAGCCACAGTCTCTGTCACAGGTGGGGCAGATAGTCGTTGAGGGAAAGGGAGGATGGGACAGGTTTGCCGCACGCTCTTTCCACTGCCTGCGCTTGTTTTCTGCATGTTCTCGGTGATGAGTCTCGAGATGCTCAGTGCCCTCCCGGATGAGCTTTCTCCACTTAAGGCGTGTCTTTGGCCAGGGTCTCCCAGGTGTCAGTGGGGATGTTGTACTTTATCGGGGAGGCTTTGAGGGAGTCCTTACAACATTTCCGCTGCCCACCTTTGGCTTGTTTGCCGTGAAGGAGTTCCGAATAGAGCACTTGCTTTCGGAGCAAGTGCTTATAATAACCTAGTAGCAAGTGTCTGGTTTACAATCCTGTGGTACATTCAAGCCACGATGTTGATGGAGACGCTAGCCTGCCAGGTTCAGCCACTGTTCAGTGGACTGCATTTGTGAGTTAAGCTAGCCAAGGCATGACATTAGATCATTGAGAGCTGCATTGGTGAGGTCTACAGTCCTGTGTTAGTACAGACTAACAGCTGAAGAATGCAACATGGAAATTGCAAATATTGCAGGTGCTGGATAATGAAACAAAAACAGGCGGATGTGGGAAATGGTCAGCCAGCATCTGCAGAGAGCTGAAATGAGCTGGTTTCAATAATAAAAACAGAAAATGCCTGAAATACTCAGCAGATCAGGCAGCATCTGTGGAGAGAGAAACCCGAGTTAACGTTTCAGGTCAATGACCGTTGGTCTGAACTGGAAAACGTTAGAGATATTACAGGTTTTACACAAGTGTAGGGGCAGGGAGAGGCAAGAACAAAGGGGAAGGACTTGTGGTAGCTGGTTTCGCTGTAATCCTTCCAAACAGAAGTGGTCTGCACCCAAAATGTAAAATCGTCTGTTCAACTTACCTGCTGTATGTTTCCAGCATTTCTGTGTTACAGCATGGAAATTGTAGAGGGGGTTGGGTGATTGATTGGGTGGAGGAAATGGAACAATGGGAATTATTTTTTTTTGATCCCAAAGAAATCAACTGCTTGCCTTGAACATCAAATGTCTCCAGTTGCACATCACATGGGTGAGAACAGACTGAGTGGTAGTGAGAGAATTGGGACTGTTTGACAGCAGTTATTTTGAGGAGGCTTTTAAAGGCAGGGAGAGATGTAGAGTGGGGGTAGAGGAGTTTGAATCTGAACCTTTTTATTGCAATGCAACAATTTCTTGCAATTCTCGAACATCTAGCCTGAGCCTGAGTGAGATTAGCAAACACCCACCATTTCACTTGATTCGAAGTGTTTAACTTCGGCCCTGATACAGCACCATTATACAGAAGGTACAGAATTCAATTGGAGAAAAGTTGGTTGCTCTGGAGCTAGTTAATTTTCTAGTTTAACTAACTACTGTTTGCTGACATTCTGTGTGTTTTGCGCTTAGCGTTAGAAGGAAGCTACCTACTGGTTGGATAATTTCCAAGAGTGTAATTTTTGGGAAACGTTCTGTTTTCTCGTAGACGAAGATTTTGGGGAAACAGAACCAGTTAGAACAACGCAGTGCGCTTTTTGCAGCTGAACAGTATTTGTTGTTTGGCTCACCGTCTCCTTTAGCTGGGAGACCATCCAGTGCAAACTTTTCAAAATAATGTTCACCGAAACTGAATTTTTCCTCCGATAAATTCTGGTTCGTGGCGTGTAACAAGAACATTGAATCTTGGCCATTGAGCTCAAATAACTCAAAGCAGGAACTTAGATGGAAATCCCTGGATTGGAGTTTAATGCTCCACGGGAAGAGCTGTTGGGATACTCTGCACATCCTATCTGTCTTGAATATTCTTAAATTGCAGCAGACTGTTTTAATCAATCTTAAGGTGTGTTGGAATTGTTCAGACTTGCTACGACAACTAGAAGAGTGAAAAAAGAGCAGAGCTCACTGGTGGGTGGTGAATTCCCTGTCACCAAACACTTGCAAAGCTGATTGTTGGCGATGCAAAAACTGTAGCTAACTCAAGGAAAAACTCTTGAGGAAATTCCTCTTCAACTCGCTTAAACATTGAAGCAAGCTCCAAGAGACCACTGCTGCCCGTGAAGTAGCACAGGGTTAACTAAACCCAGCTCCCCTGGATATGTCAGGACTGCATGGGCCCAGAAAGGATTCTTCTTTATCCATGTAAATCCCCTTCAGAATTTTTTAAAACACACAATTAGAAAATTTGGTGGTTTCCCTGGGAGTATTTATTCCAGGTGAAAATCAGTATTACAAACTGATTGGGAAATGTGTGAATTCCATGATACTGCTGAAAGCTGAGTGCCATCAGACTGGTATACAGCACCTGCTTAAAACTTTAAATGGCCTACTTCTGCATTTTCTAATCTTAAAAATCAGTTCTGATGAAGAGGTAAAACATTAGATGTTAGATTCGATTCATTACTGGGTGCCGATGAGTTGTGAAATTCACCACCTAGACCAAGTGGCTCTTGTCACCTGACTGGCCTGTTTTGGACAAGCTGTGAATTTTTGCTGCTAAGCCTACTTCATAAAAGGAATACAATTTAGCCAAGTAGATTCTGTGTTTATCGAGCTCTGCCCGTTTCCACAATAAACAAAGGAAGTGTGGCTCAGGAACTGTTGCTTTTCCATTCTACCCACAAATGTAGAACTTCTCCATTGGGCAGGAATGATGTCATCTCCATTTCCAGAGAAACACTAATTTGTGACCTTTGTCCTTTATCCAATGGTCAAGCCATTGAGGATTGTTTCTGAAAAATGGCGCTCGCTTTATTCCTGCAAGTTTTCAGAAGGTGCAATTTATACAGAATTTATGTAAAAACCATTGAAAATTATTGTATTTGTGTAGATCTTCGTATTTGCATTTACACACACTGAAACTGGGAGGCCCATCAAGGGTCACACTATCCATTAGACAGTCGCATTCCCCCCCCCTATATTCCTTGTTGAGTTAATTCCTGGGGATGGTATGAATCGCATCTCCAAAACCCACATTAACAAATGTAGTTAAAAGGCAGTATCTGGGAATGTAATTTATTGGTTTTGTATGTTTTGTCACAAAATGGGTTACAGTGGCGTACTGTGAATAGCCAGTTTATCTTCAGTGAATAACAGCTCATTTAATTATCTTCTTTGTTCCAGATAAGGAATAATAAGAAGACGGCAATTCTGGTCAAGGAAGTTAACAGCAAGAAGAGACTGTTCATGATGTACAGACCAAACACTGGCAAACAGCTCAAACTAGAGAATTATATTGACCTAAAAAAGAAATATAAAAAGGTAAAGGAACATGGACTAAAATGAGTGAATTGATGTACATTAAGCAAGATACTTTATTAGAACATTAAACTAAGCCCACTTTGGCGATCATATTGTCTAAATCCTGAATTACCTTGTTCCCTCATTGCAGGACCTGGCATAGGTGAAGCACTGCTGCATTAGTCGTGTTTTTATTTTAACTTGCAGTAGAATGTATTGATGTCTTCATTGTCGCCGACTAAAACTGGGGCTGGCAGGAAGGGGAAAAAAAAATTTTAATTGAGAAGTGTTTCTGATTTAACTTAACCTTTTTGTAACTATCTTTTCAGGTAGCCTCTGGGGAAGCAGAGTCACATTGGTTAGAACAGTACAAATCATCTGCAGACACTTGTACTCACGCGTATTGGTAAGTATGGACACACAACAAAATGGTTAAAATGTTTCTAAAAGTGTTAATATTTTCCTCTAATTGTGTCAATACTGCCTCAAATTCCCCTCCATCCCCTCTCGCTACCCTCGCAAATTACTGCCACCCCCCACCCCATCTCCAGCTTCCATCTCCTGTCCAAAGTCCTTGAACATGTAGTCTCCTCTCAAATCTGTGCCCACCTTTCCCACAATTTCATGTTTGAATCTTTCCGATCAGATTTGTGCCATGGCAGTGCAAAGGTCCAGACCAAAGTCTCACCTGAAATTTTCAGTGATGTAATATCCCTCCTTGTCCTTCTCAATCTCTCTGCAGCCTTTTACATAGTTAACCACACCGCCAACCTCCCCCCCAAATGTTCTTGTGTTCTTATTTAACTTCTCCTCTGTGGGCCTGCCATGGTATGGTTCCACTCTTACCTATCTGATCATAGCCAGAACATCTTCAGCATTGGTTTCTCTTCCTGCAGAGTCCTCCAACGATCTAACATTAGTGGCCATACCTTTAGCTGCTTGGGCCCCATGCTCTGGAACTCCCTCCCTAAACCCCTTCACCTCTTTCTCCACCTTTAAGACCCTGCTTAAAACCCACCTCTTTGGTCACCCTCCTGATATCTCCTTTGGCTCATGTCCATTTTTTTTTATTGCACTTCTCTGAAGCGCTTTGGCATGTTTTTCTATTCATGGTACTATATAAATGCACATGTTGTACCTTACAATGGAGAGATGACTTTGTATATGTGCAGTCTTGTCTTCCAAACCACATTTTTGTGAATAGTTTAGAATTTTTTTTTCCCCCAAAAAAATTGGTGGGTTCTTTACTATGACCAATTTTGTGGGACAGGTGATGAGTTTCAGTACCCTTGTCCTTCAATGTCTGAAGAGATGTAGCAGCACTGCCAGTTAACTTGTCCTCTCATACAGACTTCTCAACATACAAAGACAAGCGCCGATATCTGAACATATTTGTGCAGCAATTCAGTACTGGACAATAGATGTTGGGTGGCTTCTCTAAGGGTGATGTGCTGTCACTGC
Organism: Pristiophorus japonicus; assembly: GCF_044704955.1. NCBI lineage: Eukaryota > Metazoa > Chordata > Chondrichthyes > Pristiophoridae > Pristiophorus > Pristiophorus japonicus. The sequence goes on along the minus strand of NC_091984.1, from coordinate 240,833,916 downwards.
GTAGACAACTCCAATTTAAATCACCAGTAATTCGAGCTTTTTCCTCTCAATCAACTAGTTCTGTTATTCTTGGTTGTTTACTAGATGGCTAGGAGTTGGAATATGCAAGAATACCCCTTTGAGTGATGGAATACAAATTTTCTGTTTAGAGTGGCAGTGACATACTTGGAAGACTGGCTGTTGGGACTGTCGAACTTTCCCAAAACTACAGGAGGAAGCATTACATAGAAACATAGAATTTAGGTGCAGGAGTAGGCCATTCGGCCCTTCGAGCCTGCACCGCCATTCAATGAGTTCATGGCTGAACATGAAACTTCAGTACCCCATTCCTGCTTTCTCGCCATACCCCTTGATCCCCCTAGTAGTAAGGACTACATCTAACTCCTTTTTGAATATATTTAGTGAATTGGCCTCAACAACTTTCTGTGGTAGAGAATTCCACAGGTTCACCACTCTCTGGGTGAAGAAGTTTCTCCTCATCTCAGTCCTAAATGGTTTACTCCTTAGACTGTGACCCCTGGTTCTGGACTTCCCCAACATTGGGAACATTCTTCCTGCATCTAACCTGTCTAAACCCGTCAGAATTTTAAACGTTTCTACGAGATCCCCTCTCATTCTTCTGAACTCCAGTGAATACAAGCCCACTTGATCCAGTCTTTCTTGATATGTCAGTCCCGCCATCCCAGGAATCAGTCTGGTGAACGTTCGCTGCACTCCCTCAATAGCAAGAATGTCCTTCCTCAAGTTAGGAGACCAAAACTGTACACAATACTCCAGGTGTGGCCTCACCAAGGCCCTGTACAACTGTAGTAACACCTCCCTGCCCCTGTACTCAAATCCCCTCGCTATGAAGGCCAACATGCCATTTGCTTTCTTAACCGCCTGCTGTACCTGCATGCCAACCTTCAATGACTGATGTACCATGACACCCAGGTCTCGTTGCACCTCCCCTTTTCCTAATCTGTCACCATTCAGATAATAGTCTGTCTCTCTGTTTTTACCACCAAAGTGGATAACCTCACATTTATCCACATTATACTTCATCTGCCATGCATTTGCCCACTCACCTAACCTATCCAAGTCACTCTGCAGCCTCATAGCATCCTCCTCGCAGCTCACACTGCCACCCAACTTAGTGTCATCCACAAATTTGGAGATACTACATTTAATCCCCTCATCTAAATCATTAATGTACAGTGTAAACAGCTGGGGCCCCAGCACAGAACCTTGCGGTACCCCACTAGTCACTGCCTGCCATTCTGAAAAGTACCCATTTACTCCTACTCTTTGCTTCCTGTTTGACAACCAGTTCTCAATCCATGTCAGCACACTACCCCCCAATCCCATGTGCTTTAACTTTGCACATTAATCTCTTGTGTGGGACCTTGTCGAAAGCCTTCTGAAAGTCCAAATACACCACATCAACTGGTTCTCCCTTGTCCACTCTACAGGAAACATCCTCAAAAAATTCCAGAAGATTTGTCAAGCATGATTTCCCTTTCACAAATCCATGCTGACTTGGACCTATCATGTCACCTCTTTCCAAATGCACTGCTATGACATCCTTAATAATTGATTCCATCATTTTACCCACTACCGATGTCAGGCTGACCGGTCTATAATTCCCTGTTTTCTCTCTCCCTCCTTTTTTAAAAAGTGGGGTTACATTGGCTACCCTCCACTCCATAGGAACTGATCCAGAGTCAATGGAATGTTGGAAAATGACTGTCGATGCATCCGCTATTTCCAAGGCCACCTCAAGTACTCTGGGATGCAGTCCATCAGGCCCTGGGGATTTATCGGCCTTCAATCCCATCAATTTCCCCAACACAATTTCCCGACTAATAAAGATTTCCCTCAGTTCCTCCTCCTTACTAGACCCTCTGACCCCTTTTATATCCGGAAGGTTGTTTGTGTCCTCCTCAGTGAATACTGAACCAAAGTACCTGTTCAATTGTGGCAATAGGGAACAGAAAATTGTTATTCATTTGGGAGGAGGCAGGAGACAGCACAGTGGTGATGTGGAGCTCCAGCAATGTGTTGATGCATGGGAACTAGCAAGCTCATGCTAGATGTTTTATTACGGGGAGAGAAAATTGAGAACAACCATCGAGCTGCATCTGAGTCTGGTCTGGGTTAAACATTCGGAGAGAGCTGGAAATTGGTTTCCAGTTTGTTCAATTTCATTGATGAAGGAACTAGTTTGTAATTTCCAATCAAAACCCCTCTGGCGTTTGATTTGTGACGGCAGTGAAAATGAGTATCTTTTGTAACATCATGCCAACGTGATCATTTGATTGTTGAGAAATGGTGCAGCAGGAAGGGATTTAAATTCCTAGGACATTGGAACCAGTTCTGGGGGAGGTGGGACCAGTACAAACCGGACGGTCTGCACCTGGGCAGGATCGGAACCAATGTCCTAGGGGGACTGTTTGCTCGTGCTGTTGGGGTGGAGTTAAACTAATATGGCAGGGGGGTGGGAACTTATGCAGAGAGACGGAGGGAAATAGAAGGGGGGCAGAAGCAAAAGATAGAAAGGAGAATAGTAAAAGTGGAGGGCAGAGAAACCCAAGGCAAAAAAGCAAAAAGGGCCACATTACAGCAAGATTCAAAAGGGGCAAAATGTGTTAAGACAAGCCTGAAGGCTCTGTGCCTCAATGCAAGGAGTATTCGGAATAAGATGGATGAATTAACTGCGCAGATAGCAGTTAACGGATACGATGTGATTGGCAGCACGGAGACATGGCTCCAGGGTGACCAAGGCTGGGAACTCAACATCCAAGGGTATTCAGCATTTAGGAAGGATAGACAGAAAGGAAAAGGAGGCGGGGTGGCGTTGCTGGTTAAAGAGGAAATCAATGCAATTGTAAGGAAGGACATTAGCCTGGATGATGTGGAGCTGCGGAATTCCAAAGGGCAGCAAACGCTGGTGGGAGTTGTGTATAGACTACCAAATAGTAGTAGTGAGGTTGGGGACAGCATCAAACAAGAAATAAAGGATGTGTGCAATAAAGGTACAGCAGTAATCATGGGCGACTTTAATCTACATACAGATTGGGCTAACCTAACTGGTAGCAATGCGGTGGAAGAGGATTTCCTGGAGTGTATTAGGGATGGTTTTCTCGACCAATATGCCGAGGAACCAACCAGGGAGCTGGCCATCCTAGACTGGCTGATGTGTAATGAGAAGGGACTAATTAGCAATCTTGTTGTGGAAGGCCCTTTTGGGGAAAAGTGACCATAATATGGTAGAATTCCTTATTGAGATGGAGAGTGACAAAGTTAATTTGGAAACTAGGGTCCTGAACTTAAGGAAAGGTAACTTCGGCGGTATGAGGTGTGAATTGGCTAGAATAGACTGGCAAAGGACACTTAAAGGGTTGACGGTGGATAAGCAATGGCAAACATTTAAAGATCACATGGATGAACTTCAGCAATTGTACATCCCTGTCTGGAGTAAAAAATAAAACTGGGAAGGTGGCTCAACGATGGCTAACAAGGAAAATTAAGGATAGTGTTAAAATCAGGAGAGGCATATAAATTGGCTAGAAAAAGCAACAAACCTGAGGACTGGGAGAAATTTAGAATTCATCAGAGGAGGACTAAGGGTTTAATTAAGAAGGGGAAAATAGAGTACGAGAGGAAGCTTGCAGGGAACATAAAAACTGACTGCAAAAGCTTCTATAAATATGTGAAGAGAAAAAGATTAGTAAAGGCAAACGTAGGTCCCTTGCAGTCGGATTCAGGTGAATTTATAATGGGGAACAAAGAAATGGCAGACCATTTGAACCAATACTTCGGTTCTGTCTTCACAAAGGAAGATACAAATAACCTTCCGAATGTACTAGGGGACAGTGGGTCTAGTGAGAAGGAGGAACTGAACGATATCCTTAATGGGTGGGAAATTGATGGGATTAAAGGCCGATAAATCCCCGGGTCCTGAGTCTGCATCCCAGAGTACTTAAGTGGTCCTAGAAATAGTGGATGCATTGGTGGTCATTTTCCAACAATCTATCAACTCTGGATCAGTTCCTATGGACTGGAGGGTAGCTAATGTAACGCCACTTTTTAAAAAAGGAGGGAGAGAGAAAGTGTGTAATTATAGACCGGTTAGCCTGAAATCGGTAGTGGGGAAAATGTTGGAATCCATTATTAAAGATGAAATAGCAGCCCATTTGGAAAGCAGTGACAGAATCGGTCCAAGTCAGCATGGATTTATGAAAGGCCAATCATGCTCGACGAATCTTCTGGAATTTTTTGAGGATGTAACTAGTAGAGTGGACATGGGAGAACCAGTGGATGTGATGTATTTGCACTTTCAAAAGGCTTTTGACAAGGTCTTGTACAAGAGATTGGTGTACAAAATCAAAGCGCATGGTATTGGGGGTAATGTGCTGACATGGATAGAGAACTGGTTGGCAGACAGGAAGCAGAGAGTCGGGATAAACGGGTCCTTTTCAGAATGGCAGACAGTTACTAGTGGGGTGCCGCAGGGCTCAGTGCTGGGACCACAGCTATTTACAATACACATTAACGATTTAGATGAAGGAATTGAGTGTAATATCTCCAAGTTTGCGAATGACACTAAACTGGGTGGCGGTGTGAGCTGTGAGGGGGACACTAAGAGGCTGCAGGGTGACTTGGACAGGTTAGGTGAGTGGGCAAATGCATGGCAGATCCAGTATCATGTGGATAACTGTGAGGTTATCCATTTTGGGGGCAAAACCACGAAGGCAGAATATTATCTGAATGGCGGCAGGCTAGAAAAGGGGGAGGTGCAACAAGACCTGGGTGTCATGGTTCATCAGTTATTGAAAGTGGGCACGCAGGTACAGCAGGTGGTAAAGAAGGGCAAATGGTATGTTGGCCTTCATAGCTAGGGGAGTTGAATATAGGAGTAGGGAGGTCTTACTGCAGTTGTACAGGGCTTTAGTGAGGCCTCACCTGGAATATTGTGTTCAGTTTTGGTCTCCTAGTCTGAGTAAGGACGTTCTTGCTATTGAGGGAGTGCAGCGAAGGTTTACCAGGCTGATTCCAGGGATGGCTGAACTGACACATGAGAGACTGGATCAACTGGGCCTTTATACATTGGCGTTTAGAAGGATGAGAGGGGATCTCATAGAAACATACAAGATTCTGACGGGACTGGACAGGTTAGATGCGGGAAGAATGTTCTCGATGTTGGGGAAGTCCAGAACCAGGGGACATAGTCTTAGGATAAGGGGTAGGCCATTTAGGACTGAGATGAGGAGAAACTTCTTCACTCAGAGTTCTTGACCTGTGGAATTCCCTGTCGCAGAGAGTTGTTGATGCCAGTTCATTGGATATATTCAAGAGGGAGTTAGATATGACCCTTAGGGTTAAGGGGATCAAGGGGTATGGAGAGAAAGCAGGAAAGGGGTACTGAAGGAATGATCAGCCATGATCTTATTGAATGGCGGTGCAGGCTCGAAGGGCCAAATGGCCTACTCCTGCACCTATTTTCTATGTTGTGCAGTGGTTCCTTGACGTGTACGAAAGATTGATGTTACCTGAGTCCCGCATTGTCTCTGACTGTGTTGGAGTGAAAAATCCACATGGTCTTCATACAGAAGATACGAGAATGTGGAAGGCACTGTCGCAGAAGCAGAATCAATTGAGATGCCCAAAAGAACGATAAATAGATAGTTGGCAAGTAAGAGTGTTCGAGGATATGGGGAATATCTAACTACAGTAAGTGCCAGAGCAGGGTCAGTGGGCCATGTTAATGTTGTGAAGGAACTGCAATGCACCAACAAGGTGGTGTGTTTTCCCCTCAACATTGTTTCTCGTGGATTTGATTTTGATTGGATGGTGCCGTGTGTTGTCTGTGTTACGGATTTTCATTTGTTTAAGAAATGTTATTTTCCTGGTTTTCCCAGCCAGAGCCTCTGATAACGAAGCTTGCTATAATTCCACCACGGTCCATCTAGGAGTTACCCATAGGTTTAGTAGATGTTGGATGTTGGGATTTGGACCAAGGCTGCATATGTTGGAGCCAGAGCTGTAGCTATATGTTAGCCATTTTAATTCGGCTGTATATATATTAAAGTTCATCAGTAATGTCATTAATTCTGTGTTAACGTGGAAAGAAGTTGCGAGTGGGGAAAGATGTCCACCTCATTCCTCTGGGTACAGGCTTCAACTGCAGCCATGTCCTGGTGTACTTCAAATCCACAAGTGTCTTTGAAAACCAAAATGCTCCTTTTGTAACTTATTTTTTTTATCTTAATAGGCGTGGAAACTGCAAGAAAGTAAGTCTTGGAATGGTTTGTGAAGTTGGGCTGCGGTGCCGCACATATCACGTCCTCTGTGGTTCAGTTCTTAGTGTCTGGACAAAAGTAGAAGGAGTCTTGGCCTCAGTGAGTGGGACAAATGTAAAAATGCAGATTGTACGATTAAAAACAGAAGATGGGCAAAGGATTGTAGGTGAGTGTGCAATGGAGATTAGCATTCTACAGAAAGTGGAAACACTGCAATTTGCTTTATAGTGAGGCTGGCTTGTAATTTGCTTGTCAAAAAATGCAATGAATCAATTACTGTCAGCTAATCTGTGACTTCTGTTGCCTAGGCCCTAAGCTCTGTAATTCCCTGCCTAAACCTCTCCACCTCTTTCCTCCTTAAAACTTGCCTCTTTGACCAAGCTTTTAGTCACCTGCTGTAATTTCTCCTTATGTCTCTCGGTGTCAAATTTTCTATCTTATAATACTCCTGTGAAGCGCCTTTGGACATTTAACTATAAACTACATTAAAGGCGCTATATATATATATATATACAAGTTGTTGTAGTAATTAATCGTAGGTGTGGTGACTACCACATTTGTTCCTGAGGGGATCTTGTAGAATGATAACCACATGGCATCGTGTAAATAATGTGGGTGTGTAAAATTAGGGCAGTTTGTTCTTTTATCCATATACCCATCACATATTCCATTCTGGATTTTATTTGAGTTTTCGACCCTTGGCGGAGTGGAGAATCCCTTTAACCTTCTATGTATTAAGTCGCTAGTAATCTTTAGCTATTCGACTGCTGGGTCCCATAGCCAGCGGCCAGATGAAGATAAAATTGACCATTCATTGGAAGCCGAGGGAACCTGTTGTTTTCTGTAGGTCTTGGCGACTCCCAACTCTCTGCCAGGAAAGTGCTGCCCTCTTTGATTTGTAGAACCACACTCCTGTGATATACCATGCAATTGTCACATCGGCACTTCCGTCCTTGTACATTTTACAAGTCACAACATCATTGGTTGATATCATGATGTAATTATGTTGCACAGTGGACAATTTATCATGGCTGCTTTGCATGTGTTTTCACTTTGAATACACTTTGCTCTCTGTTGCTCGAGACTGGTAGCGCTTGAAGCTAAATTGAGGAGAGCAACACTCTTGGTCTACTCTCCTAGTGAACCCCTTTGGAGGTAGAGCTTTTGTTATTGGCTTCTGAGCAGTGCGGTGCTTACTTGGGTCCTGGGTAGGAAATATCACTGGGTCATTGGTCCCTCTTTGTATCACACTATCTTCCTTGTTTTGCTTTGTGATTGATTTGTTCTGAGTTGTCACCATTTAAAGACCTGAAATATAAATTCCCCAGTTGCCGTGGTGGGATTTGAACTCGTCTCCGGATCATTTGTCCAGGCCTCTGGATTGCTGGTTCAGTAACAACCACACTGTTACCGTACCCCATTGTGTATGGTGTTTCATACATCGGGTTCAGAATTCAATAGAGAACCAAGCTAAATACAGAAAATAGAGAGAACTGAAACGGGAAATAAGAGGGGAAGAGAGTGTATGAGAATTGATTAGTCGGTAACATAAATGGGAGAGCCTTTTATAAAGGTATAAACAGTAAAAGGGTAGTCAAAGGAAGGGTGAGGTTGATTAGGGACCAAAAAGGAGATACTGTGGAGACTGAGGGCATGGCTGTGGTACTAAGAGTATCTGTCTTCAGTAAAGAGGAGGATTCTGCTAATGTCACAGTAAAGGATGATGTCAAGAAATTGGATTGGATAGAATAAAAATAGATAGAGGTATTAAGAAGATAGGCAGCGCTCAAAGTAGAAAAGTCCCCCAGTCCGGATGGGATGCATCCTATGTTACTGAGGGAAGTAAGGGTGGAGATTGCGGAAGCTCTGGCCACAATCTTCCAATCCTCCTTCGATATGGGAATGGTGTCAGGGGACAGCAAATATTATACACCTGTTCAGAAAAGGGGAGAGGGATAAACCTGGTAACTACAGGCCAGTCAGCTTAATGGTGCTGATGAATCTTTTGGAGTCATTAATCCGTGACAAAATTCATTGGGATTTGAAAACTTATGGGTTAATAAATGAAAGTCAGCACTGATTAGTTAAAGGCAAATCTTGTTTGACTAACTTGATCGAGTTCTTTGAAGTAACGGAGAGGGTTGAGGGTATTGCGGTTGTGTTAATGGACTTAAAAAGGCTTTTGCTAAAAAATAAAATTGTGAACAAAATTGAAGCCCATGGGATTAAAAGGACAGACAGTGGGTCAGTGGTTACGAAATTGGCTAAGGGACAGAAAGCAGAGTAGTGATTGGTTATTTTTCAGACTGGAAGGAACTATACAGTGGTGGCTCCCAGGGGTCGGTATATATATTATCACGAATCTACAACTGGGAGCAGGCAGAAGTTAACCCTTACCGAGAGGTAATCAATGCCTGAAAGAGTAGTGGAAGCCGATTCAATAATAACTTTTGAAAAGGAATTGGATACATGCTTGAGGGGAAAATTGGCAGGGGAATGAGGCTAATTGGATAGCACTTTCAAAGAGCCTTTGCAAGCACGATGGGCCGAATAGTCTTCTGTGCTGTATTATTCAATGACTCGAATGTATGCAAAGTAGAACGATCCTCGAAGAAATCATATGATAAAACCAAGCAGTCATTATTCATGTAATCTGATATCCAAAAATAGATGTGATTTTTAGTGCAGTTTATTTTCTAGAATTTGAAGTATTGGTTCAAACATGATTTTAAACTAGTAAATCTACCGAAACCCTCTGTTCCTAATGGCCAGGCATAGTTTCATTGGGAAATTACCGTACCAGATTTTAGCCCACTAGAGGATATATCTACATGCACAAAATATGCCACAAGCTTGCATTACTAACGCTCAGCTTACTGTCAGATTGGGACATTTGCAATCTCGCTTGCAGGCACTACCTTCAGTTTGAGGAGCAGCCAATCTCTATCAGAGTTCTTCGCATGGCAAGCAGGTCCATTCTTTAGTGTCTGCCTAAACCAACATGCTCACATATCACAGCACTGATAACAGTGAGGCAAGGGCTTTATGGCAGATTTACTCTTTGGCAAAAAAGACTTGGGTTTCACGACCACCAGACATCTCAAAGCGCTTTACAGCCAATGAAGTACTTTTGCAGTGTAGTCACTGTTGTAATGTAGGAAAAGGTATTTGACGCAGGCTGGTGGGAAAACTTGCTTCATTTAATATGTGGATTTCTATAGAACCTCATCACATTTTTGAAGAACTTGACCCAGTCAATTACCATTGATATGTAGGCCAGAGACTGAAACTTTCACAAGAATAAACTTATTTAGTACAATCCTTTCTCAGCCAGATTTGAACATACTGTTTTAGTATAAGAACTCTAAGAATTCAAGTACATTGTTTGCCACCCAGTAATGCCAGAGCTTGACTTCTCAGTAAGGGTTGGCTTCTGCCTGCTTCCAGTTGTAGATTTGTGATGATTGTGCTCATGAGCTACTCCACTTTGGGTTTCCCTTTGCTGAGCCCAGATTCATACCAAGGTTTGGAGAGGCAAACTTTTTGTCGGTTTCAGGAAGTCCGAGATCAGACCCAAGAATGTGTCAAATTCCTCATCAATGCTCTGAATCCATCACTCACATTGTTTAGTCTTTTCCTATCCTGGAAAGAAAGATTCCTCCTCACTGACCAACAAGGAAGGAGCCTTATTTCTGTGATTGGGGCGGTGGCTGAATACAGGCTACTGATAGAATCCCATGTGACTGAAGCAGGCAGCCCTGAGAGATTGCCTGCTTAATTTTGTATCTCATATCCACGTGTCTTCATGTTTAAATGTTGTTTTGGTTCGTTGGTTGGTAACTCGGCTGCAAAACTAGTCGTTATCTTCACTGAAATGCTTGGGTTTGGTGACCCTGAAATCTGAGCCAACGCTACTTTCCATCTCCGATAATGTAGGTTGTGATCGCACCGATGCACTTTTAATTGTCTTTAACCTACATTTTCTAACTTTGTTTTAACAGGTTTGATCATTCCTCAGAACTGTGTGTCTCCATTGATGAACATTCTGTCAACGTCAGACCAGTCACAACAGCTGGCTCTGCAGCAGCAACAGATGTGGCAGCAGCTTCACCCTCAGAGCATGAGTCACATGAGCAACACATAGTGACTGCTGGGCTGCACATACCGGGGCTAACCTTACTTGAAAACTGTAAATTACAGAAGTGCACCACCGTGTGACCTTCACTATTTTCAGGAATTCAGGGTCGTGTTCCAAAGAGATTCCTTGATTAGTGAAGTATCGGTGACTGTAGTGAATCTGGGATTACCTGTAATTAAATCAGAGACAAGTTCTGATTAACAAATGGGCGACAGTTGAAGGCCAAGAAGTTTGGACGTTTTACTTTCTTTCTCCCTCCTGAGACTCTTCATGTTAGCACTTTGTTCTTTACTGACACTAGCTGCTATAATTCTCCACTTCCATTTCTACTGTTCAAGTAATGGAAAGCAATGTGTGCATGTGCACACCAGTCAAATGCTTCACCTTCGAATTAATTTCACTTAATTTCCCATGTCCTGTTTTGTAGCATTAAGTGAGGACATTTTGTAATGTCTGTTACAAATGCGAGTGCACTGGTTCTGGAGACATGCCAAGGGCTGTGTTACTGTACGTACCGAGAATGTTTCATGTTAAGTACAAGCTTATTGGACCCTGTAAAATTCTTCCTAACTCTGGGCTGGGTTTGTAAATCCTGCAGTCTTAAGAGAACAAGCATTCATTCAGGGTTTGATTATCATGCATATCCTAAAAGCAGGATGTAAATATGATACAAAAATTTGCAAAAATCCTGGCCTATTTATAAAAAAAAAGGCAGTATAATTGAAAATTTATGGGGGGATTTAATTACTTTATACAGAGCTGTTTTGAATATGTTGATATGCTTTCTTTCTCCACAATGTGTAATTTCTGGGTAACTGCAAAATGTATGTTCTGTATTTCAGTGTTTCATAGCACAATCTTAAATTATCTGGTGATTTTATATTAAAATTCTGAGAACCACTTTAACAGCTCCATCATATTTAATCACTCATCTAGTATTGCTTACTCCTTTTCAACCATGCAATTTTTTTGCTACACTTGCTATTGTTTAGATTACATCTTTCAACATAGTGGAGAGCAGTTTTTAAATAAAAACTCATTTGTGAAGCTTAATGGAATATTCCGGATGACGGTACGGTAATCTCGAGTGCATGTTAAGTTGTGGCTGATGTGGGAAGTTTAAACACCCGTCAGTCATAAAATATCAAAGCTAATAATTCAAGTAAGAAATGTACATCTCATACTCCTGTGTTCTTCCGATTCACAATACGTTGGTTGCACGTTTTACTCATGCTGGTGAAGCCGATTGCTTAGTCGGGCTGTGAAATGTAAGAAGGGAGCCTCTGAAGATAACTGCACCATGTGTGGTTTCCTCACGTGCTGTTCACGCAGTTCAACGCTGTTAAGTATTTTAACAGAGCGTAGATATTACTTCAGTTAGTCAGACTTGTACTGTACAAATGTGTATAGTCTCAGCTATCAATACTTTGTTTTGACTATAAATAGTTTTGTCAACTTTATCAGAATAGCGAAGGAAGTTTTGCCATTTCATGTCGGCACAAGTTGCACTACTGAAGATACTGAATTGTTTGTAACTATATTTAAGTTTAGAATTGTCAATAAATACGTTACTGCAAGACACAGGCCTCTTGCAGCAGACTATTAATAAATCATATTGTATTAATGGAAACTAGTGGTGTAGAGTTTTTAAAAAGATGAGAAAAGTGATGACGTGCATTCTGGAGGATACAGAGCAGGATCCAGATTGTTGTGTGCGTGTATCCCGACGGAACAACACTGAAGTAATTAAAAATACAGTTGAATATTCAATGTGAACTGGTTACGCTGCCCAGTTTTGCTAATATTGCTGTGGTGAGTATTGAAATTGTGTGGAAAGTTTCCTCATTCATCCAGTATTCCAATTGGGAGAAGGGGAGGGAGGAGGAATGTGTTGACTCTGACTTTATCACCATTGCTGTTTCTAGAGGCTAGCTTCCCTCTCTGCTCTGTATAACTGGAATTTAAATCATTCACACCAATTCATGCCCGACCATTCAACTCTACGATGTTGTCTCCTATTTTAGCTCGAGCTTCGTGAGCTTCATTCTCCACTTGAAGGTCCATCTTTATTTGCCATTTGAATAGGACATCACAAAGTCACACCCATGCTATATACTTCAGTGTGTATCCCAGTTAATTCCTCTCCAAGTCAGTCAATTTCACAGATCCGTATAAAAAGAAAGTGTTTTGTTTACGGATCCTTGCCATTATATTTGACCAGAGTGAAGGATATTCAGTCTTTGGTAGTTTTGGAAATGTGCCCACATTCAGAGCTTCCTATTTCTATTTCACTTCCTGTTGGCCTCAACTACTATCTCTTTCAAAATAACTAGTGTGCTAAAATAAAATCTTTGATACAAAAAACAGGGTTGATGCCAGCAAGGTTTATGTAATAATTTTTGGGAGCAATGTCTTTTTTTATTGTATTTTTCTCCCCCCTCTTTCCCCCCCCCCCCCCCCCCCGCCATTTGTTGACTAGTATGTGAAGGTTGAGCTAGATTCAAAGGATAAGGAAGACCGAAATATAGTAGGCAAGGTCGTGTTAACCAACTGGTTTACTTCAGCTAAATATTAAGGACCTTTTTGATTAGAACTGCAGCAATTGATATGACAGAGCTACATTTGGGAGGGGAATTCTGTGACTTATTCTGCAGTGGTAAGTGAACATTGAACCTGTGAGGGAAGCTTTGTTGAGATTACAGGCCACTAAGATTGAGGTTAAAAACAGAAAATGCTGGCAACATTTAGCAGGTCTGGCAGCATTTGTGGAGAGAGAGAGAAACGGTTAACGTTTCAAGTTGATGACCTTTCATAAGATTAAGGGGAGAAAAGGGCCTTGTAAGGCAATGTGTCATGTATTTTTAATAAGATAAGAAATAGGAGCAGGCCATTCGATCCTTCGATCTTACTCCGTCATTCAATAAGATCATGGCTGCTCTTGTACTTCAACTCCACCTTCCCTCACTATCGCCACTTGATTTACTTGTATCCAAAAATCTATCAATCTCTGCCTTGAATATATTCAAAGACTGAGCATCTGCAGCCCTCGGGTAGAGAATTCCAGATTCACAACCCACTCAGTGAAGAAATTTCTCGTCTCCATTCTAAATGTCCGACCCCGTGTACTGAGACTGTGACCCTTAGTTCTCAACTCCCCAATGTGGGGAAACATCCTCCCAGCATCTATCCTGTTTAAATCCCAATTTGTGATGAGCCACTGCTGAATTTTGTATATATTTTAAATCTTGGAATCTAACTAGCTTCTGGGGGTAAATCTTGGCTGGAATGGAAAAGCATCTTTACCATCGCAGTGTATTATACACATGAAAATAGATCAATTAACATTTACAGGTCAAGTCTTTACAAAACTCTTTCCTCAAACTATTTCCCCTCTGCTCCTCTCTGCCTTTTTAATTTATGCATCAGCATGTTTTTTTGAATCCTCAACCAAGCTCTGTAGAGACATTAATTGGTGCCGAAAATATCCCAGAACAGCTACAACAAAATGCTTTGTGTGTCCTGATCGGAGTATCCTGCAGTGCTTGTCTTATTAGATGCATACAACAGTACTGTGCTCAGATTGCCAAACGATAAGGTCACCTCTAACTCCAAAGTTGTCAGGCTGGGATGAAAGAGTCTATTTGGCAATATGTTGCATAGTATTGGAGAAATTACAACATGGAAACAGGCCATTTGGCCAAACCAGTTGGTGTTTATCCTCCACATGAGCATTATCCTAATCCTATGGGCTTGCCTTGTTTCTAGATCCCTTTAATTTACCTTCAACAACCTCTCTAACCTTTTTTTAAATGTTGACATGATCTTTGTTTCAATCACTAACTGGTAAGTGCGTTCTACAAACTGCTGTGTTAATTAAAATAAATCGTACTCTCCATCATTGGAGGTCAATCATCACAGCCCCAGGACGTCGCTGCAAGAGTTCTTCAGGGCAGTGTCAAAGTCCCAACCATCTTCAGCTATTTCATCAATGACCTTCCCTCCATCATAAGGTCAGAAGTGGGGATGTTTGCTGATAACTGCAAGAGAGAATCTAACCATCACCTCGTGACATTCAATGGCATTACCATCAGCGAATCCCCCACTCTCAACATCCTGGGGGTCACCATTGACTAGAAACTTAAGTAGCAGTCTGTGTCCATTGTCCGGGGGTCCCACTCCCTTTCCCCAGTATGTTGACCTGTGTCTCGGGTGGGGAGAGAGCCCGGGACTCGGTGATGAAACGCGGCTTCATTCTGCCCAGTGTCATTTTAACATCCAGGAATTGGGTGGGAGGCGGATTCGCTCCTGTATTAATTGATGCGAATTATCGTCCAACTAAATGTTATTAAACAAACCAGTTGGTTCTTATTTTGAAGCAAACTTCAATATTGTGTCTTACTCCTGATTTGGGATACACTGGGAGTAATGGCACTTGATCCACTGGGGAGTTACACAGGTAGTAGTGGCTCTGGATACAGTTACAGCAGGAGTACATAAGAAATAGGAGTCCCTCGAGCCTGCTCCGCCATTCAATAAGATCATGACTGATCTGATTGTGGCTTCAACTCCACTTTCCTGCCCGCTCCCATAACCCTTGACTCCCTTATCATTCAAAACTCTATCTCCGCCTTAAATATACTCAATGACCCAGCCTCCACAGCTCTTTGGGGTAGAGAATTCCAAAGATTCATGACCCTCTGAGGGAAGACATTTCTCCTCGTCACCATTTTAAATGGGTGACCCCTTATTCTGAAACTATGCCCCCTAGTGCGAGATTGCCTCACAAGGGGAAACATCCTCTCTGCATCTACCGTCAAGAATCTTATACGATTCAATATTGCCTCTCATTCTTCTAAACTCCAAATGAGTACAGGCTCAACCTTCATAAGACAAACTTCATCCCACGAATCGACCTCCTTTAAATAAGGAAGCCAAAACTGTAGTGGCTCTGGATCCAGTGGGAAGTCACACCGGGTGTAGTAGCTCTGGATCGAGTGGGGAGTTACACCGGGCGTAGTGGCTCTGGATCGAGTGGGGAGTTACACCGGGTGTAGTGGCTCTGGATCCAGTGGGGAGTTACACCGGGCGTAGTGGCTCTGGATCCCGAGTTACTCCGGGTGACGGTGAGTTTTTCTGCTGGTTTGTGGTGTGAGAGATAGCTCCATCACAAGGTGGAGCAGGAAGAGGAGACTGCTCTGTCTTTAAATAACGATTCACCCCGACGCTATTCAAAGGCTGTGCTTTTGCAGTGCGTTTAATACAGAGCTGCCGCATGTCAATTCTCAGAGAGGGAGGGGAGAGATGGGTGGAAGTATATGAAGGCACAAACACCTGGTTAAAAAAAATCCCTGATCACAGCCATTATCCAAATGATCCCTTTTATTAAACACAGCTTTTTTGAGTTTTTTTTAACCAATAATAACTGAGCCCCTGGAAGCTTGTGGTCCAGAAATGTAAAGTGGGGTGTAAATTGAAAAATCTGCAGTTTACGCTTAAAACCCAGAAATCACCCAAATGGTCCAGAGAGACGGAACCCGGCTCCCAGACACAACTCCAGTGTATCTGAAGCAGGAATACAACTTGGTGCTTGAAATTATTGGTCAGAATTGTTTTTTTATTCGCGTTAAATGTGACCAGAAGAATTTATTTTAAAATATTCACTTTTTTTTTAATTGTGCTGGGCGAGGCTGCCAGGAATAGCAGCACATCTGGTGGTTTAAAATGTGCACAGACACTGCGGCGGAGGCTCGGGATTTCACCGCAGGTGAGTTCGGTGTGTGAGGGGCTGAGACCAGGAGGCGGAGAGTGTGGGCCGGGGCTGAGACCAGGAGGCGGAGAGTGTGGGCCGGGGCCGGGGCCGGGGCCGGGGCCGAGACTGGGCCGGGGCTGAGACCAGGAGGCGGAGAGTGTGTGAGGGGCTGAGACCAGGAGGCGGAGAGTGTGGGCCGGGGCCGGGGCCGGGGCTGGGGCTGGGGCTGAGCGCTCGCTGGGAGGACCAGACTGGACCTTGTCTCTGTGCTGGGAGATCTCCAACATATTTAAAGCAGACGGTGAGGAGGGTGGTGAGATTTAAAGAGGGGTATTCTGGCCTAGGATACATTCCAGATTATGCACATTTCTCGGTAATTGTGTTCAAGATATGTTTTAATTCTCTTAAACTCGCTCGGCTGTCACTGAGTGTGCTGCAAAAGTCTCTTTACCTCCAGTCACATTTGACCCCGCCGAATGACCGGTAGAGTTTGCTCCAATCTTCAGTGTTGCAGGTAAACGCTGCTCATCGTTCAGCAGCCTGACGTTTTGCAGTAATGTTGGACTGAATCGTAAAACGATCTGGAACGTTCTTCAAATGTCAGCAACAAACTGGGAGGAATTGGGAAGAGGCAGAGGTGCTGGTCACTGGGTGGTGTTCTCATCTGCTGAGTCCGAACTCGTGTGTGCAGGGGCGGGGGGAGGTGAGTATTACATGGTGTGTTATGTCAATCTGTTTAAATACAGTTTAGTTCCACTCCAGCGGGGAGCTTGTTGACTGTGAGGTGGAGCATGGCAGCGAGAAAGATTGAGAAGAGGGTTGGGGCGATGACACAGCCCTGTTTGACCCCGGTCCGGACGTGGATTGGGTCTGTAATGGATCTGTTGGTAAGGATCACGGCTTGCATGTTGTCGTGGAGCAGGCGGAGGATGGTGACGAACTTTTGGGGGCAGCCGAAACGGAGGAGGACGCTCCATAGACCCTCGCGGTTGACAGTGTCAAAGGCCTTTGTAAGGTCGAAGAAGGCCATGTATAAGGGCTGGTGCTGTTCTCTGCATTTTTCCTGTAGCTGTCACGCTGCAAAAATCATGTCCATTGTGCTCCGTAGGGGATGAAATCCACACTGTCACTCCGGGAGGAGTTCCTCGGCCACGGGAAGAAGACAGTTGAGGAGGACTCTAGCGATGACTTTCCCGGTGGCTGATAGGGAGATTCCTCTGTAGTTGCCGCAATCAGACTTCTCTCCTTTTTTAAAGATGGTCACGATTACTGCATCTCTCAGATCCCCCGGCATGCTCTCCTCCCTCCAGATGATAGAGATGAGGTCATGTATTCGTGCCAGCAGTGCCTCTCCGCCGTACTTCAATGCCTCAGCAGGGATTCTGTCCGCACCCGTAGCCTTGTTTTTGAGCTGTCTTATGGTTTTTTCTACCTCGTGCAGTGTTGGGGTCAAAACTACAGAACCAGTGGGAACCTGTTCAACCTGCACCGTCTCCAGGCCAGATCCAAGACCACCCCAACCTCTGTCGTCGAGCTACAGTATGCGGACGACGCCTGCAACTGCGCACATACAGAGGCCATGCTCCAGGACACAGTCAACGTATTTACTGAGGCGTACGAAAGCATAGGCCATACATAAACATCCGGAGACAAAGGTCCTCCACCAGCCTGTCCTCGCCGCACAGCACTGCCGCCCCCCCCAGTCATCAAGATCCACGGTGCGGCCCTGGACACTGTGGACCACTTCCCATATCTCGGGAGCCTCCTATCAACAAGAGCAGGCATTGAGATCCAACACCGCCTCCAGTGTGCCAGTGCAGCCTTCAGTCGCCTGAGGAAGAGTGTTTGAAGACTAGGCCTTCCAAACTGCCTCCAAGCTCATGGTCTACAGGGCTGTAGTGATACCCGCCCTCCTGTATGGCTCAGAGACATGGACCATGTACAGTAGGCACCTCAAGTTGCTGGAGAAATATCACCAAAGATGTCTCCGCAATATCCTACAAATCCCCTGGGAGGACAGGCACACCAACATCATCAGACTCCTCACTCAGGCTAACATCCTCAGCATTGAAGCACTGACCACACTCGATCAGCTCCGCTGGGCAGGCCACATTGTCTGCATGCCAGACACGAGACTCCCAAAGCAAGTGCTCTACTCGGAACTCCTTCATGGCAAATGAGCCAAAAGCGGGCAGCGGAAATGCTACAAGGACACCCTCAAAACCTCCCTGAAGAAGTGCAACATCTCTACTGATACCTGGGAGTCCCTGGCCCAAGATCGTCTTAAATGGAGGAAGTGCATCTGAGAGGGCGCTGAGCACCTTGTCTCAACGCCGAGAGCATGCAGAAATCAAGCACAGACAGCGGCGAACCAGTCCCACCCACCCACCTTCCCTCATCGACTATCTGTCCCACCTATGACAGAGTCTGTGGCTCTTGTATTGGACTGTTCAGCCACCAAATAGAAACATAGAAACATAGAAAATAGGTGCAGGAGCAGGCCATTCAGCCCTTCTAGCCTGCACCGCCATTCAATGAGTTCATGGCTGAACATGAAACTTCAGTACCCCATTCCTGCTTTCTCGCCATACCCCTTGATCCCCCGAGTAGTAAGGACTTCATCTAACTCCCTTTTGAATATATTTAGTGAATTGGCCTCAACAACTTTCTGTGGTAGAGAATTCCACAGGTTCACCACACTCTGGGTGAAGAAGTTTCTCCTCATCTCAGTCCTAAACCCCTTATCCTTAGACTGTGACCCCTGATTCTTCCTGCATCTAACCTGTCTAAACCTGTCAGAATTTTAAACATTTCTATGAGGTCCCCTCTCATTCTTCTGAACTCCAGTGCATACAAGCCCAGTTGATCCAGTCTTTCTTGATAGGTCAGTCCCACCATCCCGGGAATCAGTCTGGTGAATCTTCGCTGCACTCTCTCAATAGCAAGAATGTCCTTCCTCAAGTTGGGAGACCAAAACTGTACACAATACTCCAGGTGTGGCCTCACCAAGGCCCTGTACAACTGTAGCAACACCTCCCTGTACCCTGTACTCAAATCCCCTCGCTATGAAGGCCAACATGCCATTTGCTTTCTTAACCGCCTGCTGCACCTGCATGCCAACCTTCAATGACTGATATACCATGACACCCAGGTCTCGTTGCACCTTCCCTTTTCCTAATCTGTCACCATTCAGATAATAGTCTGTCTCTCTGTTTTTACCACCAAAGTAGATAACCTCACATTTATCCACATTATACTTCATCTGCCATGCATTTGCCCACTCACCTAACCTATCCAAGTCACTCTGCAGCCTCATAGCATCCTCATCGCAGCTCACATGCCACCCAACTTAGTGTCATCCGCAAATTTGGAGATACTACATTTAATTCCCTCGTCTAAATCATTAATGTACAATGTAAACAGCTGGGGCCCCAGCACAGAACCTTGCGGTACCCCACTAGTCACTGCCTGCCATTCTGAAAAGTCCCCATTTACTCCTACTCTTTGCTTCCTGTCTGACAACCAGTTCTCAATCCATGTCAGCACACTACCCCCAATCCCATGTGCTTTAACTTTGCACATTAATCTCTTGTGTGGGACCTTGTCGAAAGCCTTCTGAAAGTCCAAATATACCACATCAACTTGTTCTCCTTTGTCCACTTTACTGGAAACATCCTCAAAAAATCCCAGAAGATTTGTCAAGCATGATTTCCCTTTCACAAATCCATGCTGACTTGGACCTATCATGTCACCATTTTCCAAATGCACTGCTATGACATCCTTAATAATTGATTCCATCATTTTACCCACGACTGAGGTCAGGCTGACCGGTCTATAATTCCCTGTTTTCTCTCTCCCTCCTTTTTTAAAAAGTGGGGTTACATTGGCTACCCTCCACTCGACAGGAACTGATCCAGAATCAATGGAATGTTGGAAAATGACTCAATGCATCCGCTATTTCCAAGGCCACCTCCTTAAGTACTCTGGGATGCAGTCCATCAGGCCCTGGGGATTTATCGGCCTTCAATCCCATCAATTTCCCCAACACAATTTCCCGACTAATAAGGATTTCCCTCAGTTCCTCCTCCTTACTAGACCCTCTGACCCTTTCATTCACTTCAGGAGTGGAAGCAAGTCTTCCTCGATTTCGAGGGACTGCCTATGATGATGATGGAGTTTAAATACAAAGCTATTAGAATACAATAAAACTAGAATTTTAAACACCGTTTTGTATATTTTATGTTTGTGGAAGTGTGAGTATTTGGCAGAGCACAGATTAGATACAGAGTAAAGCTTCCTCAACACTGTCCCATCAAACACTCCCAGGGCAGATATAACAACAACTTTTATTTATATAGAACCCTTAACATAGTAAAATGTCCCAAGGTGTTTCACAGTAGTGTTATAAGACAAAACAGATAAATTTGACACCGAGCCACGTAAGAAGAAATTACAGATGACCAAAAGCTTGGTTAAAGAGGTAGGTTTTAAGGAGCGTCTTCAAGGACGAAAGAACATAAGAAATAGGAGCAGGAGTAGGCCACCTGCCCCTCGAGCCTGCTCCACCATTTAACATGATCATGGCTAATCTGATCGTGGACTCAGCTCCACTTCCCTGCCCGCTCCCCATAACCTTATCGCTCAAAGATCTGTCTATCTCCGCCTTAAATATATTCAATGACCCAGCCTCCACAGCTCTCTGGGGCAGAGAATTCCACAGATTTACAACCCTCTGAGAGAAGAAATTCCTCCTCATCTCAGTTTGAAATGGGCGGCCCCTTATTCTAAGACTATGTCCCCTAGTTTTAGTTTCCCCTATGAGTGGAAACATCCTCTCTGCATCCACCTTGTCGAGCCCCCTCATTATCTTATATGTTTCGATAAGATCACCTCTCATTCTTCTGAACTCCAATGAGTAGAGGCCCAACCTATTCAACCTTTCCTCATAAGTCAACCCCTCATCTCCGGAATCAACCTAGTGAACCTTCTCTGAACAGCTTCCAATACAATTATATCCTTCCTTAAATAGGGAGACCAAGACTGTACGCAGTACTCCAGGTGTGGCCTCACCAATACTTTGTACAGTTGTAGCAGGACTTCTCTGCTTTTATACTCTATCCCCCTTGCAATAAAGGCCAACATTCCATTTGCCTTCCTGATTACTTGCTGTACCTGCATACTAACTTTTTGTGTTTCATACACAAGGAACCCCAGGTCCCTCTGTACTGCAGCACTTTGCAATTTTTATCCATTTAAATTATAACTTGCTTTTCTATTTTTTTTCTGCTAAAGTGGATAACCTCACATTTTCCCACATTATACTCCATCTGACAAATGTTTGCTCACTCACTTAGCCTGTCTATATCCCTTTGTAGATTTTTTTGTGTCCCCACAATTTGCTTTCCCACCCATCTTTGTATCATCAGCAAACTTGGCTACATTACACTCGGTCCCTTCATCCAAGTCATTAATATAGATTGTAAATAGTTGAGGCCCCAGCACCGATCCCTGTGGCACCCCACTAGTTACTGTTTGCCAACCGGAAAATGACCCATTTATCCCGACTCTCTGTTTTCTGTTAGTTAGCCAATCATCTATCCATGCTAATATATTACCCCCAACCCCGTGAGCTTTTATCTTGTTCAGTAACCTTTTATGTGGCACCTTATTGAATGATTTCTGGAAATTCAAATACACCACATCCACTGGTTCCCCCTTATCCACCCTGCTCGTTACATCCTCAAAGAACTCCAGCAAATTTGTCAAACATGATTTCCCTTTCATAAAACCATGCTGACTCTGCTTGATTGAATTATGCTTTTCCAAATGTCCTGCTACTGTTTAGAAACATAGAAACATAGAAAATAGGTGCAGGCGTAGGCCATTCGGCCCTTCGAGCCTGCACCGCCATTCAATGAGTTCATGGCTGAACATGAAACTTCAGTACCCCATTCCTCCTTTCTCGCCATACCCCTTGATCCCCCTAGTAGTAAGGATTACATCTAACTCCTTTTTAAATATATTTAGTGAATTGGCCTCAACAACTTTCTGTGGTAGAGAATTCCACAGGTTCACCACTCTCTGGGTGAAGAAGTTTCTCCTCATCTCATCTCAGTCCTAAATGGTTTACCCCTTATCCTTAGACTGTGATCCCTGGTTCTGGACTTCCCCAACATTGGGAACATTCTTCCTGCATCTAACCTGTCTAAACCCGTCAGAATTTTAAATGTTTCTATGAGATCCCCTCTCATTCTTCTGAACTCCAGTGAATACAAGCCCAGTTGATCCAGTCTTTCTTGATATGTCAGTTCCGCCATCCCGGGAATCAGTCTGGTGAACCTTCGCTGCACTCCCTCAATAGCAAGAATGTTCTTCCTCAAGTTAGGAGACCAAAACTGTACACAATACTCCAGGTGTGGCCTCACCAAGGCCCTGTACAACTGTAGCAGCACCTCCCTGCCCCTGTACTCAAATCCCCTTGCTATGAAGGCCAACATGCCATTTGCTTTCTTAACCGCCTGCTGCACCTGCATGCCAACCGTCAATGACTGATGTACCATGACACCCAGGTCTCGTTGCATCTCCCCTTTTCCTAATCTGTCACCATTCAGATAATAGTCTGTCTCTGTTTTTACCACCAAAGTGGATAACCTCACATTTATCCACATTATACTTCATCTGCCATGCATTTGCCCACTCACCTAACCTATCCAAGTCGCTCTGCAGCCTCATAGCATCCTCCTCGCAGCTCACACTGCCACCCAACTTAGTGTCATCCGCAAATTTGGAGATACTACATTTAATCCCCTCGTCTAAATCATTAATGTACAATGTAAACAACTGGGGCCCCAGCACAGAACCTTGCGGTACCCCACTAGTCACTGCCTGCCATTCTGAAAAGTACCCATTCACTCCTACTCTTTGCTTCCTATCTGACAACCAGTTCTCAATCCCTGTCAGCACACTACCCCCAATCCCATGTGCTTTAACTTTGCACATTAATCTCTTGTGTGGGACCTTGTCGAAAGCCTTCTGAAAGTCCAAATATACCACATCAACTGGTTCTCCCTTGTCCACTTTACTGGAAACATCCTCAAAAAATCCCAGAAGATTTGTCAAGCATGATTTCCCTTTCACAAATCCATGCTGACTTGGACCTATCATGTCACCTCTTTCCAAATGCACTGCTATGACATCCTTAATAATTGATTCCATCATTTTACCCACTACTGAGGTCAGGCTGACCGGTCTATAATTCCCTGTTTTCTCTCTCCCTCCCTCTTTTTTAAAAAGTGGGGTTACATTGGCTACCCTCCACTCGATAGGAACTGATCCAGAGTCAATAGAATGTTGGAAAATGACTGTCAATGCATCCGCTATTTCCAAGGCCACCTCGTTAAGTACTCTGGGATGCAGTCCATCAGGCCCTGGGGATTTATCGGTCTTCAATCCCATCAATTTCCCCAACACAATTTCCCGATTAATAAGGATTTCCCTCAGTTCCTCCTTCTTACTAGACCCTCTGACCCCTTTTATTTCCGGAAGGTTGTTTGTGTCCTCCTTAGTGAATACTGAACCAAAGTACTTGTTCAATTGGTCTGCCATTTCTTTGTTCCCCATTATGACTTCTCCTGATTCTGACTGCAGGGGACCTACGTTTGTCTTTACTAACCTTTTTCTCTTTACATATCTATAGAAACTTTTGCAGTCCGTCTTAATGTTCCCTGCAAGCTTTCTCTCGTATTCTATTTTCCCTGCCCTAATCAAACGCTTTGTCCTCCTCTGCTGAGTTCTAATTTTCTCCCAGTCCCCAGGTTCACTGCTATTTCTGGCCAATTTGTATGCCACTTCCTTGGCTTTAATACTATCCCTGATTTCCCTTGATAGCCACGGTT
The DNA here is from genome assembly GCF_044704955.1 of Pristiophorus japonicus. NCBI lineage: Eukaryota > Metazoa > Chordata > Chondrichthyes > Pristiophoridae > Pristiophorus > Pristiophorus japonicus. Next base: position 240,809,853 of record NC_091984.1, on the reverse strand, counting down.
GAGCCACCTTCCCTTTTTTATTTTTATGCCAGACAGGGATGTACAATTGTTGTAGTTCATCCATGCGGTCTCTAAATGTCTGCCATTGCCCATCCACAGTCAACCCCCTAAGTATCATTCGCCAATCTATCCTAGCCAATTCACGCCTCATACCTTCAAAGTTACCCTTCTTTAAGTTTTGGACCATGGTCTCTGAATTAACTGTTTCATTCTCCATCCTAATGTAGAATTCCACCATATTATGGTCACTCTTCCCCAAGGGGCCTCGCACAACGAGATTGCTAATTAATCCTCTCTCATTACACAACACCCAGTCAAAGATGGCCTCCCCACTAGTTGGTTCCTCGACATATTGGTCTAGAAAACCTTCCTTTATGCACTCCAGGAAATCCTCCTCCACCGTATTGCTTCCAGTTTGGTTAGCCGAATCTATGTGCATATTAAAGTCACCCATGATAACTGCTGCACCTTTATTGCTTGCACCCCTAATTTCCTGTTTGATGCCCTCCCCAACAATGGACTCCAGCATTTTCCCAACGACAGATGTTAGGCTAACCGATCTATAGTTTCCTGCTTTCTGTCTGCCTCCTTTTTTAAATAGGGGTGTTACATTTGGGGTTTTCCAAACCGTTGGGACCTTCCCAGAATCCAAGGAATTTTGGTAGATTACAACCAATACATCCACTATCTCTGCAGCCACTTCTTTTAAGACCCTGGGAAGCAAGCCATCTGGTCCAGGGGACTTGTCCACCTTTAGTCCCATTAGTTTACTGAGTACTACTTCTTTAATAATGAATGTTCCTCCCTCTCTATAGCCCTTGATTATCCCCTATTGGGATGTTTTTAGTGTCTTTTATCATTAAGACCAATGCAAAATATTTGTTCAAAGTCTCTGCCATTTCCCTGTTCCCCATTATTAATTCCCCCTCTGGGGGACCAACATTTACTTTAGCAACTCTTTTCCTTTTTTACGTACCTGTAGAAACTCTTACTATCTGTTTGTATATGCCGTGCTAGTTTACTTTAATAACCTATCTTCCCTCTCCTTTAAGAAAGAGAGGTGGAGAGCTTTGGGGAGTGAGTTCCAGAGCTTGGGGCCCAGGCAGCTGAAGGCACAGCCACCGATGGTTGAGCAGTTATAATCAGGGATGCTCAAGAGGGCAGAATTTGAGGATCGCAGACATCACGTGATGCTGAAAGAGATTAGAGGTAGGGAGGGGTGAGGCTCTGGAGGGATTTGTAAACAAGGATGAGAATTTTGGAAATTGAGGCGTCGTTTAACTGGGAGCCAATGTCGGTCAGCGAGCACAGGGATGATGGGTGATCGCGACTTCATGCGACTTAGGGCTGTCGAGTTTTGGATGACCTCAAGTTTATGTAGTGTAGAATGTGGGTGGCCAGTCAGAGTGCATTGGAGTAGTCAAGTCTAGAGGTAATGAAGGTATGCATGAGGGTTTCAGCAGCAGAAGAGCTGAGGCAAGGGCAGAGGTGAGCAATATTACGGAGATGGAATTAGGCGGCTTTTGTTATGCTGCAGATGTGTGGCCGGAAGCTCATTTTTGAATCAAATATGACGCCTTGGTTGCAAACAGTCTGGTTTAGCCTCCGCTAGATGACAGGGAGAGGGATTGTGTCAGTGGCTAGGGAACGCAGTTTGTGGCGGGGACCAAAGACAATGGCTTCGGTCTTTTTCAATATTTAATTGGAGAAAATTTCTGCTCATTCAGTACTGGATGTCGGACAAGCAGTCTGCCAATTTAGTGACCATAGAAGGGTCAAGAGAAGTGGTGAAGAGGTAGAGCTGGGTGTCATCAGCGACCATGTGGAAACTGACTCCGTGTTTTCGAATGATCTCACAAAGGGGCAGTAAATAGATGAGAAATAGGAGGGGGCCAAGAATAGATCCTTGGGGGACACCAGAGGTAACGATGGGGGTGTAGGAAGAGAAGCCATTGTAGGAGATTTTCTAGCTACGATTAGATGGATAAGAATGAAACCAGGCGAGTGCAGTCCCACCCAGCTGGACGATGGTGGAGAGGCGTTGGAGGAGGATGATGGAGTGGTCAACTGTGTCAAAGGCTGGAGACAGGTCCAGAAGGACGAGGAGGGGTAGTTTACCTTTGTCACAGTCACAGTACAAGGGAGTAAGCTATCTTAGTTCTGGTCCTGTGTAATGAGACAGGAATAATAAACGATCTCCTAGTAAAAGATCCTCTAGGAATGAGTGATCACAGTATGGCTGAATTTGTAATACAGATTGAGGGTGAGGAAGTAGTGTCTCAAACGAGCGTACTATGCTTAAACAAAGGGGACTACAGTGGGATGAGGGCAGAGTTGGCTAAAGTAGACTGGAAACACAGACTAAACGGTGGCACAATTGAGGAACAGTGGAGGACTTTTAAGGAGCTCTTTCATAGAGCTCAACAAAAATATATTCCAATGAAAAAGAAGGGCGGTAAGAGAAGGGATAACCAGCCGTGGATAACCAAGGAAATTAAGGAGAGTATCAAATTAAAAACCAATGCGTATAAGGTGGCCAAGGTTAGTGGGAAAATAGAAGATTGAGAAAATGTTAAACGACAGCAAAGAATGACTAAGAAAGCAATAAAGAAAGGAAAGATAGATTACGAAGGTAAACTTGCGCAAAACATAAAAACGGATAGTAAAAGCTTTTACAGATATATAAAACGGAAAAGAGTGATTAAAGTAAATGTTGGTCCCTTAGAAGATGAGAAGGGGGATTTAATAATGGGAAATGTGGAAATGACTGAGACCTTAAACAATTATTTTGCTTCGGTCTTCACAGTGGAAGACACAGAAACCATGCCAGAAATTGCTGGTCACAGGAATGTGGGAAGGGAGGACCTTGAGATAATCACTATCACTAGGGGGGTAGTGCTGGACAGGCTAATGGGACTCAAGGTTGACAAGTCCCCTGGTCCTGATGAAATGCATCCCAGGGTATTAAAAGAGATGGCGGAAGTTATAGCAGATGCATTCGTTGCAATCTACCAAAATTCTCTGGACTCTGGGGAGGTACCAGCGGATTGGAAAGCAGCTAATGTAACGCCTCTGTTTAAAAAAGGGGGCAGACAAAAGGCAGGGAACTATAGGCCGGTTAGTTTAACATCTGTAGTGGGGAAAATGCTTGAAGCTATCATTAAGGAAGCAATAGTGGGACATCTAGATAGGAATAGTGCAATCAAGCAGACGCAGCATGGATTCACGAAGGGGAAATCATGTTTAACTAATTTACTGGAATTCTTTGAGGATATAACGAGCATGGTGGATAGAGGTGTACCGATGGATGTGGTGTATTTAGATTTTCAAAAGGCATTCGATAAGGTGCCACACAAAAGGTTACTGCAGAAGATAAACGTACACGGAGTCGGTGGAAATGTATTAGCATGGATAGAGAATTGGCTGGCTAACAGAAAGCAGAGAGTCGGGATAAATGGGTCCTTTTTCAGGTTGGAAATCGGTGGTTAGTGGTGTGCCACAGGGATCGGTGCTGGGACCACAACTGTTTACAATATACATAAATGACCTGGAAGAGGGGACAGAGTGTAGTGTAACAAAATTTGCAGATGACACAAAGTTTAGTGGGAAATCGGGTTGTGTAGAGGACACAGAGAGGCTGCAAAGAGATTTGGATAGGTTAAGCGAATGGGTTAAGGTTTGGCAGATGGAATACAATGTCGGAAAGTGTGAGGTCATCCACCTTGGGGATAAAAAACAGAAAAAGGGAATATTATTTGAATGGGGAGAAATTACAACATGCTGAGGTGCAGGGGGACCTGGGGGTCCTTGTGCATGAAAAACATAACATTAATCGGTGCCACCCGCTCTGGATGACACACCAGACATTTACAAGGCCCCTTTTTTTTGTTGTTTTTTTTTGGTTTTTGTTTGGGCACTAAAATCACTTTTTTTTCCTCCAGTGCCCCCTATAAAAGGGGAGGGGGACACTAAAAGCACCGGCAATTAAAACAAATTAAACTTTAAAACGTAAAATCAAATTAAAATTTGGTTGCCGGGCGTGATGATGCACTCCAGTCCCTCCGGTGCCCACCTCTCGCGGAAGGCCGCGAGCGTACCGGTGGACACCGCGTGCTCCATCTCCAGGGACACCCTGGACCGGATGTAAGAGCGGAAGAGAGGCAGGCAGTCAGGTTGAACGACCCCCTCGACCGCCCGCTGCCTGGACCGGCTGATGGCACCCTTGGCCGTGCCCAGGAGCAGTCCTACGAGGAGGCCCTCGGACCGACCCGCTCCCCTCCGCACAGGGTGCCCAAAGATCAGGAGAGTGGGACTGAAGTGCAGCCAGAATTTCAGGAGCAGCCCCTTTAGATAATGAAACAGGGGCTGCAACCTCGTGCACTCAATAAAAACATGCAACACGGACTCCTCCAGACCGCAGAAATTGCAGGCGGCCTGGGAGTCCGTGAACCGGCTTAAAAATTTATTGCACGGCACTGCTCCGTGCACCACCCTCCAGGCCAAGTCCCCGACAAATAGTGGGAGGACCCCTGCGTAGAGTGCCCTCCATCGGGGACCCCCGCCTCCTCCGGACGGCAAGATGGTACGCCATGGCGTGTCCGGACGGCCGGCGAGGATGGCAAAGTTGAGAGTGTGCAGGAGCAGCCCGTACAGGAAACCCCTCCGCGCGGAACTGAAAGGCACGGAGGGGATTTCCTTGTGCATGAAACTCTTTTTGAGTTTATCTGTAAAAGAAAAAACATTAAACCGTGCCACCCGCCCTGGATGACACAGCAGACATTTACAAGGCCCTTTTTTTTTTTTCCTTTTTTGTGTTTTTCTTTTTTTTTGGTTTTTTTTTTTGGGTGCTAAAATCACATTTTTCCAAGTGCCCCCTATAAAAGGGGGAGGGGGACACTAAAAACACTGGCAATTAAAACAAATTAAACTTTAAAACGTAAAATCAAATTAAAATTTGGTTGCCGGGCGTGATGATGCACTCCAGTCCCTCCGGTGCCCACCTCTCGCGGAAGGCCGCGAGCGTACCGGTGGACACCGCGTGCTCCATCTCCAAGGACACCCTGGACTGGATGTAAGAGCGGAAGAGAGGCAGGCAGTCAGGTTGAACGACCCCCTCGACCGCCCGCTGCCTGGACCGGCTGATGGCACCCTTGGCCGTGCCCAGGAGCAGTCCTACGAGGAGGCCCTCGGACCGACCCGCTCCCCTCCGCACAGGGTGCCCAAAGATCAGGAGAGTGGGACTGAAGTGCAGCCAGAATTTCAGGAGCAGCCCCTTCAAATAGTGGAACAGGGGCTGCAACCTCGTGCACTCAATAAAAACATGGAACACGGACTCCTCCAGACCGCAGAAATTGCAGGCGGCCTGGGAGTCCGTGAACCGGCTTAAAGATTTATTGCACGGCACTGCTCCGTGCACCACCCTCCAGGCCAAGTCCCCGATGAATAGTGGGAGGACCCCTGCGTAGAGTGCCCTCCATCGGGGACCCCCGCCTCCTCCGGACGGCAAGATGGTACGCCATGGCGTGTCCGGACAGCCGGCGAGGATGGCAAAGTTGAGAGTGTGCAGGAGCAGCCCGTACAGGAAACCCCTCCGCGCGGAACTGAAAGGCACGGAGGGGATTTCCTTGTGCATGAAACTCTTTTTGGAGTTCACCTGCAAAAACATAACATTAAACGGTGCCACCCGACCTGGGTGACACTCCAAACATTTACAAGGCCCTTTTTTTTTTTTCCCCCTTTTTTTTTTGTGTTTTTCTTTTTTTGGTTTTTTTTTTGGGCACTAAAATCACACTTTTCCCCAGTGCCCCCTATAAAAGGGAAGGGGGACACTAAAAGCACCGGCAATTAAAACAAATTAAACTTAAAAACGTAAATCAAATTAAAATTTGGTTGCCGGGCGTGATGATGCACTCCAGTCCCTCCGGTGCCCACCTCTCGCGGAAGGCCGCGAGCGTACCGGTGGACACCGCGTGCTCCATCTCCAAGGACACCCTGGACCGGATGTAAGAGCGGAAGAGAGGCAGGCAGTCAGGTTGAACGACCCCCTCGACCGCCCGCTGCCTGGATCGGCTGATGGTTCCTTGTGCATGAATCCCAAAAAGTTAGTTTGCAGGTGCAGCAGGTAATCAGGAAGGCGAATGGAATGTTGGCCTTCATTGCGAGAGGGATGGAATACAAAAGCAGGGAGGTCCTGCTGCAACTGTATAGGGTATTGGTGAGGCCGCACCTGGAGTACTGCGTGCAGTTTTGGTCACCTTACTTAAGGAAGGATATACTAGCTTTGGAGGGGGTACAGAGACGATTCACTAGGCTGATTCCGGAGATGAGAGGGTTACCTTATGATGATAGATTGAGTAGACTGGATCTTTACTCCGTTGGAGTTCAGAAGGATGAGGGGTGATCTTATAGAAACATTTAAAATAATGAAAGGGATAAACAAGATAGAGGCAGAGAGGTTGTTTCCACTGGTCGGGGAGACTAGAACTAGGGGGCACAGCCTCAAAATACGGGGGAGCCAATTTAAAACCGAGTTGAGAAGGAATTTCTTCTCCCAGAGGGTTGTGAATCTGTGGAATTCTCTGCCCAAGGAAGCAGTTGAGGCTAGCTCATTGAATGTATTCAAGTCACAGATAGATAGATTTTTAACCAATAAGGGAATTAAGGGTTACGGGGAGCGGGCGGGTAAGTGGAGCTGAGTCCACGGCCAGATCAGCCATGATCTTATTGAATGGCGGAGCAGGCTCGAGGGGCTAGATGGCCTACTCCTGTTCCTAATTCTTATGTTCTTATGTTCAAAGAATGTCATTTGTGACTTTTTGAGAGCTGTTTCGGTACTGTGGCAGGGGCAAAAACCAGATTGAAGGGATTGAAACTGGAGTTCCGGGGAAGATGGTCACAGATTTGGGAGGTGACAACACAAGGACTTTGGAAAGGAAAGGGAGGTTGGAGATGGGGTGGTAGTTAGCAAGCACAGTGGGGTCAAGGGTTGGTTTTTTGAGGAGAGGGGTGATGACCGCAGATTTGAAGGAGAGGGAACAGTACCTGAGGAGAGAGAACCGTTAACAATGTTGGCTCACATGGGAGCCAAAAAAAGAATTTGGATGGTCAGCAGTTTCGTGGGAATAGGGTCAAGGGAGCAGGAAGTGGGTCTCGTGGAGAGGTCAAGAGGGGAGGTCAGAGAGAAACTAGAGAAAGATGCGAGTTTAGGACCAGGGCAGGGGGGAGCCTCCTGAGGAAGTTTGGCCTGATGGGCTAGAGGAATGAAGGGAAGTGGCAGAGGCGGCTGATCGGATGGTCTCAATCTTTGAGGCAAAGAAGTCCATGACTAGGGATTCCGAAACTAGGGTCCTAAATCTAAACAAAGGAAACTACGATTGTATGATGAATGAATTGGCTATGATCGATTGGGAAGGTTCATTAAAAGGCATGATGGTGGATAGGCAATGGCTAATACTTAAGGAACGAATGCATGAATTGCAACAGTTATACATTCCTTTCTGGCATAAAAACACAAAAGGAAAAGTGGCACAACCAGGGCTAACAAAAGAAATTAAGGATAGTATTAGATCCAAAAAGGAGTATTCGATACAAAGTTGCCAGGAAAAGTAGAAAGCCTGAGGATTGGAAGCAATTTAGAATTCAGCAAAAAAGGACTAAGAGATTGATTAAGAGGAGAAAAATAGAGTATGAGAGTAAACTTGCAAGGAACATAAAAACCGACTGCAAAAGTTTCTACAAGTACGTAAAAAGAAAACGATTTGTGAAGACAAATATAGGTCCTTTGCAGACAGAAACGGGAGAATTTGCAAGGCAGAACAATTAAATAAATACTTCGGTTCTGTCTTCACGGAAGAGGACACAAATAACGTCCCAGAAATGCTAGGGAACCAAGGGTCTAGTGAGCAAGAGGAATTAAAGAAAATGATTATCAGTCAGAAAATAGTGCTGGAAAAAACTTATGGGACCGAAGGCAGATAAATCCCCAGGGCCTGATGCTCTGCATCCCAGAGTACTATAAGAGGTAGACATGGAACTAGTAGATGCATTGGTTGTCATCTTCCAAAATTCTATAGATTATGGAACAGTTCCTGCAGATTTGAGGGTGGCAAATGTAACCCCACTATTTTAAAAAAAAAAAAGGAGGGAGCGAGAAAACAGGGAACTATAGACCGGTTAGCCTGACGTCAGTAGTAGGGAAAATGCTGGAGTCTATTATAAAGGATGTGATAACGGCACACTTAGATAATATCAACGGGATTAAACAAAGTCACCATGGATTTATGAAAGGAAAATCATGTTTGACAAACCTACTGGAGTTTTTTGAGGATGTAACCGATAGAATAGATAAGGGAGAATCAGTGGATGTAGTGTGTTTGGATTTTCAGAAGGCCTTTGATAAAGTCCCACATTAGAGGTCAGTGTGCAAAATTAAAGCACATAGGATTGGGGGTAATGTATTGGCATGGATTGAAAATTGGTTAACTGACAGGAAACAAACGGGTCTTTTTCGGCATGGCGGGTAGTGACTAGTGGGGTACCACAGGGATCAGTGCTTGGGCCCCAGCTATTTACAATATATATATATTTTATTTATATATGATTTGGATGAGGGAACCAAATGTAATATTTCCAAGTTTGCTGACGACACAAAATCAGGTGGGATTGTGAGTTATGAGGAGGATGCAAAGACGTTGCAAGGTGATTTAGATCGGTTGAGTGAGTGGGCAAACACATGGCAGATGCAGTAAATGTCACTTTGGTCGGAAAAACATAAGGACAAAGTATTATTTAAATGGTGATAGCTTGGGAAGTGTCGATGTACAGAGGGACCTGAGTGTCCTTGTACACCAGTCATTGAAAGCAAATATGCAGGTGCAGTTAGGAAGGCCAATGAATCCATGTTGCGCTTGCTTGATTGCACTATTCCTATCTAGATGTCCCGCTATTTCTTCCTTAATGATAGCTTCAAGCATTTTCCCCACTACAGATGTTAAACTAACCGGCCTATAGTTACCTGCCTTTTGTCTGCCCCCTTTTTTTAATGAAGGCATTACATTAGCTGCTTTCCAATCCGCTGGTACCTCCCCAGAGTCCAGAGAATTTTGGTAGATTATAACGAATGCATCTGCTCTAACTTCCGCCAGCTCTTTTAATACCCTGGGATGTATTTCATCCGGACCAGGGGACTTGTCTACCTTGAGTCCCATTAGCCTGTCCAGCACTACCCCCCTAGTGATAGTGATTGTCTCAAGGTCCTCCCTTCCCACATTCCCGTGACCAGCAATTTTTGGCATGGTTTTTGTGTCTTCCACTGTGAAGACCGAAGCAAAATAATTGTTTAAGGTCTCAGCCATATTTCCCATTATTAAATCCCCTTTCTCATCTTCTAAGGGACCAACATTTACTTTAGTCACTCTTTTCCGTTTTATATATCGGTAAAAGCTTTTACTATCTGTTTTTATGTTTTGCGCAAGTTTACATTCGTAATCTATCTTCCCCTTCTTTATTGCTTTCTTAGTCATTCTTTGCTGTCGTTTAAAATTTTCCCAATCTTCTAGTTTCCCACTAACCTTGGGTCGACTAGGCCTGTATTCACTAGAGTTTAGAAAAATGAAGGGGATCTTATTGAAACATATAAATTTCTGACTGGGTTGGATAGACTGGATGCGGGGTGGATGTTTCCCCAGGCTGGGAAGTCTAGAACAAGGGGTCACAGTCTCAGGATACGGGGTAGGAAATTTAGGACCGAGATGAGGAGAAATGTTTTCACTCCGAGGGTGGTGAACCTGTGGAATTCTCGACCACAGAAGGCTGTGGAGGCCAAGTCACTGAATATATTTAAGAGGGAGATGGATAGATTTCTAGAAACAAAATGTATCAAGGGAAAAAAGCAGGAATATGGTGTTGAGATAGAGGATCAGCCATGATCATATTGAATGGCGGTGCAGACTAGAAGGGCTGAATGGCCTATTACTGCTCCTATTTTCTGTGAGCTCCACGCACTTGTTGTTGGAGACAGGGGATATGGGTGTAAGGAGACGGTTAGCAGCAGAGAATAGTAGCCAGGTGTTATCTTTGCATTCCAGAATGATCCTGGAATAGTGAGCAGATTTTGCAGACAAGAGTAGGACCCGATAATGCTTTCTGTGTTCGAGCCAGATCTGGCGGTGAATGGCTAAAGCAGTTGTCCGCCACATCTGTTCAAGTCTGCATCCCTTGGACTTAAGGGAGCGAAGATGAGGGCCGTACCAGGGGAGTGGCCAGGGTGAGCGAGAGTAATGATAATAAGGTCTAGGGCATCAAAGGTGGTGATGAGGGTGTGGTTACAGTGTAAAAAAGCTCCCTCTACACTGTCCCATCAAACACTCCCAGGGCTGATACAACACGGGTTAGATACAGGGTAAAGCTCTCTCTCCAATCTGACACTGAGCAGGATTTATAGGCTTCAATATTAAAATACTCTCCCATCTGATCTCTATTTTCCCCTCCCCCCTCCCCCCCCCCCACTAATTCCGTGATGGTTGGCCTGTCATTGAGAGGATGGGGGGAAATCCTGCACACACCAGGAATGAGTTTCCTCAGTATGGGGCAAATGGCAGCTTCATTTCAGCAGTGTGAAGCGGCTGTCCTGCTTCCCAATCACAGCAATGCCTTCCACCTTTACCAGTGAGGTATGGGCTTTATCCCTGTATTCCCCCCAACCCATCACATACAGCAAGAAATGTTCAGCCTCCCAAGTCTGCATCCCATTCTGGATCAACTAGGTATATTTTTGATGTTTTAATTGTTAGGTATGGAGAAAGAGTCAGACTGAACACTGTGAGCGCAAAGTGTGACCTTAGTCTTTTTTTTGCAGGCCAAACTGTGAGGCCTCCTTAAATACCTGTGCTCCCAGGGGATTATGGGATCCCTTGGGACTCCAGGGAATGAGCCTTTTGGTGGTTATACAGAGTAAATGCAAGTTTACATATGTAACATTAATGACCTGGACTTAGGCATAATGTCGAAGTTTACAGATGACACAAAACTCAGAAATGTAGTAAACAGTGAGGAGGATAGTAGCAGACTGCAAGAGCACATAGACAGACTGGTGAAAGGGGCAGACAGATGAAGCTTAACACAGATGTGTGAAGTTATTCATTTTGGTAGGAAGAATGAGAAAAGGAAATATAAACTAAATGGTACAATTTTTAAGGGGATGCAGGAACGAAAAGATCTGGGGGTGTGGCAGGACAAGTTGTGAAGCTGCTAAAAGGCATGCAGGATCCTTGGCTTTATAAACAGAGGCACAGGCTACAAAAGCAAGGAGGTTGTGCTAAACCTTTATAAAACCCTGGTTAGGTCCCAGCTGGAATATTGTGTCCGATTCTGGGCACCACACTTTAGGAAAGATGTCGAGGCCTTGGAGAGGGTACAGAAGAGATTTACCAGAATGGTTCCAGGGATGAGGGACTTCAGTTATATGGAGAAACTGGATAAACTGGGTGGTTCTTCTTGGAGCAGAGACGGTTAAGAGGTGATTTTAATTTCGATAGATTATAGGGAGAAACTGTTTATGTTGGAGGTGGGGTCAGTAACCAGAGGAGACAGATTTAAGATAATTGTCAAAAAAGCCAGGGGGAGGGAGATTAGATTTTATTTCACGCAGCGAGTTGTTATGATCTGGAATGTGCTGCCTGAAAGGGTGGTGGAAGTGGATTCAATAGTACCTTTCAAAAGGGAATTAGATAAATGTTTGAAGGGGAGAAATTTGCAGGGCTATGGGGAAACAACAGGGGAGCTCTTTCAAAGAGCCAGCATAGGCACGATGGGTCGAATACGCTTCTTCTGTGCTGTATCTTCTATAATTCAGCAACAGGGTTGAGTTCATGTGTCCTGAGAAATCTAAGGATACCTCACTGGAGCAGCTCACCTGACTGCCTTTTCGGCTGGGTTGACGCGGGCTGGGCTAACGCCGATGTGGGTTGGGCTGGGCCGGGCTGGGCTGACGTGTGCCGCACTATCTATGACAGAGAGTTGCTGCCCAGTCCCACACTGCTGTAGGTGCAGCAGGGATGCCCAGAGTAACGTTTGTGCAGCAAAGGTTGAAGTTAATGATTTGAAGCATTTGGAAGTAATTTCTATTCGACTGTGCCCTCTTTAAAAACAAGCAGCTGCCGGTTTTCATTAATTCAATGGGACCGTTGGGGTTCGCTCAGTACGACGGGAGCAGCATGAGGCCTCCTGTGGGGATTGTTTGAGACGATCTGTCTGTGCACCCAGCCTGGTATCAGGGCCGCACAGATGCCGGTGTCATTAATGAGCCGGGTGTGTGTGGTTATCTCCAGCCTTCAGTGTTGGAATGGGATTCAGTTTTTCAGTTTTCTCCCCTTCTCGCTCCTGAAGGCACTGGCTCGGGCCGTGGCGGGGTGGTTCCAGGGGCACTGGCTCAGGCCGGGAAGCAGTGGGGGGGGGTTCCAGGGGCACTGGCTTGGGCCGGGGGGGCGGAAGGGTGGTTCCAGGGGCACTGGCTCAGGCCGGGAAGCAGTGGGGGGGGGGGTTCCAGGGGCACTGGCTTGGGCCAGGGGGGGCGGAAGGGTGGTTCCAGGGGCACTGGCTCAGGCCGGGAAGCAGTGGGGGGGGGTTCCAGGGGCACTGGCTCGGGGTGTGGGTGGGGTTCCAGAGCCACTGGCTTGGGTAAGGAGGCTATTCATTTCTTATAACTCGCTGCCATTGAATGTCAGCGGGTTATTGAACCTTGGGGATTGTCACAACATAGTCTGATCCTATCTGCACCAACATCCTTGCACACACATGCTTTATAGCAGGTGTCACTGTACAGCGAGCATAACCCTGGTTGTTTTTTTTTCCTGCTCCCACTCTCTAACTGAGGGTGCTGAGGCCAATTGCAGCATCCTTACCTCTAACACAGCAAAATGCAACTCGCGCAGCACAGACTGGGTTGTACCTGGGACCCTCTGGTCTCTACTGTTCGGTTCCAGACTAGGCCATGTACAGCTGAACCATCGGAGACCCCCCTCTCTCTCTCTCTCTCTCTCTCTCTCTCCTCTCTCTCTCTCTCCTCTCTCTCTCTCTCTCTCTCTCTCTCTCTCTCTCTCTCTCTCTGGGTAGATTAGTTTGCTGTTTTAGGTTCCCGTAAGCTGCAACACATTTTTACAAAACAATGCTGGGTTAGGTAGAGCTTTTACTTTTTACAGAATAATATATTTGATAACTCATGTTGTTTGATCGAGAAACGGGTGAATGTTCAGTATTTACAAACTGATGCATCATTAACGCAAATCCTTCTCCAGCAGTTCGAAGTGTTCCGTCTCCTTCGACGAGTATGGGAAGCTCAGTGCAGTCCTTTCGGCCACTCTTCAATGACTATGGACCACCCTCTATGGGTTATTTGCAGGTACAGTACCATTCATAACTGCATCACATGCATAGGGTACAGTGGCATAATGGTTAGGGCACTAGACCAGCAACCAATTGGTCATGGGTTCAAATCTTAATTACTGAACAGTGGTTAGCATTCTCCTCTCACAAGCCCCACTTCAGAGACTTCAGCACTAAATCCAGGCTGACACTTGAGTGCAGTACTGAGGGAGGTGCTGTCTACTGGATGAGACATTAAACCGAGGCCCTGTCTGCCCTCCCGGGTGGATGTAAAAGATTCCACAGCATTATTGCGAAGGAGAGGAGGGGAGTTATCCCCAGTGTCTTGGGCTAATATTTATCCCTCAATCAACATCACTAAAATAGATTATCAGGTCATTGACACATTGCTGTTTGTGGGAGCTTGCTGTGCACATGTTTTCTACATTACAACAGTGACTACACTTCAAAAGTACTTCATTGGCTGTAAAGCACTTTGGGACGTCCTGAGATCATGGAAGGTGCTGTAGAAATGTAAGTCTTTTCTTTCTAACTGACTTCATAAAAATTCAGTCAATTGTGGCCTGTCACCAGCAGAAACTGGCCATCGCTGCCGGGTTGTAGTGAGAATTTAACTGGTTCAGTAATGGCCTGCCACTCCTACCCATTCTGGTTTGCACGTAATCCTAGCTCATCCACACCATGTGGGTGATTCTTCACGCTCTCTGGAGTGGCTGATCAAAGAGTGATCCACACTCTGTGAATAAAAGATCGCGACTGACAAACTGAGCAAGGAGAAATGTAACTTAACTTAACTTAACTGTGCTTTTATACAGCCCAAAATGGAGTCCCAAACCGGCATGAACCAGAATGAATATAGCACTTGTGAATAGTTCCCGCAGGGTCCGAATGCCCGTCTAGTGAGCTGTAATAAATAAATAGAGTATGAACACAACATATTTATGCCCCTTTTTAAAACCACAGTCTATGTGCAGACAGAGATAGCCGGGTTGTGTTTTGATCCGCTGAGACTGGTGTGGAGCTTGCGGCGTTTGCTCGAGGTTTTGGTTGGGAAACAGAACGATACCTCTGTTCCATCCTGCTGGTCTCTTCGCGCTAGGTTTAGCTGGGGGTTTGAGAATGTCCAGTAGCCAGTGAAGATTCTGCCCAATCATGAGCTCAGCGGGTGTCTTCCCCGTTAGCGAGTGCTTTGTCGAACCGGTTTGAAGAATGGTTTGAAACGCTTCGTCAAATGTTTGGCCTGCTGTGACGTTGGCTTTCAAACCCTCTTTGATGTCATGGTTAAATCGCTCAACACCTCTGTTGCTTTGAGGCTTGTATCGAACAGTCACATCATCATAGGCAGTGACTCAAAATCTAGGAAGACTTACATATACTCCAAAAGTGAGTTCTCAGGTGACTGACTGGTCCAATTCTGGAATTACAGTCTCTGTCGCAGGTGGGACAGACAGTTATTGAAGGAAAGGGTGGGTGGGGAGTCTGGTCGCACGCTCCTTCCGCTGCTTGCGCTTGTTTTCTGCATGCTCTCGATGATGAGACTTGAGGTGCTCAGCGCCCTCCCGGATACTCTTCCTCCACTTAGGGTGGACTTTGGCCAGGGACTCCCAGGTATCGGTGGAGATGTTGCATTTTATCAAGGAGGCTTTGAGGGTGTCCTTGAAACGCTTCCGCTGCCTACCTGGGGCTCGCTTGCCATGTAGGAGTTCTGAGTAGAGCACTTGCTTTGGGAGTCTTGCGGACAATGTGGTTCGCCCAACGGAGCTGGTCAAGTGTGGTCAGTGCTTCAATGCTGGGGATGTTGGCCTGATCAAGAACACTGGTGTTGGTGCGTCTGTCCTCCCAGGAGATTTGCAGGATCTTGCGGAGGCATTGTTGGTGGTATTTCTCCAGCGTTTTGAGGTGTATACTGTGTATTATCAGCAAGGACAGACATCGACGACAAAGTTCAACACCATCTCCAGTGTGCCAGTGCAGCCTTCAGCGCCTGAGGAAGAGAATGTTCGAAGATCAGACCCTCAAATCTGGCACCAAGCTTATGGTCTACAGGGCTGTAATGATACCCGCCCTCCTATAAGGCTCGGAGACATGGACCATATACAGTAAACACCTCAAATCGCTGGAGATATACCGAGCAGTAAGGCGATGCGCGATAGCATGACGAGTGAGTAAATCCGCGAATTGGTCGGACAAACTGTGGTCCATTGTCAGTAATTATGAACTCTGGGAGGCCCCACTTCGTGAACATACGCTGCAGAATAGTGACGATTGTTGATGAGGTCACTGAACTTGTTGTAGCGATTTCCAGGCCATTGGAATGCTGGTCATGTACTATAACAAGGAAATGCTGGTTCTGTGGAGTTGCTTCAACTGGACCGAAGATATCCAACTGAAGTTGTTGCCATGGTCTTTGTGGCCATGGAATGGGATTCAGTGGCGCTGTTCGAATGTTTGTGGCCTTTTCACTCTGACTGCATGCTTCACATTGTGAGATGAACTCCTCAATGTGAGTGTCAATCCCAGGCCACCAAATGAATTGCAACATCTCTGCTTCATGCGGACAAAGCCAGGCTGTCCATTGTGTGTCAGTGAGAGAACGCGGTGTTGAAGCGACTTGGGAATTACTACTCTATCACCACGAGCTAGGCAGCCATCGTTCTAAATGGAAAATTCATCGCAAAGTCTGTGAAATGTTATTAGCTCTTCCTGAATTTGCATAGGCCACTCAGTCTGGATGAAGTGGTACACATGCTGGAGCGTAGCATCACTCTGTGATTCGGTTTTGAGTTCGTCTCAGGAGACAAGATTTCTGATGGACTGAGTGATGATTGACGTGACATATGTGTCGTCATCTGTGAACAAGTCAGCACCAGAGTCTGAAACAGGTGTCGAGCGACTGAGCATGTCAGCTATGTGGTTGCGACTTCCAGTGATGCACTGTACATCAGAGTTATACTGATGAAAGTGATCTGACCATCGGCTGGTTTGTAGTGGTCTGTGCCCAGATCCAGTTGTAACAAGTCGTGTAGTTTGCGCTTTGTAATGTCTGTAGATCCACACTGTGGACGCCTGTGTTACTGCAGCTAGTGCTGTTTAATAAAGAGCAGGTCACCTGACCAGTAGGTCAGAAGTTTCCGGAACCTGCAGCCATCTTACAGGTTGTGTGCTCTCTGAAGATATGACATTTGGCTACAAGAATGGGATGCAATTGGACAATACAAAGCTGAAATTTTTGGTGAAGAATTCAGCCAGCCGACAGAGACTTTGAGAGCTTCTCTGTTTTTGGAAACGGCTACAAATCCGAGGTAAATTACGAGCATACTTGGTTAAACTGCCACAGTCAAAATGGCTGCACCTATGGGAGTCAATGGGCATTTCAACGCAACTGTGAAAGCTTCAGAGCGTATGTGGATCGGCTACAAATGTTTTTCACTGCAAATAATATCATCAAAATCTCTGGGAATGAAGACAATAACTGGATGGTGTTTGATTATAAATACCCATCAACGCCTATATCAATTTAATAGGCTACCATTTGGAGTGTCTTCTGCCCCTGTCATATTCCTGTAATGAACCAGATTTTGCAAGGTATTGAAGGGGTAGTATGCCATTTAGATGATATACTAATTTCAACACCAAATAGGCAAATTCATAATAACACATTGAATGAAGTCCTCAAACTGCTAGAGAAGCACAGAGCACGAGTGTCTGCTTGCAAGTGTGAGTTATTTAAAAACTCAGTGGAATACATCGGGTACAGAGTGGACAAAGATGGTTTACATCCAACCAAGGTAAAACTGGATGCAATCAGAAATGCACCACTCCCAAGAATGTCACTGAATTTCGATCATTTTGGGGTCTTTTGAACTATTATGGGAAGTTCCTACCAAATTTGGCTACAGTATTACATCTACTGAATGAACTATTGAAAAAACAGGTCCATTGGAAATGGTCAAAAGAATGCAATACAACATTCAAGGAGTGTAAAAGCAACTTGGTAGGGAGCACTATATTAGTTCACTATGACGTATCTAAGGAGATCAAGCTAGCATGTGATGCCTCTCCGTATGGAGTTGGGGCAGTAATCTCTCATGTATTACGTAGTGGGGAGGAGAGACCAATTGCTTTTGCTTCATGCACTCTCAGTGCCAATGAGCGTAATTATGCGCAAATTGAGAGGGAAGCGTTGGCATTAATTTTTGGGGTCAAGAAGTCCCACAAATACTTGTATGGTCGTAAGTTTACTCTCGTTACGGACCATAAGCCCCTGACAGCAATGTTCCATCCAAAGTCCCCAGTTCCAACATTAGCTGCCTCCCAGAAGAAATTGTTTCGGATAATGGACCACAATTTCGTTCAGAAGAATTTGCACAGTTCACGAGCAAAAATGGTGTGAAACATACCAAGGTTCCACCGTACTACCCTGTTTCGAATGGTGCAGCAGAGCGCACTGTCCAAATTGTCAAACGTTCCCTGATCAAACAAATGTTGGATCCAAATCCAAAGAAACGACAGTTGTCATTGGACCACAAATTGGCTAATTTTCTAATAACATATCGCAATACTTCTCACACAACTACTGGTAGAACACCAGCAGAGTTTGTTTCTCAAACGACAGCCACAAACCAGATTTTTGTTGTTAAAACCAAACTTGGCACAGTCCGTAGAAGAGACACAATTAAAACAGAAAGAGAATCATGATAGAGGAGGAGTAAAAGAGAGAAGTGTGAAATTAAATCAGAAGGTGAGAGTGAAGAACCATCACCATAATGGGTAAAGTGGTTACCAGGAAGAGTGGTGAAGATATGTGGTCCTCGCACATATTTGGTCAAGATGTTTGATAAGGTTAGGTTTGTTCACATTGATTATATTTACTCACAGACATGGAGGTAGTTGGAGTGATTCAATTATTTCTGACTCATCAGATAGTTTTGATACACCAGTAGCATATCCTACATCCAATATACTGGAAACAAATCCAAGAGAAAATCAGAATTTAAGTCTGAGTCATTGTCAGGAAAACAAACATCTGAAGTTAGAGAGAGTTCAAATGGAAAACAAGGGCATCCCTTGGAGGAAAACCTCCTTCAGGATCAGCCTCGAATAAGTTTAAATTCAAAACCATATTTGGAAGGTTTTGTTCGAGATCGAAGGTATCCTTTTCGAATCAGAATACAAGTGATTAAGCTAGATTTGTAAATATGGCAAAACAAGTCCATATCCTTTGTTATGTATAACCATGCAAGTTATGTATGATGATTGTTATAATAACTTCTTTCAATAAGGAGGGAGAAGTGCAATGTCTGTAGCGCCACACTGTGGACACTTGTGTTACTGCAGCTAGTGCTGATTAAGAAAGAGCAGGTCACCTGACCAGCAGGTCAGAAGTTTTCGGAACCTACAGCCATCTTACAGGTTGTGTGTTCTCTGAAGATATGACACGCGTGGTGATCCGTACAGAGAGTAAATTTCCTGACATAGCGATAGATGTGCCAGCGTTCACGTGTAGATGCAAGTGAGTGCTTCGCGTTCCTCTAGAGTATTTACGTTCTGCAGGCAGCATCAATCCATTGCAAGAGCATGGTTGCAAGGCAGTGCCTGATGCACCTGTGGTGACATACGTAGTGGCATTCGGATCAAAGTGTGTGAGGATAGGAGGGGATGTGATTTTCTCCTTAAGTGTGGTGAATGCCTGAGCTGGGAATCTGTCCATTCCCAAGGGACGTCTTTGTGCATCAAAGTGCGAAATGGTTCGGCAATGTGCGCGTAGTGCGGAACAAACTTCAGATAGAAGTTGCAAGTGCCAAGGAATGATGAAAATTCTTTGATATTGGTAGCTTCCTGCATTCGCTGGATTGCGTCAATGTTGTCCAGCATCACCTTGATACCTTGTGCTGTGACTATAGCCCAGAAAGTTTATTTCTCCAGCAGCGAATGTACACTTATTGGCATTATGTGTAATGTTATGTGTCGGAAGTGTAGCCATAACTGGGTGAAGTCGCTGGTCATGTTCTTCCATGGACGACGATATCGTCAAGCAGATTGAGGGCTTCCTCTATGCCTGCTAGCAAAGTACTGACAATCTTCTGAAATGCACTTGTTGCAAAAGATAGTCTGTCGGGCATGCGTCGATACTGATACAGACCATCATATATCGAGAATGCCGTGAGCGGTTTGCTGTCCTCTGCTCGGGGTATTTGCAGGTAACTGCGGCACATGAGTCTGTGTAGCCCAGAAAGTTTATTTCTCCAGCAGCGAAGTGATCAGGAAGGCCAATGGTATCTTGGCCTTTATTACAAAGGGGATGGAGTATAAAAGCAGGGAAGTCTTGCTGCAGCTATATAAGGTATTGGTGAGGCCACACCTGGAATACTGCATGCAGTTTTGGTTTCCATATTCACGAAAGGATATACTTGCTTTGGAGGCAGTTCAGAGAAGGTTCACTAGGTTGTTTCTGGAGATGAGGGGGTTGACTTATGAGGAAAGGTTGAGTAGGTTGGGCCTCTACTCATTGGAATTCAGAAGAATGAGGGGTGATCTTATCGAAACGTATAAGATTATGAGGGGGCTTGACAAGGTGGATGCAGAGGGGATGTTTCCACTGATGGGGGAGTCTAGAACTAGAGGGCATGATCTTAGAATAAGGGGCCGCTCATTTAAAACTGAGATGAGGAGAAATTTCTTCTCTCGGAGGGTTGTAAATCTGTGGAATTCACTGTCTCAGAGAGCTGTGGAAGCTGGGACGTTGAATAAATTTAAGACAGAAATAGACAGTTTCTTAAACGATATGGGGATAAGGGGTTATGGGGAGCGGGCGGGGAAGTGGAGCTGAGTCCATGGTCAGATCAGCCATGATCTTATTGAATGGCGGAGAAGCTCAAAGGGCCGTATGGCCGACTCCTGTTCCTATTTCTTATGTTCTTCTTATGTCGAGTTTTGTAAAGATTATTGAGCCGTGGAATTCTGAAGACGGTGCGTTGATAGTTGGAAGAGGGTACTTGTCGGTGATGATGGCCTCATTGACCTCTTTCAGGTCGATGCATAGGCGGATCTCCTAATTTTTTCGCCAAGCAATGACTAAGTTCGAGATCTAGGGTGAGGAGTCAATGATTCTCTGAGATTCGAGTTGCGTTAATTCTGTTGATACTTGGTCACGAACTGTGAATGGGAGACAGCGCAGTCGCTGCGTAACCAATTTGACGGAAGGGTCAACGCGGGGCGATGGCAGAATTTTGTTGTCACTCCAAACCCTGTGAAGATTGACTGCTTGTCAATGTCTACCGTGTACACGGGTGTGCCCGTTGGGTCGTAAACTTTGAACCCAAGCTTGTCAAAAAGGTCAACACCCATGAAGCTTCGTCCTTTTGTGACGTAAAAGGAAAAGTTCTCCAATGTTATGTCCTTGTAGTATATCGGGACAGGTATGACCCCAAGTACCCCAATTTTGAAGTCGGTGTACACATGTAGAGTGGAAGTTGCGTGCTGCAGTTGACAGTGCGTGAAGTGGATTTTGTACACAGACTCGCTCAATATGGAGACTTTGGCTCCAAGGTCAATGAGGAGGTAGCAGGGCATGCCGTCAATGTTTACCTCACAGTCCTTGAATTTGCCCGAACCGATGTGCGAAATGTCACTAATGGTGTAAAGCATACTGGGTTTATCACTATCGAGGTTGTCCATTTGTCTGTCGCTCATCACAGCATATTCGACACGAGCAAAATGGTTCATTTTACCACATGTGGAGCATTTCTTCCCACTTGCAGGGCAGTTAGGACTCTTTGCTAAGTGTTATTTGTCCCCACAGTTAAAGCAGTGGAAGTTAGGCCCGTGATCCGTAGTGGGTGGCTTATTACTAGCCCTGGGTCACTGCTATGATTTCCGCTTTGGACGAACGCCTTGCACATGGGCTGTAGCTGCAGTCTGCTGCACAGGGGGAGCAAGGGATCTGATCGCTTTTGAATCGGAAAGCGCTGATTCGATTTGAATGGTCAAATTAGTTGCTTTGTCCAATGTCAATTTGTCATCCTCTACTTTCAAGCGTTCCTGAATGCAGGGGATTGTTGTTTTCTCAATAATTTGATCCTTGATCATTTCCTCTGAGTGCTCCAAAGTTACACCTTGTACTGCTTGATTGGTTCACCGTTCCCTTGCCCCCTTTGACGGAATTGGTATCTCTTCATCGCTATACTTTTCTTTGGACCAAAATAGTTCTCGAGGGCGCTTACCATTTTGTCGTAGGACTCCGTGTCTTTGATTTGGTCAAAGATGTGTTGGCCTTCGGTGCCGAGGCAGTGGATAAGTATTGCAAGGCGGCGAGCTAGTGTTTCGTTGTCGTTGTCTAACCCACTCGGCGTGATCTATGTAGAAAAACGTTTTATCCATCTCGGCCACGGAATTGGAGGGTCCCTGGGTGTGGAGAGGAAAGGTGGGGGAGTAGGAAGGTTAATTTGAGTCATCCACGTCACCAAATTATGTTATGTACGCGTGTATAACTGACAAACTGAGCCAGGAGAAATGTAACTTAACTTAACTGTGCTTTTATACAACCCAAAATGGAGTCCCAAACCGACCTGTGAGTTGTAACAAATAAATAGAGTATGAACACTAAACAGAGATTTTATTGTTTAGCACTCATGAGTAATGCTAACAAACGATGCACTCATTGGAGGCAAGGAGTAGCACCATTCCAAGCTGTTCCTAATGTGCAGTTCGTGTAAGTAAGAGTTTCGCACTATTTTCTGAAGTGCAGTTTATTTTTCTGCAGCTGTTGCTCATCCTGACTCAGCAGATGTCACAACTATTTTTAGCTGAAACTTAAATCAAATGCCCCTTTTTGCAAGGGCACTAGAACCCACAAATTAACAATTTAAAACAAAAACCTTTAATCAAATTAGAATTTGGTTGCCCGAGATGATGATTCACTCCAGTCCCTCTGGTGCCTATCTCTCGCGGAAGGCCGCGAGCGTACTGGTAGTCACCGCGTGCTCCATCTCCTGGGACACCCTGGCTCAAACATAACCATGGAAGAGAGGCAGACAGTCGGGCTGAACAACCCCCTCGACCGCCAGCTGCCTGGACCAGTTAATGGCCATCTTGCCCATGCCTAGGAGCAGTCCTATGAGGAGGCCTGCCTGCTCACCTCCGCACAGATGCCCAAAGACCAGGAACATGGGACTGAAGTGCAACCAGAATTTGAGGAGCAGCTCCTTCAAATAATGGAATCGGGGCTGTTACCTCACACATTCAACATAAATATGAAACACAGACTTTTCCAGACCGCAGTCAGCAGATGTCACATGACTGTTTTCAGTGCAAAACTGTGGAAGGGGTGGGGGAATCATTTTTATCTGTACTTCTGAAGGCTGCTGAAACCTGCATTCCTTATCTTGTACTGAACTCTTTCAGTATTTGTCTATATAATGTTGTATTTACCTGACTAACGCTGGCACCATCTCTTCACATTGTTCATTTTGTGGTTCCCTAAACCTAATTCTAAGATTATTTAAATCTAATTCTATGATTATCTAACAGCCATTTGAGCCTTATCTAACACTTCTTCAATTTAATTATGCTTGGCTACCCTGTACACCAGCTGTCCTTAT
This sequence comes from Pristiophorus japonicus, assembly GCF_044704955.1. Lineage (NCBI taxonomy): Eukaryota > Metazoa > Chordata > Chondrichthyes > Pristiophoridae > Pristiophorus > Pristiophorus japonicus. The sequence goes on along the minus strand of NC_091984.1, from coordinate 240,786,874 downwards.
TTTGTTTCATCTCAATCTCCCTGTTGACCATTATTTATGCTCTATTGCATGCGCACACTTTACATGCTAGTTATCCCATCATGCTCTGATGAAAGAATCTTGACTTGAAATGTTAACTCTTTCTCTCTCCACAGATGCTGCCTGACCTCCTGAGTGTTTTCAGCATTTCCTATATTTATTACAGATTTCCAACATCCGCAGTATTTTACTTTTGTAAAAATCTATCAATCACAGTTTTGAAATTTTCAATTGACCCTCAGATTTCTACTACCCTTTGTGTTAAGAAGTGCTTTCTGACATCACTACTGAACGGCCTGGCTCTAATTTTAAGGTTATGTCCCCTTGTTCTGTCTGGATTCTCCCCCCATTCAGAGGAAATAGCTTCTCTCTATCTACCCCATCAACTCCTTGCCTCAATCAGATTGCACCTTAATCTTCTATACACGAGAGAATACAAGCCTAGTCTATGCAACCTGTTCTCCATAATTTAACCTTTTTAGCTGCAGTATTATTCTGGTGAATCTACACTACACCCTCCACAGCCAGTATATTCTTCCTGAGGTGCAGTGCCCGGAACTGATTGCAGTTGTTCCAGATGGGGTCTGACCAAAGCTTTATATAACTTTAACATCATTTCCACCCCTTTGTATTCCAACCCGTTTGAGATAAAGGCCAACATTCCATAATCTGTTTTAATTATTTTTGTACCCATCCACTAGATTTTAGTGATTTCTGTATTTGGATCTGATGCTGGGCAGCTTCACATCGTTTTAACTTTTCAAACCCAAAGTGTGTACTTTTAAATAGGCCCAGACAATCGTCAGACGCAGTGAATTGGTAGCAAGCTGTACACTGCAACTGAATGGTGTTTCCATATTGCTGAGGTGCTCAGGAACAATGTATCTGCAGACAATGATTTTTTTTCTTCCTCGCCTCCCACTAGATGAAACTGCTATGTTAAGAACTTGATTGACAAGGTCCCACACACGAGTTTGGTGTGCAAAATCAAAGCATATGGTATTGGGAGCAATATACTGACATGAATAGAGAACTGGTTGGCAGACAGGAAGCAGAGAGTCGGGATAAACGAGTCCTTTTCAGAATGGCATGCAGTGACTAGTGGAGTGCCGCAGGGCTCAGTACTGGGACACCAGCTATTTACAATATATATCAATGATTTGGATGAAGGAATTGAGTGTAATATCTCCAAGTTTGCAGATGACACTAAACTGGGTGGCGGTGTGAGCTGTGAGGAGGACACTAAGAGGCTGCAGGGTGACTTGGACAGGTTAGGTGAGTGGGCAAATGCATGGCAGATGCAGGAAATAATAGGTCCTTACTATACAGTATAAATGCACACGAGGCCCATGCTTGAGAGAAGGTCAGTCTGTGACCTGTCCTTTATTCCTTAGCACTCAAGTGATGAAGGTGGGTGGAGCTTCCCCTTTTGTACCTGAAGGTCCAGGTTAGGAGTGTCTCCCACAGTGGTCATTGTTCTCACAGTGTACAACTTAGGTCAGATTATACATGGGTTACAATGCTGGTTGAATACATTACATCACCTCCCCCCCCCCCCCCCCAAAGTCTTATTGGGATCACAGGTTGAGTCTGTCTGGTGGTTTACGCTCTCTTGTAGAGCGCCTGAGTTGGGGCTCCGGTTGTTGGGCGCTGGCCTGAGTGTCTGCTGTTTGCGGTGCCTCGGGCCTGTCCGGACTGCCCACAGTGACTGGGCTCTCCTCCCTTTGGTTCCGGTGTTCGGTCACCTGTGGTGGAGTGAACTCTACATCGTGTTCTTCCTCTGCTTCTTCTATGGGGTTGCTGAACCTCCTTTTTGTTTGATCCACGTGTTTGTGGCAGATTTGTCCATTGGTACGTTTAACTACCAGAATCCTATTTCCCTCTGGCAATCACAGTGCCTGCGAGCCATTTGGGCCCTGCAGCGTACTTGAGGACAAAAACAGGATCATTTACATCAATACATCACGCCCTCGCATTCCTGTCATGGTAGTCACATTGTGGCTGGCGCCTGCTCTCGACAATTTCTTTCATGGTGGGGTGTATAAGGGATAACCGAGTTTTAAGCGTCCTTTTCATTAGCAGCTCTGCAGGTGGAACCCCTGTGAGCGAGTGTGGTCGGGATCTATAGGCCAACAGGAAGCGTGATAAGCGTCTTTGTAGGGAACCCCCTTGGATTCTGAGCATCCCCTGTTTGATTATCTGCACTGCTCGTTCTGCCTGGCCGTTTGAGGCCGGCTTGAACGGTGCTGTTCTGACATGGTTAAGTCCATTGCCTGGCATGAAGTCCTGGAATTCAGTGCTTGTGAAGCACGGGTCATTGTTGCTGACCAAGACATCCGGTAGACCGTGGGCGGCGAACATTGCCCGTAGACTTTCTACCGTGGCAGAGGATGTGCTTGAATTTAAAATGTCACATGCGATCCATTTGGCGTAGACGTCTACTACAACCAAAAACATTTTTCCCATGAAAGGACCTGCTTAGTCCACATGGATGCGTGACCAAGGCTTGGCGGGCCAGGACCAGGGGCTAAGGGGGGCTTCCCTGGGTGCATTGCCTAGCTGGGCACACGTGTTGCACCTGTGAACACAAAGTTCCAGATCTGCGTCTATCCCTGGCCACCAAACGTGTGACCTGGCAATTGCCTTCATCATGACAATGCCCGGGTGCTCCATTGTGGAGTTCTCTGATGAACACCTCTCTGCCCATCTGGGGCATGACTACGCGGTTTCCCCACAGTAGGTAATCGGCCTGAATCGAGAGTTCATCCCTGCGCCTGTGAAATGGTTTAAATTCCTCAGGGCATGCCCTGTACATGGCTGCCCAGTCCCCATTCAGGACACATTTCTTGACTAGAGACAATAGCGGGTCTCTATTTGTCCAGACTTTAATCTGACGGGCTGTCACGGGTGAGCCTTCGCTTCCGAAAGCTTCAACAGCCATGACCATCTCAGTAGCATGCTCGGTAGCCCCTTCAGTGGTGGCTAGTGGGAGCCTGCTGAGTGCATCGGCGCAGTTTTCGGTGCCCAGTCTGTGCCGAATTGTATAGTCATAGGCGGCTAACGTGAATGCCCACCTTTGTATGCGGGCCGATGCATTTGCATTTATGGCCTTGTTGTCGGCCAAAAGGGACGTTCGGGGTTTGTGATCTGTCTCTAGCTCAAATTTCCTGCCAAACAAGTGCTGGTGCATTTTCTTTACCGCATATACACATGCGAGCGCCTCCTTTTCTACCATCCCGTAACCCCTTTCTGCCTGGGACAGAATCCTGGAGGCATAAGCTACCGGCTGTAACTGACCCTTGGCATTGACATGCTGCAACACACACCCGACACCATAGGACGACGCATCGCACGTTAACACAAGTTTCTTACATGGGTCGTATAGTGTTAACAGAGTGTTGGAATATAACAAATTGCGTGCTCTATTAAAAGCCCTTTCCTGGCTGTCCCCCCAGACCTTTGCGTAGGAGCACGTGTAGCAGCTCTAGCAGCGTGCTCAATTTGGGAAGAAAGTTACCAAAATAGTTCAGGAGCCCCAGGAACGAACCCAGCTCTGTTGTGTTACGGGGTCTGGGTGCTCTCTGGATCGCTTCCGTCTTGGACGCAGTAGGGCTGATCCCATCTGCTGCTACCCTCATCCTACCTCTGGAGCTAGGAAGACGCACTTCGCCTTTTTCAGTTGCAGCCCTACCCGGTCCAGTCTGCGTAGCACCTCCTCCAGGTTGTGGAGGTGTTCTTCAGTATTGTAGCCCGTGATGAGGATGTCGTCCTGAAAACCCACCGTCCCTGGAATCGACTTGAGGAGGCTTTCCATATTTTGTTGGAAGATCGCGGCGGCCGAGCAAATCCCGAACGCACATCTGTTGTACTGAAACAAACCGTTGTGTGTCATGACGGTGATCAGCTTCTTCGACTCACTCGCCAGCTCCTGGGTCATGTAAGCTGAGGTCGGGTCCAATTTTGAAAAAAGTTTGCCACCGGATAGCGTCGCAAAGAGGTCCTCCGCTCTCGGTAGCGGGTACTGGTCTTGGAGTGACACCCGATTGATGCTGGCCTTGTAATCACCACATATCCTGACCGACCTATCCGCCTTGAGCACCGGCACGATCGGGCTCGCCCAGTCTCTGAATTCGACTGGCGAGATGATGCCTCAGCAGGCGGTCCAATTCGCCTTTTATCTTTTCCCGCATCACGTAGGGCACCGCTCTGACCTTGTGGTGTACTGGCCTGGCGTCCGGGTTTATGTGAATCACTACCTTGGCCCCCATGAAAGTGCCGATGCCGGGTTGAAATAATGAGTCAAATTTGTCCAGGATCTGTGAGCATGATACTCGCTCCACAGAGGAAATTGCATTGACATCGCCCTATTTCCAGTTCATGACAGCAAGCCAACTCCTCCCCAGTAGTGCGGGACTGTCCCCTGGGACAACCCAGAGTGGCAACCTGTTCTCCGAATCTTTGTGGGTCACGACTACAGTGGCGCTGCCTAGCACCGGAATGATCTGCTTTGTGTAAGTCCGTAGCTGTGCGTTAATCGGCGATAATTTTGGCCTCCTGGCCTTGGACGCCCACAACTTTTCAAACTGTTTGATACCCATCAGGGACTGGCTGGCCCCCGTGTCTAGCTCCATTGATACTGGAATGCCATTGAGGAGCACTTTCATCATTATCGGTGGCGTCCTCGTGTATGAATTGTATACGTGCTCCACATGAACTCGCTGAACTTCAGCTTCCAGCGATTTCCCCCAGCGTTCATTTCTGCAGGTATTTTGCTCACCTCTACAAACTCCGGCTAAGTGTGTGCCTCCATGCCTCCAACATGAGCTGTTGTTGGAAACAAAAAGTCCCTTGCCAGTCGATCGTCCCTGACTGTCCTTGAATGCGCCATTAACAGGTGGTGTTGGCCCCATTTTCCCTTGCAATGGTGTGAATCGCCGTTCAGCTTGCCATTGTTTCTGTCGAACTCCCCCTCTGGGTTTGACTACATGTTGGGGCATGCCCGATTGCCCTTGTCTGCCTGGAGAACTGTGTGCTGCTTTAACAATGTTGAATCTCTGTCCCAACCATTCCTTAACACAGTACCTCTCGTCTGTTCTGCTAGTGGCCATGCTCGCGTGGTTTAAATCCCAGTTTCTCGTCGCCATTGATGGGTCCTTACTATACAGTGTAAATGCACACGAGGCCCATGCTTGAGAGAAGGTCAGTCTGTGACCTGTCCTTTATTCCTTAGCACTCAAGTGATGAAGGTGGGTGGAGCTTCCCCTTTTGTACCTGAAGGTCCAGGTTCGGCGTGTCTCCCATCTAGTGGTCATTGTTCTCACAGTGTACAACTTAGGTCAGATTATACATGGGTTACAATGCTGGTTGAATACATGACAGGAAATGTGGATAAACGTGAGGTTATCCACTTTGAGGGCAAAAATGCAAAGACAGAATATTATCTGAATGGCGGCAGATTAGGTAAAGGGGAGGTACAACGAGACCTGGGTGTCATGGTTCATCAGTCATTGAAAGTTGGCATACAGGTACAGCAGGCGGTGAAGAAGGCAAATGGTATGTTGGCCTTCATAGCTAGGGGATTTGAGTATAGGAGCAGGGAGGTCTTACTACAGTTGTACAGAGCCTTAGTGAGGCCTCACCTGGAATATTGTGTCCAGTTTTGGCCTCCTAATCTGAGGAAGGATGTTCTTGCTATTGAGGGAGTGCAACGAAGGTTCACCAGACTGATTCCAGGGATGGCTGGACTGACATATGAGGAGAGACTGGATTAACTGGGCCTTTATACATTGGAGTTTAGAAGGATGAAAGGGGATCTCATAGAAACATATAAGATTCTGACGGGACAGGTTAGATGCGGGTAGAATGTTCCCGATGTTGGGGAAGTCCAGAACCAGGGGACACAGTCTTAGGATAAGGGATCGGCCATTTAGGACTGAGATGAGGAGAAACTTCTTCACTCAGAGAGTTGTTAACCTGTGGAATTCCCTTCCGCAGAGAGTTGTTGATGCCAGTTCATTGGATTGAGTTAAATATGGCCCTTACGGCTAAGGGGATCAAGGGGTATGGAGAGAAAACAGGAAAGAGGTACTGATGGAATGATCAGCCATGATTTTATTGAATGGTGGTGCAGACTCGAAGGGCCAAATGGCCTACTCCTGCACCTATTTTCTATGTTTCTATGAAATGATTCTCTTCAGAATAAAAGTGATCTACAAAACACAACAGGCACTGTTGGAACAGTTGTTTGGGAAACGGACGAATTGAGTGCCTTTCAATATTTTACTACGTTAAAGGTGCTATATCTTTGTAAAGCGATGGGAAAAGAGCAGGGGGAGTGGGACTAATTCGATAGCTCTTTCAAAGAGCCGGCACAGGCACGATGGGCCGAAAGGCATCCTTCTGTGCATATCATTCCATGACATACATGCCAGTTGTTGTGTTCTACTTATTGTCACTGCTACCTACTGAACATTTAGTGTTCATTGTGTATTTCCCAGCTTGTAACCCTCTTATCTCTGTCAGGGAATGAGCAGTGGACAGGCACCACAGAGTAAATATGCGGAGCTGCTTGCTATAATCGAAGAACTGGGGAAAGACATTAGACCAACATACGCTGGAAGTAAAAGTGCAATGGAACGCCTGAAACGTGGTATATAACATCAGCAGTTTGTGCTTTCTTAGTGTTTGTAATCGAATGCTGCACTGTTTCTGATTTATCAACTGATAGTTGAGTGATTACTTGTACAATTTGATTAATAGATTGTAGAATCACCTAAATTTAAGCATGGAATGGGGCCATTACACTGGGTACAGTAGTGTAGTGGTTAAGTTGCTGACTTAATAATCAAGAGAACATGAGTTCCAATTCTAACCTGGCAGTTTGAGAATTTGAATTCAGTTTATGTTTATATGTTTTTAAAAAATCTGGTAATAAAAAGCTGGGATCAGTAAAAGTGACCTTGAAGCTGTGGATTATTGTAAAAACTCAACTGGTTCACGAATGTCCTTTAGGGAAGGAAACCTGACATCCTTACCCGGTCTGGGCCTATATGTGAATCCAGACCCACAGCAGCCTGGCTGACTCTCAACTGTCTTCTGAAGTGGTCCAGCAAACACTACCAGAAGGTTCACCACCACTTCTTAGGGCCGGCCTTGCCAGCGATGCTCACATCCCAAATGAATTAAAGAAAATGATCCCATCATGAAGGTGTTGGTGCTTACAACAGACTGGAGCTAGCTACTCTAAACCCATTTTTCTGTCTCTCCAAACACTTTAATATTTTTCTTCCCGTAATTGACTTCAATAATCCCTTGTGGTGATATGTTCCAAACTTCAACAACTCTTTCCCTCAGAAAAAAAATCTCTCCCTTCATAATTCTTGTGCTAATCCGAATACCATGTCCTCTTGTTACCAATTTACTGACCGAGTGGAAATATTTTTTTCCTATTTACCCAATCGCACTTCCATACTTTTGGACATTTCAAGGTTGTACAACCTTGTCTAAAATCCGTCAGCTGAGACATGCTGTACTGAATGGTGCCAGTTTGTGGTGTGATACAGTGCAAGATCTGGGTGAATTCAGTGCTGAGTTAGCTGGAGGTAGTTGGGGTGCTACATTTGTCCTGGAGTTGGGGACAGAATTAATTCACTACGATTGCCTCTTCTGAACACTGTCTAGTCACCTCTGCGGGAAATGTTGTCGAGGAAGAGTTGTGAGGGGACCAGGTCAGGTCGTCCCTCACCTTCCACGTGTGAAGCAGGTGGCTGCATCGTCCGTGCCCCGTGCGGTTTGGGTCGAGCGTTGTCCACTGTTTCCGAGGGAGGTCGAAGCCAGGGACCTCTGCTGTTGGGTCAGTGATATGATGCACACGTCCTAGATAATGGGGCGATATCAACTGCATGAATATTGGCTGCTGTTTACCAGAATAGCCGGCCTGATTTTAAGTGTTTTCGTGGTGGGTTTTTCAAGTCTTCATGAACAGGAAAGTTAATGTTGCTCATGATTTTTTCCATCTCATGGAGCACAGTGGCGTTGCGGAGAATGTCAGGTAGGGCAATGTGGGACAGCACCGGGGCTTGAGCGTCCCTGACATTGTCCACATGGTGGCCTTTAGCTGCACGTCCGCGATTTTTGTGCGGCAGCTGCAGGACCATGAGGCAGAGCAGTATTCTACAGCCGAGTAGACTAGGACCACTGTTGCGGTGCGAAGCATTCTGAACTCCTAAGTAGGCTAAATACTTGTCTCTCCCTTTTTTATATTTAGGAATTATTCATGCTCGAGGATTAGTGCGGGAGTGTCTGGCTGAAACTGAACGCAATGCAAGATCGTAGCTTTAGCATCATTTTGAGGATTTCCAATAAGATTGGCAAACCTATTGAGTAGCTTATTTCTGGAGAAGTGCTGCTTCTTTTGTAACATCTTTTTTGACCACTCTGTTTTCTGTAAGTTTAAGTATTGTCATTTTTGCATTTGAGCCAAAACACAAAGGTGATGCATGTTTTATCCCGGGGCACTCGAAGAAAATTCTGGCATCTGATTTCTTAATCCAACTTTGCTTCTTCACATCTGACAATAGACTCATTGTTGCAAAGGCCAAGTTGTTTAGTTCACTGAATAAACACACAACCTGCCGGAAACGATGGCTCAAGGTTCTGCCAGGCTGATAAATTTTTTGAGTTTATTGGAAGCAGGGTACGTGGATGTGACTAGAGGAAAATTATTTTTGCACATTTGAGAAGAAACTGGAGGAATGGAACTGCCTGGAACTGTGCAGCACAGGGTTTAGTTTCATTGAATTGTCATTTACATTTTTGCTGTTGTACAGAAGGTAAACAGGCATCTTTGTATTTATTTATTGTTGTAATAAAGCTTATTTTCATTACCTGTTTTTTTTTGTCTGCTCTTGAATGCTGAAAAAAAGCAGTTATTTTATTTGTAACATCAGCTCATGGTCAAACATAGTGCTCTGGTTAAATGGGAGCTGAGCTCCGTGATTTCCACCTGAGAATACAAAATAATAAATTCGACCCTAAGTAATTGTGCTGGCTCTTTGAAGGAACTATCCAATTAGTCCCACTCCCCTGCTCTTTCCCCATAGCCCTGCAAATCTTCTATAGAATCATAGAAGCTTACAACTCACAGTCATGCATGTGCCAGCTTTGAAAGAGCAGTCGTCCCACCCCGCGCTTCGGGTCCGTAACCCTGTAAGTTCCTCAAGTACCCGTCCAACTCCCTTTTAAAATGATTGATGGAATCAGCTTCTACCACCTTTTCAGGTACAGCGTTCCAGATCCCGACAACTCTGAATGAAAAGCAATCTCATCTCTCCTCCAGATCTTTTGCTAATGATTTTAAATGTATGACCTCAAGTTATTGACCGACTCACCTAAGGGAAAAACATTTCTCTATCTACTCACAACCTCTCATCTTGAAAACCTCTATTAGGTCACCTCTTAACCTTTCTCTGTTCCAAGGAGAGCAGTCCTTACTTTTTCAACCGCTCTTCATAACTGAAGTCCCTCATCCCTGGCAACATCCTGGTAAATGTCCTCTGTACCCTTTCTAAGGCCTTTACGTTTCCTGATGTGTGGTGCTCAGAATTGTCCACAATACTTTCCTTCTCAAGTATTTATCCAATTCCCTTTTGAAAGTTACTGCTGAACCTGCTACTACCACCCTTTCAGGCAGCGCATCCCAGATTACAACACTTTAACCTTTGAGAGATTGATCAGGTGTTTTACCAATACAAGTCTAGTTGCATAATGTAACTTGAATTTTCAGTAAATTTGGACTTGCCTAACACACAATGATCAACTACACCAATCACATTAGGCAATGTAGCAATTTAAACATAGCGTTTAATATTTTAAGTTTTATAAATATATTTCATGAGATGTGGTTATGTAAAAGAAAGATTTGCCTTTCACGACCACCGGAAGTCTCAAAGCGCTTTACAGCCAATGAAATACTGTTGTAATGTGGGAAATGCAGCAGCCAATTTGCGCACAGCAAGCTCCCACAAACAGAAATGTGATAATGACCAGATGTTTTTGTTATGCTGATTGAGGGATAAATATTGTCCAGGACACCAGGGAGAACTCCCCTGCTCTTCTTCAAAATAGTGCCATGGGATCTTTTACGTCCACCTGAGAGAGCAGACGGGGCCTCGGTTTAACATCTCATCCAAAGGATTTCACCTCCAACAGTGCAGCACTTCACTGGAGTGTCAGCCTAGATTAATGTACTCAGGACTTGAACCCACAAACTTCTGACTCAAGAGGCGAGTGTGCTACCCACTGAGCCACAGCTGACACTGCATTATATAAATAAGTTTTATTGTAAATGTTACAAAGCCATTTGAACCTTTTGAATGTACCGATTTGAAAGCTATTACTAACAGGAGTATGAGGTGCCACTAATGAGCTATGCACAAAGATTTCTCTTTAAATTTGATTTTGCTTACAGGGATCCACTATGAAAAAAACCGCTCACTCATCTGATGACTGTGGGATTTTACTGTGCACAATGGCTGCCACATTTGTGGACATAGTCACTGCACTTCAAAGTAATTCATTTCTAGTAAGTGAACAATGCAATCTTTTCCATTAATCAGCTCATTCAAACTTGGGACACAATACAATTTAGTCGCTGTGGTGAGCAGGATGAACCACTAACGTATGAGTTGTGCATCAGCTTCTCAACCGTACACAAGTTCAGGTCCCAGTTCGCCTGCTTGAAGCAGCTGGGAAGGCAGTCTTTAATGCTGACTGAATGTGGTTGTAGGTTTACCATTGTAGAAATTAGATTGTGGAAATATCATAATGTTCTGGTCGTGAATAATCAGTTAGCAACAAAAGTGTTGTGGAAGAGAAACTGGGTGGCACACTGGGTCAGAAAACTGGATTTAAATCTAGCTTAAACTGATGGTGAGAATGTGTCCTTTGTATGCTGTCGATAATGATTTTACCTGAAATGAATTACAGTTTCAATCCAATTCCTAAATGACAGTGTAAAGCTACTCCTAACTGGACACTATTTAGCATCAAATTGACATTTTTTTCCAGAGCTTGTTAAGGAAATGGAAAAATGTCACAGTAAGTAGGGCTAAAACATATTATTAGACGTGGATTTAAAAATTCTCATCCTTGTTTTCAAATCCCACCATGGCCTCGGCCCCTCCCCCCCTATCCCTGTAACCTCCTCCAGCCCTACAACCCTGAGATCTCTGTACTTCTTCAATTCTAGCCTCTTGCGCATCCCCGATTTTCATTGTTCCACCACTGGTGGCCATGCCTTCAGCTGTCGAGGCCCTAAGCTTTGGATTCCCACCTCTAAGACACTCCTTAAAATCTACCTATCTAACTGAGTGGCTTGCTAGACCATTTCAGAGGACAGTTAAGAGTCAACCACAATGCTGTGGGTTTGGAGTCACATATAGGCCAGACCAGGCAAAGACTGCAGATTTCCTTCCCTAAAGGAAGGACTAAAGGAAGGACATTAGTGAACATGGGAGTTACATGGTCACCATTACTGATACTAGCTTTTTATTCCAGATTTATTTAATTAACTGAATTTAAATTCCCCAGCTGCCATGATGAGATTTGAACTCGCATCCTCAGATCATTCGCCCAGACCTCTGGATTACTAGTCGAGTAACATAACCACTATGCTACCGTTCTCTTAAAGCCCTTACCATTGGAGATGGCTCAGTTGGAGTATAAAAGCTGGCATAGACCAGTTGGGCTGAATGGTCTGTTTCTGTGCTGTAGATTCTATGTAACATTTCCCAAAACAAGAAAAACATTAAATAGCCAGTTCATCTGTTTTTGGTAATGTTGGTTGAATGATGAAGTTAACCAGGACTCCCCTTGCTCTTTTTCAAATACTGCCATGACACCTTTTATGTCCATCCAAATACTAAAGCAGGGCTGCAGTTTAACATCGCGTCCAAAAGACAGCTCCTCCAACACGCAGTACTCTGAGTACTGCACTGACGTATTCGACTGGGTCATTTGCTCAAATCTGCATGTGGGACTTGAACCTGCAACTTCTAACTTGTGGGTGAAGATGCAACGGTGAAATTGTTTATGGTTTAAGTCTGTATTTTGATAAATTTATTACATTTCTGCATACCTAGCCAACATTCTTAAGGTTAAGTTTTCACTTAAATATACAAAACGACGCTTGTGCACAGTCTACGGCACTCAGCTTCAGATATTGTTTATTATTAGATTGTTAATTAGATGCTGTAGTTTGCACTTGGACTATGCTTGATGTGGTTTATATTGAAGAAACATCAAGCAACAATGACCAAGTTACTTTTTTAGTTCAGTGGCATCTGAAGATTCTTTCAAAAGATCTTTAAATTGTCTTTTTCTCTCTAAATTATCTTTTGCTTTTCTTTTCTTCTCTTGTTTTTTCCATTGCTGTTCTTGTTTTTGTTTCACAATTTCACTGTTCACTCCTTTGTAATGGACATCAAGTTTTTCTTGTAAAATTGTTCTGGCTATTTTTCTGTTCTGATCTACTGATCTGGTTTGATGGCACTGAAAAAGGAAATGCATACAGGGACATATTATGCGGAGCAGATTGCCTATTTATTTACTGTTTACAAATATTTGAATTTACACGACAATAAGAAGCATGTGACTTCAATACTAGTGATTTAGAAATAGTTACCTTCACCACAATCCCAGATGGAACATGCTTGAGTACAACACAGTTACTGGTTTTATTGGTTGCCTGGCCTCCAGGGCCACTTCCTCGGACAAACTGTTCGTCCAATTCATCTTCTACCACAACAGGCAGGTCTAGAAAGCCCTTTTTCCCAGCAATAGGCATCAATAAAGAAGTGTGTTTGATATCCAGAAACCGCTTTGCTGAATTGCTTGAATTCCATTGCCGCACAGAAAGTGCCCGTGCTCTTGTTAATGACAGTAAGAAATTGTATAAAATGGAACAAGTCATTGGGTGCAGAACTTGGGTTATGATGGCAGTTTTCTGAAACATACAAAATCATGTTAGTGAATATGTTAAAAAAAATAAATACAGGGAAGTGGATGCTGAAATGCTGTCTACATGTTTTCCCTTCTGATATTATCAATGATCCTTTTGTCAGTCCTAATAACATTCTATTGGATATAGTTCACGTGACACTAGATTGATCATCGGTCCTGAAATCTCGTGGTCTGCTAACAATAAAAGCAAAATATTACTGCCACATCTGCTAATTTCTCAGTTATTCTACTGGCATTATTTCCCATAAAATACCATGTTTTTTCATGTTTCTTGCTGATACTGAATTCTCACCATAAGGCTAACCATTCCTTTCAAAAAAAATGACAAAAAGCTAACAGTACCATACTTTGAAGAAATTTATTCACCTTAAATAAATTCCTGTGGCAAGTACTGTCCTGCAGATAAGCACGTCCCTCTAATATTTTATTGTCACTGAGATCTCTGGCTTTATTCCTGCAAACTCTCTGCTGCAGTATTCATTTCTCAACATATACTTGCTATTTCCACAATCTGCTGCCATCGCTTCCTGGAGCTCTCAAGATTGTTCTCTTCTAAATCCAAACAATCCTTTTCAAGCATGCGTTTGTCTCTCTTCATTTTCTGTTCTCTCATCATAAGCTGTCAGTTTCTATTATAATACCACAAAAAGCAGTGGTTGATGCTCCCACTTACTGCAGCTATAGTATTATTACACACCATTGAATCTATTGTACTGGTTGCACTACGATATTTACTAGCCTGCAAAATGACTTGAGACTTGAATTAGCTGTACCCCAGGTTTGCTAACCAACCTGTAATGTGACCTCTACTTTAAAAGGACAAATTATCAAAAGTTTGTGTCTAAGCTTATTTTATTTATATTAGAAGTGACCAGAAATTGCAAAAATGTATACCAAAATTTTAGTTTGGATTAGCCCAGTCTCCAGTATGTGGGCTGAGATGCAAAACCTGTTCCAGGCCCAAATTGTTTCTTCCAGCTCCATTGCAAAACACAATTATACAGCAACACATTGTACAACTAGTCCACCACGATTAATTGTTACAAAATATACAGAAAGCACAGGGAAAGCCAGCATTGGTTCATCCTTTGGGAAGTGGAGTGTCATTATTGTTAAATTCAATCTTCAATCACTGGCTTATTAAAATGTGACAGTACCAAGTGAAATGTCTGCAATGCAGATAAAGTGTCCTCATCTTCTGAAAGTGACAATACCTGGTGGGATATGGTTCAGTATCTCAACCAAATAACAATTCTTCATTTTGTAATCTGGGCAGTGATTGTAAGACATAAACACATTGCAGCTTTTATTTTAATGCACCATGATAATTTTACGCTTACAGTAAAATTACTTTTTAATGGTTGCATTCATTTTTTTGCATCTTTTGGAGTAAAAACTTTTGCAGACTCTTTCACATAATCTTTTGCTAATGACATCACTTGTGATTGTTCATAGGCTACCCAACTGGGGCAAGAGGGTTTCAGTCAAGCCTGAGTTGTGCACACATGATGTTAGTGTACACTTTCCAGCAGGGATTTCTGGATAGCAATCTGGAGAGGGAACTCTGACCATTTTCCCTCTCCTTCGCTGGAAGCAATGAGGCTAACTGTGGTATGTCTACGACACGTTGTCCAATAGAAATTGCTGATGAGCCACAGATGTGGCTATGGCGACACCGCTTTAGCCACCTGCACTAATTTTTGTAGAAAATGCCTTACATACACACACGCAGTAAACACATTCTACATAAGAAATAGGAGCAGGAGTAGGCCATACGGCCCCTCGAGCCTGCTCCGCCGTTCAATAAGATCGTGGCTGATCATCGACCTCAATTTCACTTTGCTGCCTGATCGCCATATCCCTCTCGACTCCAAAAATCTATCGATCTCTGCCTTGAACATATTCAATGACCCAGCCTCCACAGCCCCCTGGGGGCAGAGAATTCCAAAGAGTCACAACCCTGTGAAGAAATTCCTCCTCATCTCAGTCCTAAATGGGCGACCCCTTATCCTGAGACTGTGACCCCTGGTTCTAGACTCCCCAGCCCGGGGGGGGGGGGGGGGGGGGAAACAACCTCCCTGCATCTACCCTGTCAATCCCCCTCAGAATCTTACAGGTTTCAATGAGATCATCTCGCATTCTTCTAAATTTCAGAGAGTTATAGGCACAGCCTACTCAATCCCTCATCATAGGACTGCCCTCTCATCCCAGGGATCAGTCTGAGGCAAGGAGACCAAAACTGTGCAGTACTCCAGTCACCGCGCAAAAAATCAACCACCGTTCTGTCTGCAGCTGTACCTGGGCTCTGGTGTTAACATCGGGATTAGCGAAGGCAGGCGGAGCGGAGCGGAGCGGAGCCCGGGGGGGGGGGGGTTGTGAGGAAAGGCAGGCGGAGCGGAGCCCGGGGGGGTTGTGAGGAAAGGCAGGCGGAGCGGAGCCGGGGGGGGGGGTTGTGAGGAAAGGCAGGCGGAGCGGAGCCCGGGGGGGGTTGTGAGGAAAGGCGGAGCGGAGCCCGGGGGGGGTTGTGAGGAAAGGCGGAGCGGAGCCCGGGGGGGGGGTTGTGAGGAAAGGCAGGCGGAGCGGAGCCCGGGGGGGGTTGTGAGGAAAGGCGGAGCGGAGCCCGGGGGGGGGGGTTGTGAGGAAAGGCAGGCGGAGCGGAGCCCGGGGGGGGGTTGTGAGGAAAGGCAGGCGGAGCGGAGCCCGGGGGGGGGGGTTGTGAGGAAAGGCGGAGCGGAGCCCGGGGGGGGGGGGGGTTGTGAGGAAAGGCAGGCGGAGCGGAGCCCGGGGGGGGTTGTGAGGAAAGGCAGGCGGAGCCCGGGGGGGGGGGGGTTGTGAGGAAAGGCAGGCGGAGCGGAGCCCGGGGGGTTGGGGTTTTATCTCTGGGCACTACGGACAGCGGGCCGCGCGCCAGGCTCACGCCTCCTGCGAGGCGCGCGCATCCAGAGTGCGCATGCCCGACCCCAGGCAGCCAATCGGTTGGCGCGGAATGTTTGTCCGTTGGCCGCTCGAGACGGTTGAAAACAAACGGCTGCGCGCGCGCCTGCCCGCGATTCGAAGCGAACGGCCTTCAGAATGAAGCGTTAGTTGGCCGTCGATTTATTTGTCGAGTTTTTACCGAATTGGAAAAGTTGGATGGAGTCGGTAAGGTGCTGTGGCTGATCCTGCGTATTTTCAGCCAGAGAGACTGAAGGAGGTGTGTGTGTGTGTGTGTGTGGAAATGACCGCCAGGGCCCCGGCTCCAGCTGGCGGCTGACTGACAGATGAATCGGCCAATCCGCATATGCGGATCCCCCGCAAACCTGCCAAAACAGAACATTGAGGTAGCGCCCAGCCAATGAGCGCAGAGAGAGAGGGCGGGGCTCGGCGGTCTTCCCTCCCCTTCAACCGGAATTGCTTTGAAACGTGGAGCCGGGCCCCGGGCCGGCGGTGGCGAACTGGCCGGTATTCGGTGTTGTCACTGGGGTTTTTTTTGTCTTCCTCTCACCCAGATGCTCGCCGACATCACGGGGCTTGTCCGCTTGTTCCAACTCAGTGCTCCGCCCCGGTGTGAGAGAGTGGTGCGGCTCACGGTCAGGGGGGAACGGAGCATCTTTCCTGCTGCTGCTGCAAAACGCGGGCGGAATTATCAATAACTTTCAACCGCCCAGAGAGCGAAAAAAACAAAAGTTTGCGAATGAACTGATCTCCGCACATTGCTGCCAGGATTGTGCATTCTCTGCTTACGCAAGCTCTTGCCTCGTTTATTGAGCATCTGTTGCCATCCAGCTCCTGAAAGCAGCGTTTGCACGCACTGTCCTTTCCTTTACCGACTTCAAGCGCTTTTTGCAAGTCCGCAGTCGCCCCCAGAAACCGAGCGGGCCCACAGGAGATGGTGCAGCGACTGTGACACCTCGGCTCCCTTTTTTAGTCGATGGCCTTCGAGTTTAATGCCGAAAAACTCTCCAGCAGATGACGATACCCGTCCAGTCTCCGGAGGGCCATGGAGGACTCCGATTCTGAGTCCGTGCGAACTGTCAAAGAGCTGGCCAGCAATTCACCAAAAGCTGCAGTTCATCATGACCCTGATTCTAATTCCGCGGCACAGCGCACGGATGTTGCACCGCCGGCAAACAGGTAGAACTTGGAGGTTATTCGTCAACTCTGTGCCATGTCTAATATCGTTAATGGCGTTAAGTTTATTTTTATAAAATAGACGGAAACGTAGAATGGGATAGCCAAAACACCATGATTGGATGAGATAATGCACATTATCAGTTTGGCCAATCTCCATTGCAAGGTGGTACTGTATAAAAATGGAGAAACAACCCTTTAGGAGGAGGCCATTCAGCTCCTTCAGCCTGTTCTGCCATTCAATGAGATCTTGGCTGATCTGCGACCGAACTTCATAATGCCTTTCATCATTATCCCTTAATACTTTTTGGTTAACAAAAATCTATTGAATCTCAGATTTAAAATTAACAATTGACCTAGCATCAACTGTGGAAAGGAAGAGAGTTCCAAACTTCTAGTTCTCTTTGCATGCAGAAGTGGTTTTAAGAGATTGTTGAATGGGTACTTTAAAGTGCCGTAAGCTGCAGGGTTACGGACCTAGAGCTGGTAATTGGGATTAGACTGGATGACCTTTTGTTGGACGGCGCAGATACGATGGTAAGTACTGCAGGGAATCGAATGCGGCCAGGGTGATGTCCTGGACTAGTTTCGATTGCCTGGATGGGTCGGAGAGAAATTTTCCCAGATTTCTTCTCCCTGAATTGGCCTGGGTTTTAAAATCTGGTTTTTGCCTCTCCCAGGCGATCACATGGCTCCGTTTGGGGTGGAGTGTAGAATGTTTCAGTATAAGGAGTGTCGCAGTTGTGTGAGGCGGACTGGTTGGGCTGGGTGCTCTTTGCCTTTCCGTCATTGTTCATAGGTTTCTATGTAACCTTTAGGGCTGTGCGGCTCTTTGCCGGCCGGCATGGGCCGAAATGGCCTCCTTCTACGCTGTAAATTTCTATGTTTCTATGTTTAACTTCACTCCTGTCGGGCCTGACTCTTAATTTTTAGATGATGTCCCCCTCGTCATAAGAACATAACAAATAGGAGCAGGAGTCGGTCATTTGACCCCTCGAACCTGCTCCACCATTTAATAAGATCATGGCAGATCTGATTATGGACTCAACTCCACTTCCCTGCCCGCTCCCCATAACCCTTTATTCCCTTATCGCTCAAAAATCTGTCTATCTCCGCCTTAAATATGAGTCCTAGACTCCCCAACCAGCGGGAATAGTTTCTCTCTATTTACCCTATCTTGAAAACTTCGATCAAATCACCCCTTAACCTTCTAAATTCCGGGAAATACAACCCTAGTTTGTATAATCTCTCCTTGTAATTTAACCTCTGGAGTCTGTGTATCATTCTGGTAAACCTACGTGTGTGTAATCTCTCCAAGGCCAATATATCCTTCCAAAGGTGTGATGCCCAGAACTGCTCACACTCCAGGTGTGGTCTAACCAAGGCTTTGTATATCTGCAGCATAACTTCTACCCCCTTGTATTTCTGTCTTTATTTTTCTCCTAGCCCTTGCCTTTAATATAAAGGTATAATGGTAGCCTGGTGTTTATGGAAATGGTTTAATAATGCAGGATCATAAGTTCAAATTGAGTTCCAAATTGCTTTCTGAGTCGGCCTGAGCTAATTCGAATCCATTTATTTTATACTTGTTTTGCAAATTATTTCATCCAAAGTGCAACATTTTTCATTTCAGTATTAAACTTTGCAATCAGTCTATCTATTTGCATAAACAATCCAGATCATTAGCTGCATCTCTTGTTTTCTGCCACTAGATGTTGCAAGTGCACTGGCAAATGTAGTTGTGAAAGCAAAACAGTACAAGTAATTGTGCAGTTATTCTTGATGGAGGCATTGAAACTACATGTTGTGTTTAATGCATTGAATCACATATCTGTTAGTGAGCTTGCTCCTCTGATTCGGTAAGCGAAGGCGATGAATGGTTAATGCCTCCATTAAAATAACACAGAATTTGGTACAGGTGTGTTAAACAATGCTGACTAACTTTGTACCGTATGATTCCAAAATGATTGTCCATGTTCAGCTGAGGTCAGATCATTATATCATTTAAAAAATATAAATAACTACTATCGTTATTGGAGATAATTTTTTTTGTACCAGCACTTTACCTACTGCCATACAGTTTTTTAAAAACTACATAATATGTAGTTTTTACTAATACCTAATACCTACAAAATGCAAATTGTATAGAAATGTTAAATTTTTTTTGCTAGAAATGTAAAGGGCACCTCATGAGGAACACTTTGAAAAAGGATGATCCAGTTCTCTCATGTGTAATCGCCTCTTGTGAGAGTTTGGCAATCCACTCCCAAAACCTTACCTTACAGTCAGAGCTGTTCTTAGAAACATAGAAAATAGGTGCAGAAGCAGGCCATTCAGCCCTTCTAGCCTGCACCGCCATTCAATGAGTTCATGGCTGAACATGAAACTTCAGTACCCCCTTCCTGCTTTCTCGCCATACCCTTTGATCCCCCGAGTAGTAAGGACATCATCTAACTCCCTTTTGAATATATTTAGTGAATTGGCCTCAACTACTTTCTGTGGTAGAGAATTCCACAGGTTCACCACTCTCTGGGTGAAGAAGTTTCTCCTCATCTCGGTCCTAAATGACTTACCCCTTATCCTTAGACTGTGACCCCTGGTTCTGGACTTCCCCAACATTGGGAACATTCTTCCTGCATCCAACCTGTCCAAACCCGTCAGAATTTTAAACGTTTCTATGAGGTCCCCTCTCACTCTTCTGAACTCCAGTGAATACAAGCCCAGTTGATCCAGTCTTTCTTGATAGGTCAGTCCCACCATCCCGGGGATCAGTCTGGTGAATCTTCGCTGCACTCCCTCAATAGCAAGAATGTCCTTCCTCAAGTTAGGAGACCAAAACTGTACACAATACTCCAGGTGTGGCATCACCAAGGCCCTATACAACTGTAGCAACACCTCCCTGCCCCTGTACTCAAATCCCCTCGCTATGAAGGCCAACATGCCATTTGCTTTCTTAACCGCCTGCTGTACCTGCATGCCAACCCCCAACTGCCGCTGGCTCTCGATCTCCCGCTGGGCTTTTGATAGGTCGCTCCCCTCTCACCAACTGCCGCTGGCTCTCGATCTCCCGCTGGGTTTTTGATAGGTCGCTCCCCTCTCACCAACTCTTAATAATTGATTCCATCATTTTACCCACTACTGAGGTCAGGCTGACCGGTCTATAATTCCCTGCTTTCTCTCTCCCTCCTTTTTTTAAAAAGTAGGGTTACATTGGCTACCCTCCACTCGATAGGAACTGATCCAGAGTCAATGGAATGTTGGAAAATCACTGTCAATGCATCCGCTATTTCCAAAGCCACCTCCTTAAATACTCTGGGATGCAGTCCATCAGGCCCTGGGGATTTATCGGCCTTCAATCCCATCAATTTCCCCAACACAATTTCCCGACTAATAAAGATTTCCCTCAGTTCCTCCTCCTTACTAGACCCTCTGACCCCTTTTATATCCGGAAGGTTGTTTGTGTCCTCCTTAGTGAATACTGAACCAAAGTACTTGTTCAATTGGTCTGCCATTTCTTTGTTCCCTGTTATGACTTCCCCTGATTCTGACTGCAGGGGACCTACGTTTGTCTTTACTAACCTTTTTTTCTTTACATACCTATAGAAACTTTTGCAATCCGCCTCAATGTTCCCTGCAAGCTTCTTCTCGTACTCCATTTTCCCTGCCCTAATCAAACCCTTTGTCCTCCTCTGCTGAGTTCTAAATTTCTCCCAGTCCCCGGGTTCGCTGCTATTTCTGGCCAATTTGTATGCCACTTCCTTGGCTTTAATATTATCCCTGATTTCCCTAGATAGCCACGGTTGAGCCACCTTCCCTTTTTTATTTTTACGCCAGACAGGAATGTACAATTGTTGTAATTCATCCATGCGGTCTCTAAATGTCTGCCATTGCCCATCCACAGTCAACCCCTTAAGTATCATTCGCCAATCTATCTTAGCCAATTCGCGCCTCATACCTTCAAAGTTACCCTTCTTTAAGTTCTGGACCATGGTCTCTGAATTAACTGTTTCATTCTCCATCCTAATGCAGAATTCCACCATATTATGGTCACTCTTCCCCAAGGGGCCTCGCACAATGAGATTGCTAATTAATCCTCTCTCATTACACAACACCCAGTCTAAAATGGCCTCCCCCCTAGTTGGTTCCTCGACATATTGGTCTAGAAAACCATCCCTTATGCACTCCAGGAAATCCTCCTCCACCGTATTGCTTCCAGTTTGGTTAGCCCAATCCATGTGCATATTAAAGTCACCCATTATAACTGCTGCACCTTTATTGCATGCACCCCTAATTTCCTGTTTGATGCCCTCCCCAACATCACTACTAATGTTTGGAGGTCTGTACACAACTCCCACTAACGTTTTTTGCCCTTTGGTGTTCTGCAGCTCTACCCATATAGATTCCACATCATCCAAGCTAATGTCTTTCCTAAATATTGCATTAATCTCCTCTTTAACTAGCAATGCTACCCCACCTCCTTTTCCTTTTATTCTATCCTTCCTGAATGTTGAATACCCCTGGATGTTGAGTTCCCAGCCCTGCTCATCCTGGAGCCACGTCTCCGTAATCCCAATCACATCATATTTGTTAACATCTATTTGCACAATTAATTCATCCACTTTATTGCGGATACTCCTTGCATTAAGACACAAAGCCTTCAGGCTTGTTTTTTTAACACATTTTGTCCTTTTAGAATTTTGCTGTGCAGTGGCCCTTTTTGTTCTTTGCCTTGGGTTTCTCTGCCCTCCACTTTTCCTCATCAGTTATGTGGGGTGGACTGGGTGCTCTTTACCTTTCATAGGTTTTGTTCATAGGTTTATATTTAACCTTCAGGGCTGCTGACCGAGGGCCGTGCGGCTCTTTGTTGGCCAGCGCAGACATGATGGGTCTCCTTCTGCGCTGTAAATTTCTATGTGTGTTGAACATACAAGAACAGTGCTAACTGTACTGATTCCAAAATGAATGTCAATGTTTAGCTGAAGTCAGGTTACTGTATCTTTTTAATATATAAATAACTGCTGTGTTTAACCTTTT
This sequence comes from Pristiophorus japonicus, assembly GCF_044704955.1. Classification (NCBI taxonomy): domain Eukaryota; kingdom Metazoa; phylum Chordata; class Chondrichthyes; family Pristiophoridae; genus Pristiophorus; species Pristiophorus japonicus. Next base: position 240,764,692 of record NC_091984.1, on the reverse strand, counting down.
AAACAGATTAAGTTAGTGATGGGATAAAAAACTAAAATATTAACAACTCCAATTATGGGAAGCAACCATATATGTTTAGAACACTGCTGTTGCCTATGGGAATATTATAGGTGTTGCAAATTCATTTCTAATTCTGGTCAGGAACATTTCTCAATGAGTACATTTCAATTGTTTTCTTGTATCTGATGCTTATAACTTTCCCTCCTTTAGGTACCTCTTCCATGAAAATTTGAGGAAAAATTTACCATTGATTAATCCAAGTGCTCTTGAAACCTTGGCAACTCTAATGCAAGAGATTCAAAATACAAATGGGGCAGATCCTGAGATGCTGAAGAACTGTGAGGTTCGTTGGCAGGTTTAGGTTTGGAATTGAAGTCATGATATTGTTTACTGTGCTGTGAATGTGAAGGAATGACCCACTTGGTGTGTTGGTAAGCTCAGAGCAGCCAGGCTGCAGGCCTGAGTTGGCATTTCTCAGCAGCACCCTCAGGATCTCATTCTTAACATTTTGGATCAGCTGCACGGTCTCCAGGTTACCTTTCTAGTTTGTCCTTTTATCTCGAATATAATCGGAACGCTAAACCTCAAAACATTCAATTTGTTGCTTCATCTAAAGATTTATTTTTAATCGAACCTTAAATCACTTGATTTAATTTTTTTCTGTTCTGAAACTTCTTTGCTTCCCTTCCACCCTTGAAAAAATTAAGAAAATATTTTTTTTGAAATAAAAAAAATGCCAATTTTCCACCTGCTCTCCTGAAAGAATTTACTGTTGTTTGGTTGCAGTTAGAAAGAAAGAACTTAGGATTTCTGTAATGCCTTTCATGTCTTTGGAATGTCCCAAAGTGCTTCACAGCCAATAAATTACCTTAGAATTGTCATCACCATTATTAAGTAGGCAAGTGTGGCAGCCAGTTTACACACCGAAAGGTCCCACAAACGGGAACGGCGATGCGGGATCAGTTAATGCGTTTTTATGGTATCAGTTGAAAGATGAATGTTGGCCTGGAAATTGGCAAACTTTCCCTGTCCTTTGAAAATGTGCTTTGGAATCTTTTTAGATCCACCTGAACAGGAAGTCGGGCCAGTTTAATGTCTCCTCCAAAAGCTAGCACCTCTGACAATGCAACACTTTGCTGAAATTGCTACCTGGATTCTGTACTGAAATCCTGGAGTGAGATTTGAACTCACAATCTTCCAACTCCGAGGTGAGAGTGCTTCCACATGAGCACTGTCAGCCCTCCAATACCTCTCCCAATGATCATCGTTTATAGTATTGTGAGTTACAGAGAGATCTGACAGAGAAAATGATTATACATTCTTAACATTAATACATTTTAGTGCAGATAATATGTTGTGTATTTCTTTTTGTGGGTAATTAGGGAAGATGGCTGCAACTCTTTAAGTTAGTGGAAAAGCAATACCAGGACCAGATATTGTCACAGCAGGACCAATACCAATGTCAGATCCAAGTGAGTAAAGCATACACGTTCATACTCTTACTTTCACAGGAAAAGGCTTCTTTTAAAATAGTATTTCTGGTGAATATATTGAGCTCATTCAGGTGAGGAATGTCAGTCGTGGCTAATGGAGTGCTCTTCCACATTAGGCACCGATTATTGACATCAAGCACTGTTGCGTCAGATTTACCATGGGCGGATGCAGAGTAAACCTCTGCTCTTCTGTAACCTGAGCATTCCTGTCTGCACCAGTTACTTTTTCCACTTCTCTCTCTCTCTCTCTCTCGCCACCTTGTAGTTTTTCTGATTGTGATTAATAATTTGTTGTCGATTCTGGGCAGTTTTGTGGTGTGAGCTGGTGTCCTCCAACCACATTTTAGGCTGTCAAAGTAATTTCATATAAAAAAAACTAATGGTACTAACTGATTAGGTTTCACATTTGGTATAGCACAGCAAGATATTTACAACAATGCCCCATGTTTCTACATTTTCCAAGTGTAGAACAGTTTACTGCTTGAATACCAGAATTTTGTATAGGAACGCCTCAGAGATGGTGAAAATGCCAATACCTCAGTGATAACAAATAATAATCATCTAATAACAGTGTGAGAAATAAAAACATTGCTCTGGTGCAACAGGGTGCTTTGCTGAGGTTGAAGTACAGATGTGTTCGAGCAGAGTAAGGAGGGAGGGATACAGAACATACAACATCTTTAAAATGGCCTAATGTGGTAAATATAAATGTAACTTTAATATGATGACTTTCCACCTGAGGAAACTTTTCCCCCAAAATCTATGGGACTCTTTACCAGTAGAGCCAGTCCCAAGTCCCTCCACACCAGCAAGAGCGATGAATGCAATCGTGAGCTTGTTTGACTGGTATCATATGCTGGAAGTGTAATAAGGTCATTTTGAAGTGCTCCCTATGTTACACAAATACACGTTACAGTGCTTCTGCTCAGCAATTCATTCACCCACTGTAATTAGTAGCATTATTGGAAACTAGGTGCAGGTTGGGAATGGGATTGTAAATAATATCAGAAAATGTATATAAAAAAGTAACTCCCATTAGCTTAATCTTAATGTTTTGCTGTGTCTGAAATGTTGAGCCACTGGTTGCACATTGAAGCATTTATCACTGCTGGGTGCTGTATTCAGTGTAACCTTTCCTATTGACATTTGGGGTGGGGGGGGGGTGGAGAGAGGAATTTTTTTTCCCCTTTAAATAGCTATAAATTGAAATTAATGTAGGAATTTAAAAAATATTGAAATGTTCTGGATACATGAAATTATATAGGGACATAATTTGCGGCCATGAGGTGTGCACGCGCCTGGAGAGGCTGCACGAGTTCCAGGTTTAGGCGTGCGTTGCACATGCGCTAAAACCTGGAATTTGCTATCTGTCAGGCATTCTCTTGACAGATCGCACGCATCCCTGGGAGAAGGACTTCTGCGGCCGGAGAGTTGGGCTATTTGCCTAATTTCTGCCCAGCAAATGGCCGTGAAATTCTTATGTCTGGTAAAAGAAGGCATAAGGTCTGCTTTTACCAGCCTAAGAATTTAAAAAACTGAAAAATAACATTTTATCAACCATTTATACATTAAAACCCCCATGCAATAAGGCTAGTTTATTTTTAGCCCCGTTAAAACACGTAAATTTAGTTTTCAAAAAATTTAAATTTTGTTTTAAATATTTAATTACATGCTTTTTAAATTAATTTTAAATATGTAATTTTTATTTATTTATTTGATGTGTAGAGATATTTTTTATGTGATCCACATTCATACTTATGGGCGTTCCGTACATACGGTATCCTCATAAGCATATGAATGGGGATTGCCTTCTTTGAATGGTTGGGCAAGCCCATGTGATCCCAGGTGCGTTTGCAAACTGTCTGCGCCTCTGCGATATATGGGTTTCAATGCAGGCCTACACGTAGAGGCCTAGGAGCACAAGTGTCCGAACCTCTGGGACCAACAGGTAAGTTTGTAGTTTTTGCAGGTCGGAGGCACCGCCTGCGGGAAGCCTCCGACCACAAATTCAGCCCCATTATGCATTCATGTGTAATGCTTTTTGCAGCATTCAGTTTCCCCTGATCCTCTGCGCCAAAATGAAAAATAAATTGTGCAATCTGGTTTTACAGACTTCGTACAATGGATCAGGGCAAATTGAATTCTGCAAATAGAATTACTTCTAAAAATGTGGTATTATCAATGTAGAAGCTGCTTCATGGTATTTTTTCATCCTGTTATTTCTAGCTTATTCAAGATGAAATCAAAGCACTAATTCCGTTACAAAATGACATTGGTGTCACACACTGTACAGCCAGATTACCATCCTTTTCGACTGCAGGTGACTCGACTGCATCTGGTGTTCTCAATGGCCACCACTTGGAGGAGCTGGAATGTAAAACAGAATCTGATGTACAGTCTGACTGCAGTGAAGCAGAGGATCAGGTAATGGCTATCAGCCAATGTAATCGTGAACAGAAAGAATTTCAGGACAACACGCTACTGACCAGTGGATACGGGACATTTTCAGCATCTCCGCAATCTAGTTTTCACAGTCTTGGTACGGTGAATAAGGCCAGATTGGACGCTGCAAACAGTGTACAGACTATGAAGAAAAAAGATTCAGTTCACTTCCAGCACAACTTAACCAGTTTTCCTCACCTGAAAGAAAATGGACAAGGATCATTCATTTTTGCCACTGGTGATGAGCACACTTTCGCACTTAAATTTCCAAACAAAACAAGTCAAGACTTGAGTCATCAGGAAGCTAGTAGCAATAAATCTACTTTGGAAATTAAAGCTGTGACAGAAAGTCTGCTTGGAGAGCAGAATAAGACCAATGGGTATGTACCAAAGCTTTGAATGGAATATGTAAGAGCTAATATTTTTAAATTAATGCTTGTGTCTTGATGTAACTTTCACTTTGTCCAATTAGAAATTGGTATAGGATCTGTCTTTTAGAAACATAGAAAATAGGTGCAGTAGTAGACCATTCGGCCCTTCGAGCCTGCACCACCATTCAATAAGATCATGGCTGATCCTTCACCTCAGTACCCCTTTCCTGCTTTCTCTCCATATCCCTTGATCCCTTTAGCCGTAAGGGCCATATCTAACTCCCTCTTGAATATATCCAATGAACTGGCATCAACAACTCTCTGCGGTAGGGAATTCCACAGGTTAACAACTTTGGGTGAAGAAGTTTCTCCTTATCTCAGTCCTAAATGGCTTACCCGTTATCCTTAGACTGTGTCCCCTGGTTCTAGACTTCCCCAACATTGGAAAATTCTTTCTGCATCTAACCTGTCCAGTCCCGTCAGAATTTTATATGTTTCTATGAGATCCCCTCTCATCCTGCTAAACTCCAGTGAATACAGGCCCAGTCGATCCAGTCTCTCCTCATATGTCAGTCCAGCCATCCCGGGAATCAGTCTGGTGAACCTTCGCTGCACTCCGTCGATAGCAAGAACGTCCTTTTGGAGCATAGAAGTATCAAACTGAACAGTCTATAATTGAAATGTTAAAAAAAATCCAAATGGACCTCACCGAATGGCTTATTATCATGAGTAATAATTTTTTGAGGCTTTGCTCCCAGCATGGAACTTGCTAATGTTGGGCGAGGATTGGAAAATAGGGGCTACACTATTGCACTCCCTATGTTGAGCGCAGAGCCTCGCAAAATTAACCCCATTGTCAAGTGCATTGTCTGATGTGGTTCTAATTCGGAACAGCATGGTGTATGGTTTGTATTGAGTGAGGTGATCGCAGACAGACTCTCATTGGACTAACTGTCTGTGTCTCTAAGTTAGGGAATGGGATAATCAGCCAGGCTATTCTCTCCTGATTGTTATCTAGATGCCCTGCTGACTGCTAGTGGATAGGAGTGGGTTAAGCTGAGATTCTCTTTTCCCCCACCTCACCCCTCTTCCCAAACTGTCAACCAGCTTGCTAACAATCAATATCTAGGCTGACTTGAAGAATCACTGCTGGCAAGTTGCTGGTACCTGTGAAAATATTTACCATGACTTAACAGGCAAGAAGAGAAAAAATGATGGTGAGTGTGGGGTGGAGAAAAACATATGGACACTACAAGCCACATATTACACATTTGTGCAGTAATCTGGGGCATGTTTATCTTTTAAAATCTTATTTTGCTTCAGCCATTTATTCTGTCAATGTTTGGTCTTTGGCTGTAGCAGTTGTCAGCACACTCCAAGATCTGATATTCCGAGAGAAGAGATAGAATCTATTCTGATATCTGAGTTCCCAACTGAGGTTTTTGCTGCTCTGATTACATGCAGCTGCAAACTCTAAATGGAGGTCCACTGATACACCAGTCCATGGATGTACATCAGCCGCCCTTCCTTGCAAGCCTACAGCTGATGATCAGAATGTGTGCTATATTTGCTCTTTCTATACAGAAGCCTCACCAACAGGTTCCCCCTGCTCTGTATTTATCTTTAATGGATTGGGACGTTGTGTCACTGATTTTGGATTTTCACTGAAACAGAGCCATTGTCTAATGAACATTTCCAACTTCAAAAAGACACATTATTGTAACTAAAATGATTCGAGAGTTGTAGTCTGATGTACATGTCCTGCTTTGTGTGCGAGAAAGGTTGTTCCAGACACTTGTGAGCTGAAACCACATTGGATCGTGAAATGTCTGATTACTTGGATTAATGCCCACACTGCACAGTTTTATTTCTATTTCCCAAAGGGAGAAGAGGATTAGATGCAGTGGATCAGCTCTTTTTGGTGCTTGAAAACACAATACTCTGATTATAAACAGTCCCCTGATGGAACATCTGCACAGGAATGTTCAGATGGGAGCTGTGCACCTGTTTTGCCTTGAATTAAAATTCATGATTCTCCTCCCAGCAGTGGTGGGACATCCAACTGCCCCACCAACACTGCTGGAACCCTGACTATTTCCCTGGATCGGGGTTCATCAGATATGCATGGTCGGCTTCCAATGGGATTTCCGCTGCCATTGTCCAGTTGTAAAATCCTGGTGGTGCTGCAGCAAGACTGCCACTATAGCACCAGAAGAGCAGAGAGCACTATTAAAGGGGCGAAAAAAGCCCAAGGATTGAAGTAGCAGTCCCACTGAAGGCCATGAACATTCAGATGTTCAGTGCTGGAGGCAGAATGGAGAGACAAGAGGCTGATGCATGGCCCTCTCCATAGTGGAATGTTGCAGCTGTTACTGTTGCTTTCCAGGGCTTCCAACACCTCCTCCATGGTGGTCCCAGAAAACGGTGGATGGAAGGGAAATTCACTGGGCACCTGGGCCCTGCCCCCACCGCTATTTAAAGGCGGGGAATGAAAGGCCAGCAGTAATCCTGCCAGCAGTCTGGGCGTATGTAGTTCAGGCAGTGAGGCAGCAGCAGGCCGAACTTTCCCTTATTCTCTGCTGTGATCCTCCCTGATTCTGGATGGGATTGCAGAGTAGAATCCAGCCCAATGTTTCCTAGAGTAGAAAAAACAGGGTCGCAGTTTTATGAACAGCCTAACTTAGTTTACATGGGCATGTCTGGTGGAATTAAATTAATTTTCTTTTTTTTTAAGTTTGACGTCATGGGTACAAAAAGTTAAACAAAAGAATCAGAAGTCAAAATTTGTAACGGGAGAGGTATTGGAGCGAATGCAGCCACAAGGATCTGGGCAGCCACAGGAGATTGAAACACCAGAGGATGTAAGTGCTCAGACATTATTTGAGCTACAATTAAAATTTCTCTTCCACAAGTTTTCTCTAAGTATTCATGAAGTCTGCAGTTGTTATTATACATCTTCGAAGCAGAGGACTGCTTCTGAAGATTTTTGATGTTCGGCCATTATAATTTTATGCTGTTAATATTGATGTTTCATAGTTTCCTACAGATTTGAGCTACAATAGACCAAATCCTATTTTTTTTAACAACATTTTACTGATTAAATCTTAATTGTTTCCTCTTGCTGCTGTTCTCACCTTCAGCTCGGAGAGTGAGCTGATTAACCATGGAGTACCATCACTGAGTCAGTATCACTTTGATTCGGTGACGTATTCTGCAGGGTTGTAATCCACCGAAGCACTATTGGCGCGAATACATGAACTCATGTCTCTTATTTAGAAGGAGGAAAGCATGCCAGGGGATCTCAGACACGCCGTAATAGTGACCGTCTTCAAGAAAGGGCATAAGTCCGATTGCGGTAATTACAGAGGAGTGTCCCTGTTGTCTACCACAAGGAAAGTTATCATAAGAATCCTCCTCAACCGCTTTCTCCCTGTGGCTGAAGAGCTCCTCCCAGAGTCGCAATGCCCACTAAGGGGCACAATGGACATGATCTTCACCATGCGACAAATTCAAGAGAAATGCAAAGAACAACACCAACCTCTGTACATGATCTTCTTTGACCTCACAAAGACCTTCGACACTGTCAACCGTGAGTGATTATGGAGTGTCCTCTTAAATTCGATGGTCCTCAAAAATTTGTCATCATCCTCCGCCTGCTTCACGATGAAATGCAAGCCGTGATCCTGACCAATGGATCCACCACAGACCCAATTCATGTACAGATTGGGGTAAAGCAAGGCTGTGTCATTGCACCAATGCTCTTCTCAATCTTCCTTGCTGCAATGCTCCACCTCACTGTCAGTAAACTCCCTGCTGGAGTGGAGCTAATCTATGGAACAAACGGGAAACTGTTCAACCTCCGTCACCTCCAGACCAGATCCAAGGTCATTCCATCCTCTGTCATTGAATTATAGTATTCAGATGACGCTTGCTTTTGCGCACACTCGGAGGCCGAACTCCAATCCATCGTCAACTCGTTCACTGTAGCGTACGAGAGCATGGGCCTTCCGTAAAACAAAGGTCCTCCACCAACTTGCCCCTGCTACACAGTACCGCCTGTCCCCCCCCCCCCCCCTCCCGATTATCAAAATCCACGATGAGGACTTGGACAACAGGGACCATTTTCCATACCTCGGGAGCCGACTGTCAACAAGGGCAGACGTCGATGACAAGGTCCAACACCGCCTTCAGTGTGCCAGCGCAGCCTTTGGTCGCCTGAGGAAGAAAGTGTTTGAAGACCAGAACCGTAAAACCGGCACTAAGCTCATGTTCTGCAGAGCAGTAGTGATACCTGCCCTCCTATATGCTTCAGAGACATGGACTATATACAGCAGGCACATTAAAGCACTGGAGAAGTACCACCAACGCTGTCTCCGCAAGATCCTGAAAATCCATTGGCAGGATAGGTGCACCAACGTTCATATTCTCGCTCAGGCCAACAACCTCAGCATCAAAGCACTGACCACGCTTGATCAGCCTGATGGACGGGCCACATCGTCTGCATGCCCGATACGAGACTCCCAAAACAAGCGCTCTACTCGGAACTCCTACACGGCAAGTGAGCCCCAGGTGGGCAGAGGCAATGTTTCAAGGGCATCCTCAAAGCCTCCTTGATAAAGTGCAACATCCCCACCAACACCTGGGAATCCCTGGCCAAAGACCACGCTAAGTGGAGGAAGTGCATCTGGGAGGGTGCTGAGCACCTCAAGTCTCATCGCCGAGAGCATGCAGAAACCAAGCGCAGACAGCGGAAGTTGCATGCGGCAAACCAGACTCTCCACCCACCCTTTCCTTCAACGACTGTCTGTCCCACCTGTGACGGACTGTAATTCCCGTATTGGACTATACAGTCACCTGAGAACTCACTTTTAGAGTGGAAGCAAGTCTTCTTCGATTTCCAGGGACGGCCTATGATGATGAGTGTTGATGAGATTTGTCAATGTAAACACAAATCAACCAAAAGCTCTACATTTAACAGCTAGTTTCCAGGAATTGTTGGCTCCATGTAAATGAAGCAGGTTTGTTTCTTTTTCAAACAAATTTTAATCAACTTTTTGACAAGTTCCTTTTCTTGATGCAAATTTTTAAAAAGCCCTGCTCTACTACACATTGTATAGTTTAATTCAAATACTCAATTCAAAATGTCATCAAACTTGTCAATTCCCTCCTAATACCATCACAAGGGGTTTAAGAAGGCCCACCACCACCACCTTTGGGCAAGTATGGATGAGCAATAAAGGCAGCCTTGCCAGCATAACCCACAGTCTGAGAAATAATTTGAAAAAAAAATAGTATTAGATAATTTTAAATTACTTTATGCAAATATTTTTGTGTAGAACAGACTTTTTCACAAGTTACTTTTCTGAATTTCAGGTTCATTTGCTATCTGCAGGCTCATCTTCCAACTGCTCCTTCTACCTCAGCAGACCTTCTAGCAGTCCAAATTCTTTGGTATCCAATGTTTCAGGTAGATACAAACTTTAGCTACTTTGACCCTTTGAGTTTAATTTCTGGATTATTTTGTAATTTGACGTTGTAGCTTTCTATATTAGCCTGCCTAGAATCACATCCACGATGCAAACAGGATGTTTGCAGTCCTTTGCAGTGCTTCCTTTTACTGGATGTTTGGAGATCAAGGTATTGCCCAGACAGAATGCATATCTGTTTTTCCATGAGCTCTGTTTGGGGTACTGCTGCACCTTTCTGTCTCTGCCTGGTATAGCTCAGAGGGGAATTAAACATAATGTGGGATCAGACCTGTGATGACTCCAGAACGGTACAAGTTGGTGTTCAACACACCACACAACTACACCATTATATTGAGCTTCATTTTTTTATTATTAAGATTGCCTTTTCTACTAGAGAATTAAAATCTTTACATCGGAATACAATATTTGTGCATGTATTGGAAAGCAATTTACAATCGCCAGTGGTGCACAAGACATTCAATATCTTCCTTTGTTCTATTTATGCTTTCTAGTAACTGACTCATTCCCAACTTACCGTATCAAACTGTTCATAATTTTGAACACTTCTATCAGATCCTCTTAATCTTGTCTGCTGTATTAAAAAGAAGCCCTGTCTTTCTGGTCTCTGATACCCTTGGTTATTATAGTAACCTCCCCACAGCTTTCACATCCTTCTGACAATGAAGCACCCAAAATTTGATACAATATTCTAACTAGCCTAACCAATAATTTGTATAGGTTGAACATTACCTCTTTGCTTTTATACTTCTTGTCCCTGTCGATAAAACCTATGTGATTCATCAGCTTGTCCGCTCACTTTTAAAGATTTGGGTTCCTAACCCTTTAAATCTATCTGCACTTCTACTTCATTTAAAGTTTTATGTTATTATTTACCTCCCAAAATGTATTGCCTCATATATTTCTCTGTATTGAATTCTATCTGACATCTATCTGCCCAGTCCACTAATCCGTTTATTGTCTTTCTGAAGTCGCATACAGCTCTCTTCACAGTTAACCACGCTTCTGATTTATTGTTTTGTTTGTTGTGCCTCCTCTGATGTCCAAGTCCAGATCATTCAGATTGAGAAGTGCATTGATCACAACACTGACCCCTGGAGACACGGCTGTTTACATCCCTCCAATCCAACAAACATTTATTAACCACTACTTCTGTTTTCTGTCTTCCAACTTGGTTTATGTTGCTATATTCCCTTTACCACAGAAAGTTGTTGAGGCCAGTTCGTTAGATATATTCAAAAGGGAGTTAGATGTGGCCCTTATGGCTAAAGGGAGATGGAGAGAAAGCAGGAAAGGGGTACTAAAGTTGCATGCTCAGCCATGATCATATTGAATGGTGGTGCAGGCTCGAAGGGCTGAATGGCCTGCTCCTGCACCTATTTTCTATGTTTTACTACCAATGCTCTTCTCGATCTTCCTTGCTGCAATGCTTCATCTCACTCTCAACAAGCTCCCCGCTGGAGTGGATTTAAACTATAGAACCAGTGGGAACCTGTTCAACCTTCGCCGCCTCCAGGCTAGATTCAAGGTCGTCATATCCTCTGTCATCAAACTACAGTACACAGACGACGCGTGCATCTGCGCACACTCAGAGGCCGAACTCCAAGCCATCATCAACACCTTCATCGAGGCGTACGAAAGCATAGGTCTTACACTAAACATCTGTAAGACAAAGGTCCTCCACCAACCTGACCCTGCCACAGTGCACTGCCCCTGGATCATCAAAATCCGCGGCATAGCCTTGGACAATGTGGATCATTTTCCATACCTCGGGAGCCTACTATCAGCAAGGGCAGACATCGATGACTAGCCTCCAGTGTGCCAGCGCAGCCTTCGGTCACCTGAGTAAGAGAGTGTTTGAAGACCAGTACCTCAAATCCGCACCAAGTTCATTGTCTACAGTGCAGTGGTGATACCCGCCCTCCTATATGGCTCAGAGATGTGGACTATGAGATGTCTGCTGTATAAAGTGCTGGAAAAGTACCACCAGTGCTGCCTCCGCGAGTTGCTGCAAATCCACTGGGAGGATAGACGCACCAACATCAGTGTTCTTGCTCAGGCCAACAACCCCAGCATTGAAGCACTGACCACGCTCAACCAGCTCTGTTGAGCGGGCCACATCGTCTGCATGCCCAACACGAGACTACCATGTGACTTAATTTTTATTAATGAACCTCCTATGCCGCACTTTTTCGAACACCTTTTCATAAATCAATATGCACAACATCCACTGCATTTCCTTTATCAATACCTAAGCAAGTGCTCTACTCGGAACTCCAGCATGGCAAGCGAGCCTCAGGTGGGCCGAGGGAAACGTTTCAAGGACACCCTCAAAGCCTCCTTGATAAAGTGCAATATCCCCACCTGCAACTGGGAATCCCTGGCCCAAGACCGCCCATCGTGGAGGAAGAGCATCCGGGAGGGCACTGAGCACCTCGAGTCTCGTTGTCAAGAGCGTGCGGAAATCAAGTGCAGTCAGCGGTAGGAGCGTGAGGCAAACCAGGCTCCCCACCCACCCTTTCCTTCAACCATGGTCAGCCCTACCTGTGACCGAGACTGTAATTCCCGCATTGGACTGTACAGCTACCTGAGGACTCACTTTTAGAGCGGAAGCAAGTCTCCCTCGATTCTGAGGGACTGCCTATGATGATGACTACCGTGTGACTTAATTTTTATTAATGAACCTCCGATGCAGCACCTTTTCAAACACCTTTTGAAAATCAATAAACACAATATCCACTGCATTTCCTTTATCAATACACTGTTATTTCCTCAAAGAACTTTATTAAATTTGTCAAATGCAACTTGTCTTTCACAAATTCGTGCTGGTTGTCCTTAATTGACACACAATTTTCCAAGCGAATATTCATTTTATCCTGTATTATCACCTGTAGAAGCTTATTCACTACCAATGTTGGCTAAGTGATCTATACTACTACTTCTACCGAATTCCCATCTGTCAGTTCAGTAGCAATGATGGGGCTGAATAAATTCACTCCACTGTCTGTTCTGAACTAGTCTGGTCATCAGTCATCTGTGACAATGTCTATCAAGTGCTTCCTTTGTCTTCCTCGACTTCTTGTTTTATGTACCTCTGTGTGCAAGGTCATGAAAAGTGTTCTAGCTGTTTCCATTCTTGAAACATGCACAAACCATCGCAGTTGTCTACTTGGATCTTCTGTATAACCATTGTTTCTTGCTCAAGCCATGTTCTTATTATATAATTCCTGATTCTTTGCATCCTGGATACTCCCAGTATTCCTCTCAACCAACTCATCTTTTCTGTTATAAGCTTTTACTCGTCAACTTTTTTCATGTTCCAGCAGTTTGATCGGTATATCGGGATAACCATCACTTTATAAACTCTTGCCTTTATTTTTACTGAAATATTTTTAGCCTTCCATAACTTGCTTAAACAGAACCCAGTCCAATTCTTCTTTTGATGCCACAACTCCCATTTTCTGACACGAACCCATCAACATATACAAACTTCTCCACCTGTTCAATTGCATCCACTCCAATTGTTATATCAACACTAAATGATGTATAATAATCCGTGACTTTTTTGATCAAATCACTCGACTTTTTTGATCAAATCACTCAACTTTTGAAAAAATAAATGATCCAAGCCAAAAGTTTGTGAGTTGCATCACCACAATTGCCCTGGTCCAGCCAGTCATCAGGATTTATCCGATACAAAAAATAATTATATTATCTGCTACATCTGACTTGACATTAATGTTACAACAGCAATCCGGATGGAGTAAGAATGGTTCTCTTCACTTTGCCCCCTCTCCTCAACTTCAACATTTCAATTTATTGGCTATTCTAACAGAGAGGGTTGATGAGAGCAATGCGGTTGACATAGTGTATATGGACTTCCAAAAGACGTTTGATAAAGTGCCACATAATAGGCTTGCCAGCAAAGTTGAAGCCCATAGAATAAAAGGGACAGTGGCAGCATTGATACAAAATTGTCTCAGTGACAGGAAACAGAGAGTAGTTGTTTTTCAGACTGGAGGAAGTAATACATTTTAGTAGGAAGAACAAGGAGAGGCAATGTAAATTAAAGGGTTCAATCCTAAAGCGGGTGCATAAACCAAGAAACCTGGGTGTGCATAAATCGTTGAAAGTGGCAAGGCAGGTTGAGAAAGCAGTTAAAAAAACATGGGATCCTGGGCTGGCAATGGCAGAATATAGATAAATTATGTATATTGTTTAGCAGTGTGCAAACATCTTCTGCAACCATTATGAATACATTTATTATTGGCACAAATTAAGCTATGGCTCTTATCAGATATTATTAGGTGTTTGACCTTTTAAAGGTCTATATTTTAATGTGCGTTTTGTGAAATGTGTTGAATATTTAGTAATCAATTATTTGTATGCTTATTACTGAATTGATCAGCTTGTGAGCTAAAATTAAACCAAAGTAACACGATTGCTCTCTGCCAGCCTCGAAATCTTATTTTGTCATAAACAGTGGCTGCTAATTGAAATGTTATGGGTGTTGGGATCACTGGACAGAAACTCCCTCAAGCTGAATGCTTCACTCATAAGAATTTGGGGAAAGCTTGAGCTTCATTACAGAGCCTCCTGCTGGCTGATTACAGAGCAGCAGACAAGAGAAGCTGCTGGCTGCACCACTGAGGAGGCGAAAGACTAGCTTTACACATTTGAATTAGTTAATGTTGGAACCTCATTACCCCTGGGTTTATGTTTAGTTTCTTCTGCTTGTATTTTAGGACTATCTTATTGGAGGCTGGATGAAGGGGAGCTGTACCACTCTTTACCCAAGAACAAGGAGGCTGACCTTGCTGACATATTCTCTCCCTCCAAAGCTGCCAACAGATGCCAGGTATGTTGGAAAGTTTTTATTAATCAGTCAAATGTTGTTCAGGTATAGAAGGAGGCCTGTGTACCTCGGGAAAAGCAGAACATTGTAAAGACTACTAATTCTCCCAAATAAGTTGTTTTCTTTACAATTGTTTCTTCTTGTATGCCTTGAATTCTCAGTGAATTCATTCATATTTTATGAAACCCTTATATATTTTGCTGTGGGAATGCGTTGGATCGATCCAGATCTCCTGGCATTCTTTGCCTTCTATGATATTTTAAATAACTAATTTTGCCATACTTTCATGCTTTAATTTTTCTTTTCCTCCTTGAACATAAACAGAAGTGTGAATATACTGAGGTGGAATTGAAAAGCAAAGAGTGGGTATAGGATCTTCTTAACCGATAAAGGAATAATGGGTTATGGGGAGCAGGCAGGGAAGTGAACCTGAGTCCATGATCGGATCAGCCATGATTGTATTAAATGGCAGAGCAGGCTCGAGGGGCTGTGTGGCCTACTCCTATTTCTTATGTTCTTATGATCTATCGTGTAGGTGGAGATTAATTGGGAAGGACAGTGGAAATGAGAATCAATAACAAATTGAGTGTTGAAACAGGATCGGGTGCAAAGTAAAGAAAACAGTTTTTAACTCCATCCTGATTGCTGCTGTCTTGATGATAAGTCAGATGCGGCAGAATATAATTATTTTCTGCATCTGATAAATCCTGATGACTGAATGTAACAGGGGTGAGTGTGATGATGCAACTATCAAAACTTTTGGCTTAGATTATTTGTTTTTTCAAAATTGGGGTGGTGCCTCCTGAACCATTCTATGATTAATAGAAATCATGCAGTGTTACTGGCTTAACATGCAAATTCCCCATCATAGAGAGCACACAAGTGGGAATCAGTCAGCTAGTGGGGATAGAAGATAATTGGCAAGGTAAAATTCATAAATTAGTTGTGTTGGAGAATTTTCCCCGTGGTTTCCATCACAACAAAGGGTTGTTAGTCCGTCGACAATAACTCCGCTCACGATTCATGCACGAGAGCTTTAAAGCTGTATTACATTGACTAACAACAGTATTAGATTTTGTGTAACAGTGTTATATTAAATGACAAGATGACAAATAATACAACCTGGTTCCCAGGCCCAGAGTGACCACCCTTGGTTGTCTAGGCTGCCGATGTGACTTTGGGCTTCCGACTGACCCTGAGAGCGCTCCGACCCCCAAGAGAACCACACATCCCATGTTTCCAAGGCTTGGAGCAACCTGCTGCAAACTTCCAGTCCATCCACGTGGCTGCATAGCTTTTGACCACCCTGAGAATGCTATTCCTTGGGGAGTGAAACAGGTTCTATTCTTATGCTATAATACAAACTTTGCCTGTGTCTACGTAATATGCAGTTACACGTTTAGCTGAGGCCACATTTTTGGATGTTTACTCAGCTTCTATGTTCCCTGTAATTTTTTTTGGCCTTGCGCGGCCCCTTTAAGGGGCTGCGTGGGCTATTCAAAATATCGTGCATGCGCGGTTTTTACATTGAATTGCCAGCATGCTGGCTGCGCGGGTTCCCTGGAGCAGTGCGCGGCCACACGGCCAGGAAACACTGCCTGGCTTCTAATCTTTTCAGCTTTGCCTTTGTTCTACAAGCTTTGTTTTTTTATACTGTAAGTGCGTAGGCCAAATATTTACCTTTTACTGTGATATTTGCTGTCTTGGCACCTAGTCTCATATTGGGGTATGAGTCTTTTCTTAACCTGGGTGTTTATCATTCACTGCCCTTGTGTTTCCAAACTGTCTGTTCATACATCGAGACAAGATTAAGATTTTCCCTTTCCCCCACTATTTCTATAACACTAAAAACCTACGCAAAAGGATGCTGGGATAGATTGACCATTTAAATCATCCTAAATTATTCTAACAAGCTGGCAGAGCTGGACTATGTCACAATTGTGGAAAAAAAATCACTTTTATATTTAGCTTCCGACAGATTCCCAATGGCAGGCCCCTTCACTGAAGGAGATTTATTGTATGAAGCAGAAGGACAAAAAGAGCCTACATGGCTGGGAATTGGGCTCTCCTCCACTTCATCAGACTCCCCCACAGGTAAGACTATTCCAGGCAACAACAGCAATTTGCACTTGTCGCCATCATCATCATCAAAGGCGGTCCCTCGTATCGAGGATGACTTCCATGCCAAAAAGGGATGTGTTCACAGATGTTTCAATGACGGACCTAATATTCCAGATCCCAAACTACATGTTGAAGGGCGGAAAATGCCTGTGCGTGGATTTTTTTAACATGGGGTGGCTGTTGCACACCAGCCACCACACGGGCTTGACAGAGCTAGGTCTTGGTCCAGTGGCAAAGGTTAACCAAGACGACCGGAGACCAGCTCTGCTGTGCGGACCTAGTGCGCGCACATATTGCAATGTGGGTTGGCCCCTGCTGCCCCTGGGCCCTCTCCTCTGCTGGGCCCTGAACTCACATCTCAACTGGGCCCCGATCACGTCGCTCCACGATCACTTGCCGCTCCTGCGCCCCAACCTTGCTGCTCCTGTTGTACCTGCTTTAGCACCAATCAGCGATCTGGATTATGGTGACATCCAATCCAGTCGCCTCTTCACAGCCGTCGCTCTCCAGCATGCGCTGTACCTTGAAGTGGTATGCTCATTTGAAGGCCCCGACCTGCTATAGTTTCTTCAACATAGCAACACATCCAAAAGCGCTCCATGGAAGAGTGGGCAGGGGTTGGAGGTGGTGGTGGTATGCTGAATGATTAATGAGCATGAGTTACAAGAGCTGAGGTATATTTGTAGAACTAGGTTTTGTGGCTTTAAAGGTGGTAAGTGTAGCAAGGTGGATGGGTTTAGGAACACAATTGCAGAAAGCAAGGTGCTGATTATTAAAAACGCTGGAGCAGAAGGAGATGGGATATATAGTAGGTCAGAACCAGAAGCGTGGAGGGTGTAAAATGAGACACACTGCTGAACTGGTGTGGTGCAAGACCATTGTGGGGGGTGGGGGAATTGTAGATCAGGACAAGACTTTTGATGTTGATGGTATAGCCAATGGAGGTTGCCAGGGCAGGGTGAGGTGTACATAATACTGGATAGGATATGAGTGGCTGAGTTTTCCAAGCAGCTTGAGCTTAAGTAGGGAGAAACCTGGGAGGCTGACACGGAGAGAGTTTGAGAAGTCGAACCCGGAGGTGATGAAGGTGTGAATGAAGGTTTTATTGGCTGTGAGGGTGAGATATGGACTCGATGTTAAAGTGGGTACAAAAGGTGATCTTAGTACCAGGTCTTGAACTGAGCTTTAAATATCTTCCGTAAAGTTACTCTCTAAATCTCAGAAGTTTATATATGTTATGACTGTTGTTTAGTGGAGATATCAAATTCCATTTAAATTGGCACATTTGTGTTATTAAAACTTGAAAAAACCAATGCTGGAACTTGCTGATTTGGCTTAGTGGATTCTATACCTTATGATATAGCTCTGAATGTATATACTAAAGGTCCCAGGTTTAGCTTCTAGTCTGTGCTGAGTTTGTTGTTTATTCAGCTTTCTGGGTCCCACAGTTGACGTCAACATCCCCATTCTAAGGTGGTGAAAAATCAGCTGGGGTTCGCACTCCTGGTCATTTAGAGAAAAGTCACAGCTGTTGTGAAGTGATGAAGTCATGTTACTGGGCTGTCACCCACATGTGTAATCCCATGTTTGCTCACTAAACAAAGGGTGTCTGACCAGTAAGAAGTCAGTGGGTTTATTTTTTGCTCATCAGGGGGGGGTTGTTAGTGCTATAAAATTGAATACTTTTCATTTCAGGCACCCAGTGTTGATATCAAGCACTCTCAGCACAGCCTGATGCATAATTACTCTGTCCCAATAATTGCCCCAAAATCAGAAGTGCACCCCTATGTGATATTTATTCATTTTCTACACCAGCCAGCCTTTGGCCTGTCTGAGTTAGATCGGGCATTTTGAAATTTAGTTTTTAGAAATGCAACTCCTGTGTTGGTATAGAATGAGATTTTACTTTAATAATTAATCTTTCAATTTTTTCTCCCTTAAATAAGGTTTTAACTCTTGATCCCACTCTTCATATGAAGCCCTCTGCTGCATTTTCTCCCCGTTATCAATTCAGTACTCCAGTAGCGGTTTCCGAATCTGATACCCGGTCTTCAGTTAGCCCAGACTCTATAGTGGGTGTAACCGTACACAGCTATACGGATCCTAATTCAGATTCACGTGTAGGTACTTCTCCAGGACCAAACTTGACCAGTACTTCCAGATGTTCCCCACAGCAAAGCTCGTCACCATTGCAGAACTGGAATCTCCATCCTGCTTCTCGGTCCTCCTCTGCTACGCATGGTCAACATTCTATAACCGTAAAGCAAACTAGGAATATAAGCACATCACATGATCAAGGGGAGGACAGCAGTTCCACACTGACTCCACCATCTGTGTCCTGTATTGGACAGTCAGGGATTACAAATAGTGTAAGTGGATCATTGGACCATAATATATCTGCATCATCTCTTGAAGATCCTATCATGTTATCCATGTAAGTGACTTTTAACACTTTAAGTCAAGACTTCAGAATTTAATAAACTTTTTATTTTATATTGCTAAGAATCTATTCAGACCTCCCAACTGCTTTTAGATATCTTTTGATGTGTATCAGCAGTTTAATGTGTTATGTCATGATGCCAGCTATTTTTGGTGGGTCTAAATCTGGACTTCAGCATGGTTGCCCATTACACTGTTGTAGAACTTGAAATTTGCTAGATATTGTTTGCGTAAACAGATAATATTTCAAATGCTGAATGTGATAATACTGTACAGTCCAAACTATTTCTGCACTTTAAACTTAAAATCAGATTCTTTTTTTTAATGGAATTTTATTTCCAGAGCTCGCCTAAACCTACGTGAGAAACATGCACGTCATGTGGCCGACATTAGAGCCTACTATGAGGCAGAAATCAACAGCCTTAAGGAAAAACTGGAACTCTTAAATGGAACTTCTGCAAAATTTGAAGCAGAGAAACACAACAAGAATCTTTTAAAAAGGTGATTTTTACATACATTTAAAGTGATCAAATATATTGAATTACCTTTACCTCACTTGCTGTTTGTGTGTTTAATTTTTTTGTTCAAATATATAACTAAAATATATATTTTTCTAGCGTGATTAGTGATAACTGAAGGTCATAGAAAAATATTTCTTGTATTACATGCAAATTATAAAGCCCAAACTTGCTTTTAATAATCAACATTGAAATAAGAGATTTAAAGCCTCCAAAAGCACAAATGAATTTGGATCTGCTCTAGTGCACTCAAATAGTGTGTTACGGGACCGACAGGTTTTGGATTCTGTCAGTAAAATGGGGCCCCAAAAAAATCTGGTTTCAATATCAGCTGAGGCAAACACTGCCGCAATCTGGAGTCTTCGTGAACTTGGTGAGGAAATAAATTGATGAAAACTTGATCACGACCTTTGAGGCGGTGGCAAACACAGTTAACAATTTGAGATGGCTATTGTTTATATTTTGTTCCAATTTTCTCTCCATCTCTCTTGAAGATGCTGACTAATACTAGGGTACAGTTCTGTGGGCATCGCCAGTCCTCTGGTACCTCATCCAAGTGGCCATTCTTCATTCAGTGAGTGAGACCAGGCTATTCAATCATGGGGAGGAGGGCCATCATAGCCAATCCTGTTCTCTCCAGATATCCACATGTGTACGCTTTGCAGCATTCGTCACTGGACAGTGATCAGCAATGGGAACCTGTGAAATATTTTTTGTTATTCCCCACATCTCTAGTAGATGATGAGTTTAGGGACACTGTGTCAAATTTGATTACCCAAAATACATACTGTGTGCATAATATTTTAATGAGCACTGTTAATAACGTTGTGTAAACCTTTGCAATAGTTCTAACGTCACTTTGAATTTTCAGATGTGAACAACTAGAAAGAGCTTTAACTGAAGCTGGCAATCGTATTCGAGACCAAGAAAACAAGAACTACTTAATGGAAGTGCAGCTGGTGGGTAGAAGTCTTTGAACAGGATATCAGCATTACATCTTGCAGGAAATTTATGCACAATTTTGAGCAAGTACTGTAGCCAGAGACTTTGAGGAAGCTGACCCCTTCAGTCCTAATTGAAGACTGTATAATAGCTGAGAAAGTACTTGTACAGTGAATAGAGCCTGTAGAGTATTTAAACAGCTTGTAACATCCACAACAAAGCCAATAATAACTTGCTAGTTTATTTATTTTAAATCATTTTATTTCCCAATTGTTCAAGATTACTCTTGTACTTTTGGTTAGGTTGACTGGCCTGGACGCTATGATGCAGTTAGTACCGCAGCCCAGGCTTTACAACAGCGTCTTGATGAAATGCGAAAAGAGAACAAGGAAAAAGATAACATGGTCAACAAACTCAAGAGCAGGCTAAAAGACCTAGAAGAAGCTTTTGAAAAAGCTTACAAACACTCTGATAATAAAGATGCCAGAATGAAACAAGAGCACAAAATACTACAGGATGTGAGTTGTGAATTCATTTATAGGAATTAAGTTGGCTTGAGAGAGTAACAGAGCCAATATTTGTACTGATCTATTCCTCCTGCTTTTATACAGCGTTTTTACAGGAGTCTACCAATTTTGGTTCAAATGTAAAAACTAACCTCCCTTTTCCATTGCAGCTGCTTACAGAATATGAATCACTAGGAAAAGAGCATGAACGTGTAAAGGTAATTTCACATTCTTTTGCAGAGTTTGGGAGGCTGTAATCTGAAGGTTACTGTTTATTGCCATAAATTTCCTGAGAATTTTTCCCACATGGAACATATAAATATGGACAGTCTCTTTGTACTGTCAGTAATTGTTGCTTTTCCTTTTTGGCTAGGAGACTTTGAACACTACAGAAGATAAACTATTTGATGCAAATTCTCAGATCTCCGAGCTGAAAAGGTCAGATGATCACTATCACTAGGGGGTCGTGCTGGACAGGCTAATGGGACTCAAGGCAGACAAGTCCCCTGGTCCTGATGAAATGCATCCCAGGGTATTAAAAGAGATGGTGGAAGTTATAGCAGATGCATTAGTTATAATCTACCAAAATTCTCTGGACTCTGGGGAGGTACCAGCGGATTGGAAAGCAGCTAATGTAACGCCTCTGTTTAAAAAAAAAAAAAAGGGGGCAGACAAAAGGCAGGTAACTATAGGCCGGTTAGTTTAACATCTGTAGTGGGGAAAATGCTTGAAGCTATCATTAAGGAAGAAATAGCGGGACATCTAGATAGGAATAGTGCAATCAAGCAGACGCAACATGGATTCATGAAGGGGAAATCATGTTTAACAAATTTACTGGAATTCTTTGAGGATATAATGAGCATGGTGGATAGAGGTGTACCGATGGATGTGGTGTATTTAGATTTCCAAAAGGCATTCGATAAGGTACCACACAAAAGGTTACTGCAGAAGATAAAGGTACGTGGAGTCAGAGGAAATGTATTAGCATGGATAGAGAATTGGCTGGCTAACAGAAAGCAGAGAGTCGGGATAAAATGGGTCCTTTTCGGGTTGGAAATCGGTGGTTAGTGGTGTGCCACAGGGATCGGTGCTGGGACCACAACTGTTTACAATATACATAGATGACCTGGAAGAGAGGACAGAGTGTAGTGTAACAAAATTTGCAGACGACACAAAGATTAGTGGGAAAGCGTGTTGTGTAGAGGACACAGAGAGGCTGCAAAGAGATTTAGATAGGTTAAGCGAATGGGCTAAGGTTTGGCAGATGGAATACAATGTTGGAAATTGTGAGGTCATCCACCTTGGGGAAAAAAAAACAGTAAAAGGGAATATTATTTGAATGGGAAGAAATTACAACATGCTGTGGTGCAGAGGGACCTGGGGGTCCTTGTGCATTCATCCCAAAAAGTTAGTTTGCAGGTGCAGCAGGTAATCAGGAAGGCGAATGGAATGTTGGCCTTCATTGCGAGAGGGATGGAGTACAAAAGCAGAGAGGTCCTGCTGCAACTGTACAGGGTATTGGTGAGGCCGCACCTGGAGTACTGCGTGCAGTTTTGGTCACCTTTCTTAAGGAAGGATATACTAGCTTTGGAGGGGGTACAGAGATGATTCACTAGGCTGATTCTGGAGATGAGGGGGTTACGTTATGATGATAGATTGAGTAGACTGGGTCTTCACTCGTTGGAGTTCAGAAGGATGAGGGGTGATCTTATAGAAACATTCAAAATAATGAAAGGGATAGACAAGAGAGAGGTTGTTTCCACTGGTCGGGGAGACTAGAATTAGGGGGCACAGCTTCAAAATACAGGGCAGCCAATTTAAAACCGAGTTGAGAAGGAATTTCTTCTCCCAGAGGGTTGTGAATCTGTGGAATTCTCTGCCCAAGGAAGCAGTTGAGGCTAGGTCATTGAATGTATTCAAATCACAGATAGATAGATTTTTAACCATTATGGCTTACGGGGATCAGGCGGGTAAGTGGAGCTGAGTCCACGGCCAGATCAGCCATGATCTTGTTGAATGGCGGAGCAGGCTCGAGGGGCTAGATGGCCTACTCCTGTTCCTAATTCTTATGTTTTTATGTTCTTATGATTGGATCTTGCTTTTGTTACATCATGCTGTAAAGCTTCTTGCAAATAATCCTTAATTCATAGAATCATAGAAATTTATAGCATGGAAGGTGGCAATTTTGGCCCATGTCTATGCCAGCCGACCAAGAGCTATCCAGCCTAATCCCAATTTCCAGCTCTTGGTCCATAGCCCTGTAGGTTACGGCACTTTAAGTGCACATCCAAGTATTTTTTAAATGTGAGGGTTTCTGCCTCTACCACCCTTTCAGGCAGAGAGTTCCAGATCCCCACCACCCTCTGGGTGAAGAAATTTCCCCTTATCTCCTCTAAACCTCCCCCCCCCCCCCCCCCAATTACTTTAAATCTATGCCCCCTGGTTGTTGACCCCTCTGCCAGGGGAAACAGGTCCTTCCTATCCCTTCTATCCAGGCCCCTCATAATTTTATACACCTCAATCGGGTCTCCCTTTAGCTTCCTCTGTTCCAAAGAAAACAGGCCCAGCGTCTCCAATCTTTCCTCATAGCCAAAATTCTCCAGTCGATGCAACATTCTTGTAAATCTCCTCCGCACCTTTTCCAGTCACGTCCTCCCTGTAATGTGGTGACCAGAACTGCAGACAGTGCTCTCTAACCAGTGTTTTATATAGTTCAAGCATAATCTCCTTGCTCTTGTCTTTATTAGTCGAGGCATAGAATACAAGTATTCCATATACCTTCTTAACCACCTTATCTACCTGGCCTGCTACCTTCAGGGATCTGTGGACCTGCACTCCAAGGTCCTTTTGTTCCTCTACACTTCCCAGTGTCGTACCATTTAATGTGTATTCCCTTGCCTTGTTAGATCTCCCCAGATGCATTGCCTCACACTTATCCAGATTGAATTTCATTTGCCACTGTTATACCCACCTAACTAGTACATTGATATCTTCCTGCAGTCTGCAGCTTTCTTCTTCATTATCAACCACACAGCCTATTTTAATGTCATCAGCAAACTTCTTAATCATACCCTCAATATTTAAGTCCAAGTCATTGATATATACAGCTGCGATGTTCAAAATTCGGAATGTTCTGGAATCTGGACACCAGGCCAATCCATGGCAGGGTCGTCTGGAAAATGTCCCGAAATCGTGACTCCCCTGCCTCGGCCACCAAACCTCCCCCTACCTCGGACCGGCCTCCTCTGGCGGCCCAACCTCTCTTTTCTCCCCCCCCCCCCACCCCCCCCCCGCCCCAAACGCCTCAGCAATACCTCCCTTGATCTCTGGAGGCCCAACCGACCTCTGACCTCCCCCCCCCCCCCTTCCCAGCCTCATTCTGACTGCCCGACCGCTCTCCACACCTCCCCCCGGCCTGACTGAACCCCCACCCCCCCCCCCCACGACTTCCAGCGGCCCGACCGATTGACCCCCCCGACTTCCCTCCCTACCTACGTTGGCCCAGGCAAAGACTTTCAAAATCCGGATTTCGGACGTCATACCTGTACCACAAAAAGCAAGGGACCCAACACTGAGCCCTGCGGAACCCCACTGGAAATATCCTTCCAGTCACAAAAACACTCGTCAACCATTACCCTTTGCTTCCTGCCTCCAAGCCAATTTTGGATCCAACTTGCTACTTTGCCGTGGATCCCATGGGCTATTACTTTCGTGACCAGTCTGGTGGGACCTTATCAAAAGCTTTGCTAAAATTTATTTTCACTACATCATACGCACTGCCCACATCGACCCTCCTGGTTACCTCCTCGAAAAATTCTATCAAGTTAGTTAGACATGACCTTCCCTTAACAAATCCATGCTGACTGTCCTTGATTAATCCATGACTTTCCAAATGAAGATTTATCCTGTCCCTCAGGATTTTTTCCAATAATTTTCCCACCACCAAGGTTAGGCTGACTGGCCTGTAATTACTCAGTCTATCCCTTTCTCCCTTTTCAAACAAAGGTACAACATTAGCAGTCCTCCAGTCCTCTGACACCACACCTGTAGCCAGAGAGGATTGGAAAATGATAGTTAGAGCCTCTGCTATTTCCTCTTTTACTTCTCAACAGTCTGGGATACATTTCATCCGGGCCTGCGGACTTATTCACTTTCAAAGCTGCAAAGCCCCTTAATACTTCCTCTCTCACTATTTTCAAACAAATTCATTTTATTATGCAGTTTTGAAAGTGAGTACGCACTTGGCAGCAGTGATGCATGGAACATTCACATTCGAGTAAGGTCAGGTTAAAGAATTCATAATCATCACAGATGCCTCTTGGTGTTCAGCCTCTGACTCTTTTCATGGTTACCCACTGTATTCTTTACAAACTTAAGATTTATAATTCTAATTTTTTTTTTCAAAGTAAGCATACAGAGTCTAGCTCGTAGCCCTTTTAATATTTTAGAACTGGAATTATTTTAGATTGCTGTACTAAAGAATCATCACAGGAACAATGGGCCATGTAGCCCCCTCCTGTGTGTAAACTTTTATGGTTCAATCACCAGCTGCAGCTTACATCTTAACACACCCGCTGTAGAGATTTCACTATAGAGTTCAGTGACAGATGGTGCTGTTATAAATAATCACAAAGTTAAATCTTTAAACCTACTTTATATTCAAATATTTTAACCATAAAAATTAATACAGTTACATGTGTATTTGCTTGATCCTCCTGGTTTCTCAGTCTTCCCTGTTAATGATACTTATTTCCATTATTTTTACAGCAGTTTGCCCCAAATTTATTTTTGTGCACCAGCTTTTAATTGTGGAATGCTGATAGGTTGGTGATGCAGCACAGCGGTGCTGCCCCATTGCTTGGTAGATGCAAGTTCCTGCCAGCATTTCCCCATCAGTGAAGTCCCAAATTTGGCTGTGAATCAAGGGCTGGGGCAGAGGTCAATCCGCTCCCAATCGGGGGGGGGAACATCAGGACAAGTTCCTTTTCCCTGCTTTGGAGCAGCTTCTAATGGTCAGTTTATTGATAAACATTCCCTTATGGATTTGCCTGCATTTGAATATGTAACTTTTGAGAGTGGGTTTTGTTTAATTGAATATTAATATAACCTAAATTTTAAATAGTCATGAGCAGGTACGGAAAATAATCAAAAAGGCTAATGGAATGTTGGCCTTTATATCTAGAGGACGAGAGTACAAGGGGGTAGAAATTATGCTGCAACTGTGCAAAACCCTGGTTAGACCACACCTGGAGCACTGAGAGCTGTTCTGGGCACCACACCTTAGGAAGAATATGTTAGCCTTTGAGGGAGTGCAGTGTAGGTTTACCAGAATGATACCAGGACTTCAAGAGTTTAGTTATGAGGAGAGATTACACAAATTAGGGTTATATTCCCTAGAATTTAGACGGTTAAGAGGTGACCTGATCGAAGTTTTCAAGATAAGAAGGGGAACAGAATAGGAGAGAGAAACTATTTCTGCTGGTTGAGGAGTCTTGGACATGGGGTCTTAGTCTACAAATTAGAGCCAGGCCTTTCAGGAATGAAGTTAGGAAACACTTCCACACACACAGAGTGGTAGAAGTTTGGAACTTTCTTTCACAAACAGCAATTGAGGCGAGATGAATGGTTAATTTTAAATGGGAGAGATTGATAGCTTTTTGTTAACCGAAGGTATTACGGGATATGGGCCAAAGGCAGGTGTATGGAGTTAGGTTGCAGATCAGCCATGATCTCATTGAATGGCGGAGCAGGCTTGAGTGGCTGAATGGCCGACTCCTGCTCCTATGTTGGAATGTTCCTAAGTGGTCATTGCAACTTAACAGTCATGAACTTGCTTATTCTTGCATTTCAGAATTGTTTCAAAACTTGAGGCTCAGATCAGACAAGTAGAACATGAGAGAAACTATATGAAGCTCCGGCCTGGTACAGATAGCTGTTCACGGACATCAAGCAGCAGGTATATACAAATATATTTTCTAACTAAAACTTAAACAATGTATCACATCCAATGATTGAACCATCAAGGAAGCTCATAAGTTTTACTTCTTTTAATATGATGGCTAATGCAAAGAATGTATTTTCTGTATTTTGAGTGTTGGAACATTAACACCCAATAGTACAGCAGTAATGAGATACAGCTTTAATTTCCTGAAGATGCTGAATACTTGGGTCAGCAGCCTGTTCCTGGAGGTGGGAAGGAGGTTACGCTCGGGGACAAGTTACTTCTTAGCTGATCTTTAGCTTCTCCTCGTGTCTGGTTCAGAGTGATATTGGAGGCCTGAGAGCAGGTCACCCTCCCTCTTTGTAACAATTAACATGTGACCTGGCTGAGAGATGTGAGTTTACTCTCCAAGGTAAAAATCCTACCTTTAGATGTAAATTCTAATCACCCACAAAATCCCGATTACTCCAAATGAACAGTGCGGCTGCTGCATATGCCACTGTCATTATTGTTATAAACTTAGCTTTCTATGTGTAGGAATAAAGAAGAGTTGACTTTACTCTGTTTGCTTTTGTTAAGGACAAAAAGTGTACTGTCAGTATTCCAAGAAATAATCTTTGTAATTTAAGTTTTAGCTGAAAACCTTAACATTTGTATGGTGGTAAATGAATTAGTCCGGCATTCCAGTGCATCTCCCAGCGGGAACCTTAATATTTAAGAGGGAAAGTAAAGTATTGTAATACCCTGTTTAGTGGAGAATCTGTTGTATGCAAGTGATATAAAAGCATCTTTTTCTTAAATTCAAAGCATTTAAGCATAACCTTTTATTATGCAGACGCAGATACAAGACAGAGATCGATAGACTTTTGGATACTAAGGGAATTAAGGGACAAGGGAATAGTGCAGGAAGGTGGAGTTGAGGTAGAAGAACAGCTATGATCTTATTGAATGGTAGAGCAGGCTCGAGGGGCCAAGTGGCCTACTCCAGCTCTTATTTCTTATGTTCTTATTATAGAAAGAATAACTTTTTTGTTTATGCCATCTTTAGTGAGCTTACAGCAGACAAGTCCTAACTGAAAATATGGATAAAAATAACCAAATATGGTCCAATCAGAATTATTTTGATTTTGTGTTTTTGTGGCTTCCCTGAATTGGTCTGTTATTGTGTTATCAAAAACAGCCTTTTCCATCATCCTGATGCATCTCATTCTCCTACAAAAACTCCTACTGATGATGTTGCAAGACGGAAGTGGCTGACTCCAGGTTCTGACTATTCCATCTTCACAGGACAACCCTTAGAAAGTAACTGCAAAGCTTCTCGGAATGGATTTGAGGAGACCCACCTGCAGCCCAGAAGGTCAGCCCAACATCCTTATTCCAGTCATTCTTTCAGCTTCATGTGCTGTTAACATATAACCCAAAGAATATTTTAAAATCTGTTACAGTGCGTTACTGTATCTGTCAATTTAAGGGACGAGTAGATCTCCCGTGGTGTAGCTTAAAGTAGGTTGGATGATATACGGACAGCAGTGTTATGCCATGTAATACACAATGTATTGGCCCATAATTTGCTGGCAAAATAACGGCAAGTCTAATAACACTCACCATTATTTATGTTCAAATGCAACAGCAGCTTCAGACGAGGGCAGCTGCGCAGTTAAACGCGGAAATTCAGAAGTTGCTGTCCAAGATGCGCCACTCGCTGTTAGCTTTGTGGAAACGGCATCTCGCTGTCTGGCTCACTATTGAAATGCATTGAGCGGTGTGAAGTTGCTGTATTTGTGCAATAGATACGAACTAAACTTGCCACAGAATGTTCGAGCCAATTTGACGTGACTTAATGAACCTGTTTTGAAGGCATTTAAGATCGTGGCTCAGTGGGCAGCACATTCGCCTCTGAGTCAAAAGGTTGTGGGTTCGGGTCCCACTCCAGAGACGTGAGCACAAAATCCAGGCTGACACTCCGAGTGCAGTGCTGAGGGAGTGCGACACTGTCGGAGGTGCTGTCTTTCAGACGAGATGTTAAACCGAGGCTCTCTCGGGCAGACGTAAGAGATCCGTGCATATTTAATTAAGCCTCGATCAGCTGTCAGAGATTCTTTTAACGATGTGCTAAGTGTTGATTACTGCCAATGAGCCTCTCTAAAAAGGAAAGATGTACATTTATATAGCACCTTTCAAGACCACCGGACGTCTCAAAGCGCTTTATAGCCAATGAAGTACTTTTGGAGTAGCGTCTCATTCCTTCAGGTTTTAATTGTTGTTGGATATTTTAAAAATGTGAAATTTTAAATTGAAAACTTTTTATTTTTCCTTTCTATCTTTTGCTCTCAATCCAATCTTTCTGTCCGTCTCTATTTCTCTTTCTGTACCTGATTTGATATTGAATTCACTCACTTAAAATACACTTCCTTGTCAATCGTTGTGATGTTTATTTCACAATCCTTTCATCTGATTGGTTAAGGAGATACACAGTTGCTTGCCCTTTCACTCAATTCCCAGATGCCTGGTTTCCCTCACTGCGAATTTTTCAGCTCGCACTTCCAGCAATTTGTGGTGCAAAATATCATCAGGATTAAACGGACAAGTCTAACTAACGGCTGATAATAATAATAAAATAACTTTTGTTTATGTGGCTCCTTTAACATATTAAAATGTGTTACAAGACAAAACAGATAAATTTGACACTGAGTCTCAAAAGAAGAAATTAATGCAGATGATCAAAAGTTTGTTTAAAGAGGAAGGTTTTAAGGAGTGTCTTTAAAAGAGAAAAGAGAGGCGGAAAGGTTTAGGGAGGGAGTTCCAGAGCTTGCGGCCCAAACAGCACGTCTACCGATGGTTGAGCAGTTATAATGAGGGATTTTCAAGAGGCCAGAATTTGAGGAGCACAGACATCTTGTGGAGTTGTGAGGCTGGAAAAGATTACAGAGATAGGGAAGGGCAAGACAATGGAGTGATTTGTAAATCAGGATGAGAATTTTGAAATCGAGGCGTTGTTTAACCGGGAGCCAATGTAGATCAGAAAGCACAGCGGTGATGGGTGATCGTCACTTGGTGTGAGTTAGGACACGGACAGCTGAGCTTTGGATGACCTCAAGTTTACGTAGTGTAAAATCTAGGAGGCCAGGCAGGAGTGAGTAGGAATAGTCAAGTCTAGAGGTAACAAAGGCGTGAATGTGGGTTTCAGCAGCAAAAGAGCTGATGCAGGGGCGGAGGCGGGCAATGTTATGGAGGTGGAAAAAGGCTGTTTTAGTTATGCCGCAGATGTGTGGCTAGAAACTAATTTCAGGGTCAAATATGGCACCTAGATTGCGAACAGTCTTGTTCACCCTCAGATTGATGCTAGGGAGAGGGATAGAGTCAGCAGTCACAGA
Organism: Pristiophorus japonicus; assembly: GCF_044704955.1. Lineage (NCBI taxonomy): Eukaryota > Metazoa > Chordata > Chondrichthyes > Pristiophoridae > Pristiophorus > Pristiophorus japonicus. The sequence goes on along the minus strand of NC_091984.1, from coordinate 240,734,204 downwards.
ATGCAGTTTGTGGCAGGGACCAAAGATAATGGCTTCGATCTTCCCAATATTTAATTGGAGAAAATTTCTGCTCATCCAGTACTGGATATCGGGCAAGCAATCTGACAATTTCGATACCAAGCATGGGTCGAGAGAAGTGGTGAAGAGGTAGAGCTGGGTGTCATCAGCGTACATGTGGAAACTGACTCCGTGTTTTCGGATGTTATCGCCAAGGGGCAGCATATAGATGAGAAATAAGAGGGGACCAAGGACTGATCCTTGGGGGACACCAGAGGTAATGATGCAGGAGTGGGAAGAGAAGCCATTGCAGGAGATTTTCTGGCTACGATTAGATAGATCAGAATGGAACCAGGCGAGTGCAGTTCCAGTAACCCAGCTGGACGTTGGTGGAAAGGCGTTGGAGGAGGATGGAGTGGTCAACTGTGTCAAAGGCTGCACAAGTCCAGAAAGACCAGTAGGGGTAGTTTACCTTTGTCACACTTATAAAGGATGTCATTTGTGACTTTGAGAGCCGTTTTGGTTCTGAGGCAGGGGCGAAAACCAGATCGAAGGGATTCAAACATTGAATTCATGGAAAGATGGTTACGGATTTGGGAGGTGACAATATGTTCAAGTACTTTGGACAGGGAAGGGAGGTTGGAGATGAGGCGATAGCTAGCAAGCAAAGTGGGGTCAATAATTGTTTTTTTGAGGAGAGGGGCGATGACTGCAGATTTGAAGGAGGGGAAACAGTACCTGAGGACAGAGAACCGTTAACAATGTTGGCTAACAATGGAGCCAGAAAAGGAAGTTGGGCGGACAGCAGTTTGGTGGGAATAGGGTCAAGGGAGCAGGAAGTGGGTCTCAAGATGAGTTTGGAGAGATTACAAGGGGAGATCAAAGAGAAAATAGAGAAAGATATGAGTTTAGGGCTCGCGCAGGTGGGAGCCTCAGATGAAATTTGGCCCTGTGGGCTAGGTGTTTATCATCATCATAGGCAGTCCTTCAAAATCGAGGACTTGCTTCCACTCTAAAAGTGAGTTCTTAGGTGACTGAACAGTCCAATACGGGAATTATAGTCTCTGTCACAGGTGGGACAGACAGCCGTTGAAGGAAAGGGTGGGTGGGACCGGTTTGCCGCACGCTCTTCCGCTGCCTGCGCTTGGTATTTGCATGCTCTCAGCGATGAGACTCGAGGTGCTCGGTGCCCTCCCGGATGCACTTCCTCCACTTAGGGCAGTCTTTGGCCAGGGACTCCCAGGTGGCGGTGGGGATGTTGCATTTTATCAAGGAGGCTTTGAGGGTGTCCTTGAAACGTTTCCTCTGCCCACCTTTGGCTTGCTTGCTGTGTAGGAGTTCCGAGTAGTGCGCTTGCTTTGGGAATCTTGTGTCAGGCATGCGAACAATATGGCCCGCCCAGCAGAGCTGGTCGAGAGTGGTCGGTGCTTCACTGCTGGGGATGTTGGCCTGATCGAGAATGCTAACCTTGGTGCGTCTGTCCTCCCAGGGGATATGCAGGATCAGAGGGGTTTAAGGAGACGGTTAGCAGTAGAGAATAGTAGCCGGGGGTTATTTTTGCAATCCAGAATGATCCTGGAATAGTGAGCAGTTTTTGTAGACAAGATTAGGAACCGATAATGTTTTATGTGTTTGAGCCAGATCTGGCGGTGAATGGCTTGACCAATTGTCCGCCACATCTGTTTAGGTCTACGCCCTTTTGACTTGTGGGAGCGAAGGTGAGGGCTGTACCGGGGGATCGGCCAGCGTGGGAGAGAGTAATCTTTTTAATAGGGATTAGGGCATCAATGGTGGTGGTGAGGGTGTGGTTGAGCAGATCGGTGGCTGCAAAAATGTCATTGTTAAAAGAGGGCCAAAGGTTGGACAATTTTTTAAGTTGATAAGTGCAGTTGTAAGAGAGTTTGGAGAGAGTTTTTTTGAGGGGCGGATGCAGAAGGAAGAAGGTTTGGATTAGGGAAGGGGGATGTGGGTTGAGAGCAATACAAGGTAATGGTCAGAGATGGCTTTATCTTTAATTAATATGGTTGGAATAGCAAGACCATGAGAGATTGCAATATCAAGGGGGTGGCTGTGAATCCGGGTTGAGGAATTTACATGGAGGGAGAGATTAAGGGAGGACAGGAGGGTAGTGAATTCCGAGGACAGAGAGCATGATGAGTTGAGATGGAGGTTGAAGTCACCGAGGATGAGAAGTTGCCCGGTGCATAGGCTGAGGGAGGAAAGCAATGAGATATACCCGTGATAAAGTTTTTACCATATTTGGGTGGGCAGTAGGGAAGAGAATTTTGAATGAGAGGTGAGAGGGGTGGAATAAGGAGAGATGTTCAAAAGATGAGATAATGCTGGAGATGTAGGGGGACAGACCAAGGTATGATTTAGTGATGAGAGCTATACCCCCACCATGGCGGTCTGGGCAGGGCAAGTGGTGGAAGGTATAGCCAGAAGGGGAGGCTTCGATTAAAGGTTATAAGAACATAAGAACATAAAAAATAGGAGCAGGAGAAGGCCATCTGGCCTCTCGAGCCTGCTCCGCCTTTTAATAAGATCATGGCTGATCTGATCATGGACTCAGCTCCACTTCCCTGCCCGTTCCCCATACCCTTTAATTGCCTTATTTCTCAAAGATCTGTCTATCTCTGCCTTAAATATATTCAATGATCCAGCCTCCACAGCTCTCTGGGGCAGAGAATTCCACAGATCTGAGAGAAGAAATTCCTCCTCATCTCAGTTTTAAATGGATGACCCCCTATTCTGAGACTATGTCCGCTAGTTTTAGTTTCCCCTACGAGTGGAAATATCCTCTCTGCATCCACCTTATCGAGCCTCCTCATTATCTCTGAACAGCCTCCAATGCAAGTATATCCTTCCTTAAATACGAAGACCAAAACTGTACGCAGTACTCTAGGTGTAGCTTCACCAATACCCTGTACAGTTGTAGCAGGACTTCTCTGCTTTTATACTCTATCCCTCTTGCAATAAAGGCCAATTTGCCTTCCTGATTACTTGCTGTACCTGCCTACTAACTTTTTGCGTTTCATGCACAAGGACCCCCAGGTACTTCTGTGCTGCAGCACTTTGCAATTTGTCTCCATTTAAATTATAATTTGCTTTTCTATTTTTTTCTGGCAAAGTGGAGAACATCACATTTTTCCACATTATAATGTGTCATTATCCCTCTGCCAAGTTTCCGTTAGTGCCATGATGTCAATGCAGTCATCCACGATAATGTCATGAATGGCAAGGACCTTGTTTGAAAGTGAACAGACATTCTGCAAGGAGACTTTGAGATCATCCGTGATGGCTGATCTACTGCCAGAATACACATGGTCATTGTTTGGAGGAATGAATTGGACGGGATTTGCACGGTTAGCCCTCCCTGAGCAAGCTGGGTGGTAAGGTCGGTGAGACAGTAGGATGGACAATTGGGGTTGCTGCTTTGGAGGAGACAGCGACGAGTGCCACAGTGCGCCCTTCGGAAAATGCCGAGAGGCACAGAGGGAAGCCGCAGGCTTGTCTAAAAGGGAGTCGAGCCTGGGTCGACGGCACGAGAGTAGGAAGGTTGTAGAGTAATGAAGTGTTGGTGTAGGGATTTTGGAGGATAGATGAGGTGGCATATCGACATTAGATAATGACCAGAGAGGGAAAGAGAGAAAAAGTGGGAAAAGGAAGTGTAAAAAGAAGTTCCTGCCTCCCGGGTCCGTACAGAGTGTGTATGGAACCGGGAAGGAATCGCAAAAGCCGGTTGTCAGCAGACAATGCGCATGCGTTGAAAACCGGCTTTTCCGATCTGTCAACCTGGAGCTTGACAGATCCAACGCATCTCCACATCCAGGACATTCGCATGGGCAGGATTGCGGCATTTACCCATATCTTGCCCAGCAGATGTCCTGAAAACTCTTGCGCCTGATAAAAGCAGGCATATAGCACGAAAAAATTAAAAAATAAAATTAAAAGAAGAAATGTTATTGTTTAAAAACCTTCCCCACTATGGTAAGTTTATTTTAAACCATAATTAAAAAATCTTTTTTAAAAATCGGAAAAATATATATTTTTTATAATACATAAATAACTAATTTAAATTAATAAAAATATGTGGTGTATTTTTTCTATTTTTTATTAGAGTTTTGTATGTTGGGGGGCAGGGTTCTCATTCATAATGATGGAAACTCCAACTTACGGAGTTCCCATAATTATGAATGAGAAAATACTTTACCTGGATTGGCTGCCCAGAGCCATGTGACTGCAGCTCCAGCCCTGCGCACGTCCTGACGTGCATATGCACCGACGCGCAGTCAGCAGAGGCCTCGGGACATGGGAACTCGTGTGGGCGCAGCAAGAACAGGTAGGTGCACATAGAAACATAGAAAATAGGTGCAGGAGTAGGCCATTTGGCCCTTCGAGCCTGCACCACCATTCAATAAGATAATGGCTGATCATCACCTCAGTACCCCTTTCCTGCTTTCTCTCCATACCCCTTGATCCCTTTAGCCATAAGGGCCATATCTAACTCCCTCTTGAATATATCCAACGAACTGGCATCAACAACTCGCTGCGGTAGAGAATTCCACAGGTTAACAATTCTGAGTGAAGAAGTTTCTCCTCATCTCGGTCCTTATTGGCTTACCCTTTATCCTCAGACTGTGTCCCCTGGTTCTGGACTTCCCCAACATCGGGACCATGCTTCCTGCATCTAACCTGTCCAGTCCCATCAGAATTTTATATGTTTCTGTGAGATCCCCTCTCATCCTTCTAAACTCCAGTGAATACAGGCCCAGTCGGTCCAGTCTCTCCTCATATGTCAGTCCTGCCATCCCAGGAATCAGTCTGGTGAACCTTCGCTGCACTCCCTCAATAGCAAGAACGTCCTTCCTTCGATTAGGAGACCAAAACTGAACACAATATTCCAGGTGAGGCCTCACCAAGGCCCTGTACAACTGCAGTAAGACCTCCCTGCTCCTATACTCAAATCCCCTAGCTATGATGACCAACATGCCATTTGCCGCCTTTACCGCCTGCTGTACCTGCATGCCAACTTTCAATGACTGATGTACCATGACACCCAGGTCTCGTTGCACCTCCTTTTCCTAATCTGCCGCCATTCAGATAATATTCTGTCTTCGTGTTTTTGCCACCAAAGTGGATAACCTCTCATTTATCCACATTATCCACTTTGCCATGCATTTGCCCACTCGCCTAACCTGTCCAAGTCACTCTGCAGCCTCTGAGCATCCTCCTCACAGCTCACACCGCCACCCAGCTTAGTGTCATCTGCAAACTTGGAGATATTACACTCAATTCCTTCATCTAAATCATTGATGTATATTGTAAATAGCTGGGGTCCCAGCACTGAGCCCTGCGGCACTCCACTAGTCACTGCCTGCCATTCTGAAAAGGACCCGTTTATCCCGACTCTCTGCTTCCTATCTGCCAACCAGTTCTCTATCCACGTCAGTACATTACTCCTAATACCATATGCTTTAATTTTGCACACCAATCTCTTGTGTGGGGCCTTGTCAAAAGCCTTTTGAAAGTCCAAATACACCACATCCACTGGTTCTCCCTTGTCTGCTCTACTAGTTACATCCTCAAAAAATTCTAGAAGGGGAAGTCATAACGGAGAACAAAGAAATGGCAGACCAATTGAACAAGTACTTTGGTTTGGTATTCACTTAGGAGGACACAAACAACCTTCCGGATATAAAAGGGGTCAGAGGGTCTAGTAAGAAGGAGGAACTGAGGGAAATCCTTATTAGTTGGGAAATTGTGTTGGGGAAATTGATGGGATTGAAGGCCGATAAATCCCCAGGGCCTGATCGACTGCATCCCAGAGTACTTAAGGAGGTGGCCTTGGAAATAGCGGATGCATCGACAGTCATTTTCCAACATTCCATAGACTCCGGATCAGTTCCTATGGAGTGGAGGGTAGCCAATGTAATCCCACTTTTTAAAAAAGGAGGGAGAGAGAAAACGGAATTATAGACCAGTCAGCCTGTAGTGGGTAAAATGATGGAATCAATTATTAAGGATGTCATAGCAGCGCATTTGGAAAGAAGTACATGATAGGTCCAAGTCAGCATGGATTTGTGAAAGGGAAATCATGCTTGACAAATCTTCTGGAATTTTTTGAGGATGTTTCCAGTAGAGTGGACAAGGGAGAACCAGTTGATGTGGTGTATTTGGACTTTCAGAAGGCTTTCGACAAGGTCCCACACAAGAGATTAATGTGCAGAGTTAAAGCACCTGGGATTGGGGGTAGTGTGATGACCTGGATTGAGAATTGGTTGGCAGACAGGTCGCAAAGATTAGGAGTAAATGGGTACTTTTCAGAATGGCAGGCAGTGACTAATGGGGTACCGCAAGGTTCTGTGCTGGGACCCCAGCTGTTTACATTGTACATTAATGATTTAGACGAGGGGATTAACTGTAGTATCTCCAAATTTGTGGATGACACTAAGTTGGGTGGCAGTGTGAGCTACGAGGAGGATGCTATGAGGCTGCAGAGTGACTTGGATAGGTTAGGTGAGTGGACAAATGCATGGCAGATGAAGTATAATGTGGATAAATGTGAGGTTATCCACTTTGGTGGTAAAAACAGAGAGACAGACTATTATCTGAATGGTGACACATTAGGAAAAGGGGAGGTGCAACGAGACCTGGGTGTCATGGTACATCAGTCATTGAAGGTTGGCATGCAGGTACAGCAGGCGGTTAAGAAAGCAAATGGCATGTTGGCCTTCATAGCGAGGGGATTTGAGTACAGGGGCAGGGAGGTGTTACTACAGTTGTACAGGGCCTTGGTGAGGCCACATCTGGAGTATTGTGTACAGTTTTGGTCTCCTAACTTGAGGAAGGACATTCTTGCTATTGAGGGAGTGCAGCGAAGGTTCACCAGACTGATTCCCGGGATGGCGGGACTGACATATTAAGAAAGACTTGATCAACTGGGCTTGTATTCACTGGAGAATAAGAGGGGATCTCATAGAAACGTTTAAAATTCTGACGGGTTTAGACAGGTTAGATGCAGGAAGAATGTTCCCAATGTTGGGGAAGTCCAGAACCAGGGGTCACAGTCTAAGGATAAGGGGTAAGCCATTTAGGACCGAGATGAGGAGAAACTTCTTCACCCAGAGAGTGGTGAACCTGTGGAATTCTCTACCACAGAAAGTTGTCGAGGCCAATTCACGAAATATATCCAAAAAGGAGTTAGATGTAGTCCTTACTACTAGGGGGATCAAGGGGTATGGCAAGAAAGCAGGAATGGGGTACTGAAGTTGCATGTTCAGCCATGAACTCATTGAATGGCAGTGCAGGCTCGAAGGGCCGAATGGCCTATTCCTGCACCTATTTTCTATGTTTCTATATCTATGTTTCTATGAATATATCTAATGAACTGGCCTCAACAACTTTCTGTGGTAGAGAATTCCACAGATTTACAATTCTGGGTGAAGTAGTTTCTCCTCATCTCAGTCCTAAATGGCTTACCCCTTATCCTTAGACCGTGACCCCTGGTTCTGGACTTCCCCACCATCGGGAACATTCTTCCTGCATCTAACCTGTCCAATCCCATCAGAATTTTATATGTTTCTATGAGATCCCCTCTCATTCTTCTAAATTCCAGTGAATATAAGCCTAGTCGATCCAGTCTTTCTAAATATGTCATCCCGGGAATTAGTCTGGTGAACCTTTGCTGCACTTCCTGAAAAGCAAGAATGTCCTTCCTCAGATTAGGAGACCAAAACTGTCCACAATATTTTTAAACTTTTTCCCTCGATCGCCCGTGGGAAGCAGCCGACCCGTATTTCTGGGCCAATGGCTCGGGTCTGAAGCGGCAGCCAAAATGCGCACACAAATAGATCCAAGTGAAAAACAAAAAAAATAAATTCAATTTACGTGGTACATATGACAGTAACGATTCTACAATAGTAGAATAAGTAAATCAAGATTAATTATGTTAAATAAAATTAAATAATATATACAATAATTATAAATTAAGTTAAAATCAGAAATTCAGTAATTGAAGCAAAGTAAATCAGTCTTTAACTGTCCTTAAAATTAATTACCTGATGAATGATTTAAAGATGCCGTAAGAATCACTCCTCCAGCAAATTATGTCCCAATATTTTGTTACTGATTTAGAACTGTATTCCTTCAGGGCTGCAAAGTCTAATTGTTAAATAAATACAAGCTTGGCTTGGTCAGTTTAATTGATTGTTAAAGAAGTTTGCAGATTGGAAATTCTTCTCAGTTTCAGGCTGTGTATCAGTGATATCCAGCATTGAGTACTGGCTTTCTTAAAAAGATTGTGTTGTGATTGTAATGAAGTGTAACATTTGGCACAGCCTAACCATAGCGTTTGGATTTTTTTCCTTGATTTTTCCCTGTGCCTCATAAGATTGGGTGGGTATCTGCTCTTTGGTCTTTTGTCAAAAGTCCGTTGATAGTGGCAGCACTCGGGGAGAAATTCCAGCTCTCTCTCAATCTGCACCCTCTTTAAAATTGTAGCTCTCCTCATTCTTCCTCCCAGAATGCATCACTTCACACTTCTCTGCATTAAATGCTATCAGCCATATGTCTGCCCATTTCACCAGTCTATGTCCTTCTGAAGTCCGGTCCGGGGTCAAACAGGGCTGTGTTATCGCCCCAACCCTCTTTATCTTCCTTGCATCTGCGCACGTACAGAGGCTGAACTCCAAGTCATAGTCAACGTATTAACTGAGGCGTACGAAAGCATGGGCCTTATGATAAACATCCGTAAGACAAAGGTCCTCCATCAGCCTGTCCTCGCCGCTCAGCACTGCCCCCCCAGTCATCAAGATCCATGGCGCAGCCCTGGACAACGTGGACCATTTCCCATACCTCGGGAGCCTCTTATCAACAAGAACAGACATTGACAATGAGATTCAACACCGCCTCCAGTGCGCAAGTACAGCCTTCGGCCGCCTGAGGAAAAGAGTGTTTGAAGACCAGGCCCTCAAATCTGCCACCAAGCTCATGGTCTACAGGGCTGTCATAATACCCGCCCTCCTATATGGCTCAGAGACATTGACCGTCTACAGTACACACCAAGTTGCTGGAGAAATACCACCAACGATGTCTCCAAGATCCTACAAATCTTCTGGGAAAACAGACGTACCAATATTAGCGTCCTCGACCAGGCCACCATCCCCAGCATTGAAGCAGAGACTCTCAAAGCAAGTGCTCTACTCTGAACTCCTTCATGGCAAATGGGCCAAAGGTGGGCGGAGGAAACGTTACAAGGACACCCTCAAAGCCTCCCTGATAAAGTGCAACATTCCCACTGACACCTGGGAGTCCCTGGCCAAAGACCGCCCTAAGTGGAGGAACTGCATCCAGGAGGGTGCTGAGCACCTCGAGTCTCATCGGCGAGAGCATGCAGCAATCAAGCACAGGCAGCGGAAAGAGCGTGCGGCAAACCAGTCCCAACCTCCCTTTCCCTCAACATCCCACCTGTGACAGGGACTGTGGTTCTTGTATTGGACTGTTCAGCCACCTAAGGACTCATTTTTAGAGTGGAAGAAAGTCTTCCTCGATTCCGAGGGACTGCCTATGATGATGATGATGACTATCCTCCTCGCTGTTTACTACATTTCTAAGTGTTATGTCACGTAAGAAATTGTGCCTCCTATACCCAAGTCCAGCTCAAAACGAGCTGTGGCCCAAATACTGACCCCTGGGGTACACCTGTATGCTTCCCTCCAGTTTAGTCATTCATCACTACTCTACTTTCTGTCCCATAGCCAATTTCGTATCCACACTGCCACTGCCCCTTTAATCTAATGGGCTTTAATTTTGCGAACAAGTCTATTATTTGGCACTTTATCAAACACCTTTTGAAAGTCCATATACACATTAACTACATGACCATCATCAACCTCTCCATTATTTCATCGAAGAACTCAATTTCGTCTGTCAGACACGACTTGCCTTTAACAAGTCTGTGTTGGATGTCATTTATTAACCCATGCTTTTCCAAATGTCAGTTGATTTTTTCCAGGATTTGTCTCTAGAAAAATCCTCTCCACTGATGTTAGGCTGACTGGCCTGTAGTTATTGTGTTTATCCCTCCAATTTTTTGAACATGGGTATAACATTTGCAACCCTTCAGTCCTCTGGCACCACTCCCATATCCAAAGAGGATTGAAGGATTGCGGCCAGAGCCTCTGTTGTTTACACCCATACTTCCCTCACCAACCTAGAATGCATCCCATCAGAATGGGTGACTTTTCTGCTTTAAACATTGCCAGCCTTTTAAGTACCTCTTTTATCTATTTTTATCCTATCCAATTTATCTACCCTCTCCTCCTTTACTGTGACATTGGCAGTATCCTCTTTTGTCAAGACATATTCCATTTTCAGCTAGAAGTGCTGAGTGAATCATCCTTCTCCGCCTCCTTTTGGGGTCCCCAATTTTCAGCCAATTTGTTTCCCTTCATGTGACATCAAGAAATGATGCCTAAAAATCCATCATTTCACCACAGGCATACCATAACTGTAGTGCCTGCTATCTACAAGATTCACTGCAGAAACTCACTGAGGCTTCTTCAGCAGCACCTCCCAAACTTGCGACCTCCACCACCTTGAAAGACAAAGGCAGCAGGTGCATAGGAGCATCATCACCTCTTAGTTCCCTCCAAGTCTTCACACCATTCTAACTTGGACTTCTATCTCTGTTGTTTCTTCGTCACTGGGAAATAATTCTGGAACTCCCTAGCTCACAGCACTGCGGGAGCACCTTCACCACACGGAATACTGCAGTTCAAGAAGAAAGCCCAGCACCACCTTCTCAAGGGCAACGCTGGATGGGCAATAAATGCTGGCCTTGCCAGTGATGCTCACATCCTGAGACTGAATATGAAAAAATTATAATTTACAGCCTGAAGCACAGTGCAACCTAAGTACAGTGGCTCTTGGAGAGAGGAATGCTCCATTGCAGTGGCCACTTTTTAGTCACATGGACCATGTTTATTAGACACCCTTTTACAGTAACTTGCAGAACTGTATTGCAGTGCAGTTTGTAGTGCACTCTACTTTCTTTAAGTTTGGACTTTTATGGTATTTAAAAGCTTGTTTAAAAATTGTGCATTTTATGTATGAGAGTTGCAGGTAGCTTTTCAGTCTGGTATACAGATGAAATTCCTTTATTTTCATATGTTTACACTTTGAACATTTTGCCCAGGGAAGCTTTTTAAGTATAATCTTCAAAAGTAAAAGGAGGAGAAAGAAGGAATGGAAAGCTGGGAGCAATTCAGAAAGTAGGCTGGAATGAAGATCATAAGTGAATGCCTGCCTCTTCTCAGTTCAGGCTAGTTTGGTTGTGAAGGCTGGCACAGGAATTAAGGAGACACTCAACACTCAGTAAATGCCATGCTCTGGACGTGGGTCATTCCTTGGCTGACACTCCAATGCAGTAATGCACAGTCGGAGGTGCCGTCTTTCGGTTAAGAGATTAAACCGAGACCTTGTCTGCCTCTCGGGTGGACGTAAAAGATCCCATGGCACTATTCGAAGAGGAGCAGGGGTGTTCTTCCTTGTGTCCTGGGGCCAATGTTTATCCTTCAACTAGCATCACTAAAGCAAATTATCTGGTCATTATCTCATTACTGTTTGTGGGACCTTGCTGTGTGCAAAATCTTTGTCGCATTTCCTACATTACAACAGTGACTACACTTCAAAAGTACTTAATTGGCTGTAAAGTGCTTTGGGACATCCTGACATGACAGGCGCTATATAAATGTAAGTTTTCTTTTTCCCCAAACCTCACAGTTTTTTTTTATTCGTTCATGGGATGTGGGCATCGCTGGCAAGGCCAGCATTTGCAGATTATGCCAATTCATACTTCCATCTTTAATTACCATCCTAATAGTGCCCTTGAGGGTCGTGGTGAGCCACCATCTTGATCTGCTGCATACTTCTTTGTAGCAGTTTGGTACAACTGAGCGGGTTGCAAGGCCATTTCAGAGAGCAGTTAAGAGTCAACCACATTGCTGTTTGTTGTTCTGGGAAGGATAGCAGATTTTCTTCCCGAGAGGACATTAGTGAACCATTTGGGTTTTTACGACAATCCAGTGGTTTCATGGTCACCATTACCGATACTAGCTTTTTTATTCCAGATTTAAAAAAAAAAATCTACGATGCTACCGTACCCTTTCTGTGCATGTACTTTGCAACTTTAGAGTGAAGGTGAAATGGATTGTCCTGCACCAAATATATTGCATTCTGTTATTCCCTTCCTATACTAAGGGTCATAACAAAGATTACTGCATCCTCTGATTGTTGTCTCTGCCCCTCTGGAAAAAGTATGAATTGCATCATCTGTTAGTATTTTTGTACTGTACTCTGGATCCGATTAAACATAGAAACATAGAAATTAGGTGCAGGAGAAGGCCATTCGGCCCTTCGAGCCTGCATCACCATTCAATAAGATCATGGCTGATCATTCAACCTCAGTACCCCTTTCCTGCTTTCTCTCCATACCCCTTGAACCCTTTAGCTGTGAGGGCCATTTCTCACTCCTTGAATACATCCAATGAACTGGCCTCAACAACTCTCTGTGGTAGAGAATTCCACAGGTTAACAACTCTCTGAGTGAAGAAGTTTCTCCTCATCTCAGTCCTGAATGGCTTACCCCTTTATCCTTAGACTGTGGTTTGGAAATCGCGGGTAGTTATGTTCAGCTTTAATCACTGTTTGGTACCACTAATTTAAGATTTTACTTACCATCCTAATAATGCAAATTGAAGACCTAACTTAGACAGGAAAGCAATAACATTCAATCCAATCCTCCGACAGTTATCTGGCACTGTTATAGATGGACCTGTCAACCTGCTTTTCATGAGTTATTTTTTAATGCTACTGTTTTTATTCTAACTGCTATCCTGGGTTCGGTTCCTTGAAAAGAACTGACATTTATTAATTTACAGCCAGCAACCGTTCAGGATCTCTTGCAAGCAGACACATGTTAGTTTTTTAAAATATGTTTCTAATGGGTGTAGTGTTAAACCAAACATCTGTATAAATTATGTAAATAATAATCTTTCCTGTTGCTGAGTAGCTAGATTTTAAAGTTTTACTTTAGTAAAATTGAACTAAAATAACTGCAGCAAGTTTTTGTTTTAGAAATGAAATTTACAAAACTAGGGGGTCAAGTTTTGGTTCCGCGCTCAAAACCGCGCCTAAAACTTATCTCTCTATTCTCCCCGCTGCTGGAACGTTCCAGGCCCTCGGCACTGAAAACAGTGTGCACGCATGTGCAGTAGCTCCAGGCCGCTGAGGCTGTGTGGGAGGGGTGTGAAGCATGCCGCCCCTAGTCCTGGCCGAATGGGCTCACTGGGGCGGCGAAGATCGGACTCGGGCCTCCGCCCTTTTCAGCTCCCGGTCCGGCTTGCACCACCACCCCCTCCCCCCCTGTTCAGTTCCCAGCCCGGCACTCTTTTCCCCCCCCCCCCCACCCCAGGTCCAGTCCGCGCTCCCCCCACACTGCACATCCTCGGCGAGGTCTGCCCGCCTGGCATCTTGCTGGGGGCGGGCCCCGCCCGAAGTCTTCGGCCCGGCTTCCTCTCGTCGGCCGGGCCCGCTCAGCCTCCCTCCCTCTCCCCCCCCCCCCGCCCTCTCCCCTCTTCTCTCTCCCCCTCCCTCCCTCTCCCTCCCTCCCTCCCCTCTTCTCTCTCCCCCTCCCTCCCTCTCCCCTCTTCTCTCTCCCCCTCCCTCCCTCTCCCCTCTTCTCTCTCCCTCTCCCCTCTTCTCTCTCCCCCTCCCTCCCTCTCCCCCCCCTTCCCTCTCTCCCTCTTCCCTCTCTCCCTCTCCTCCCCCCTTCCCTCTCCTCCCCCCTTCCCTCTCCTCCCCCCTTCCCTCTCTCCCTCTCCTCCCCCCTTCCCTCTCTCCCTCTCCTCCCCCCCCCTCCCTCGCTCCCTCTCCTCCCCCCTCCCTCGCTCCCTCTCCTCCCCCCTCCCTCGCTCCCTCTCCTCCCCCCTCCCTCGCTCCCTCTCCTCCCCCCTCCCTCGCTCCCTCTCCTCCCCCTCCCTCTCCTCCCCCCCCTTCCTCTCCTCCCCCCTTCCTCTCCTCCCCCATAACTCTCCTCCCCCATAACTCTCCTCCCCCATAACTCTCCTCCCCGCTCCCTCTCTCCCTCACATCCCCCGCTCCCTCTCTCCCTCTCCTCTCCTCTCCCTCTCCTCTCCCCTCCCTCTCTCCCTCTCCTCTCCTCTCCCCTCCCTCTCTCCCTCTCCTCTCCCCTCCCTCTCTCCCTCTCCTCTCCCCTCCCTCTCCCTCTCCTCTCCCCTCCCTCTCTCCCCTCCCTCTCTCCCTCTCCTCTCCCCTCCCTCTCTCCCTCTCCTCTCCCCTCCCTCCCTCTCTCTCCTCTCCTCTCGTCCCTCTCTCCCTCTCCTCCCTCGCTCCCTCTCTCCCTCTCTCCCTCTCTCCCTCTCTCCCTCTCTCCCTCTCCTCCCCCTCTCCTCTCTCCTCTCTCCTCTCTCCTCTCTCCTCTCCTCTCTCCTCTCTCTCTCCTCTCTCCTCTCTCCCCTCTCCCTCTCCCCTCTCCCCTCTCCCCTCTCCCCTCTCCCCTCTCCCCTCTCCCCTCTCCCCTCTCCCCTCTCCCTCTCCCCTCTCCCCTCTCCCCTCTCCCCTCTCCCCTCTCCCCTCTCCCCCTCTCCCCTCTCCCCTCTCCCCTCTCTCCTCTCTCCTCTCTCTCCCTCTCCTCTCCCCTCCCTTTCTCCCTCCCCCCTTCCTCCCCCCCCCCCCCCCCCACCCCTCGCTGTCAGAAACACAGAGAGACACTGACAGACAGAGAGAGAGAGAGAGACACGGGGGCGGGGGGCGGGGGGGGGGGCGGCTCCCGGTGCTGCAGTTGGTGAGTAGAAACTTAATTTTTTATTTATTTTTTTAAATTAAAAAAAAAATTATTTTAAAAATGTTTTTTGATTGATTTATTGATTTATTTATCATTATTGATGATGGCTCTTTATTTGTAAAAGTGATGTGTTTCATGTTTGCAAACTTCCCTCCCCCCGCCCCCCCACCCCATCTCTCGTTCCTTACGCCTGACTTGTAAGTGTAGGCAAGGTTTTTCTGAGCGTACAAAAATCTACTTACTCCATTCTAAGTTAGTTTGGAGTAAGTTTTTGCTGCCTAAACTTGCAAAACAGGCGTAAGTGGCCGGACACACCCCCTTTTTGAAAAAAAAATCTGTTCTAAAATAAAACTATTCTAACTCATAGAACTGGAACAAACTAAATGCAGAGAATTGCAATTTCTAAGATACTCCATTCTAAACTAGTTGCTCAAAAAAAATAGGAGCAACTCAGGTCGAAACTTGACCCCTAGGTGTCGTAGTGGAGCGAAATAGTGTGTTGGTAAAGAGCACGGTGACTCGATACAAACAGGACACTTATCATTGACCCTGCATAAACCAGAGAAACCAGCTACTCTCATTAGCTTATTATTTGCCAAAAATCACTCCTTGTGTTACAGAAGATATATGATATATGATGGGGATATGATTTCTGTTACACAACACTTCATAACTTACAAGTGATAAAGTCACAAGTGAGTTACACTTGGTGCTATGAAGGGAAACAGATTGAATCTCATGGCTGTTCATTATATAATCTGATGATGCAAGTGTGAGGTAAGTAATTGAAATGCTGCAAATTGGATATAAAATTTTATTCTAAACTCGTTCATTTCCTGTGACATTGCATATGGGGTGTCCAGATAAATTGTAGTCAGGTAAAGGGAGATTAGAGAATGGATAATTACGCCAGTGTGCGTAGATATAATTTAGTCTCCATTTTAGTCATACATTTTGTATTTCCATTATAAATTCCTGTGTGCACAATTATAATGGAGACTGTCTATGCAAACGTATCTTGCTATAATGACACCCTCCTATTAGTGGCGGCATTGTTGCCCCCTCCCCCTCCACTTGTGGGAGCATGTTATTAAAGCATTACAAATGTTCATAGGCAGTTTCCATCATAAATGTGGACATTGATATTTATAATGGTAAAAGTGCACATAGACTTAAGATTTGTAATATATGTATGATGGGAACTAAGCTGTTTGGCTGCAGTGACTTCACTAAAACATTTTTTTGCCTTTTGTTCTAATTGTGACACTATCTCCAGGTATAAATATTGTTGCACTGATTTAAAATAAAGTTATGGTATTTGTGTTAGTTTTAACTTCCAAATATGTGAGATGGGTTACAGAACCACAGGTGGTA